>NW_008795491.1:2003424-2025853 GCF_000699145.1 Aptenodytes forsteri
TATGGGGGTTTCATCCTGCTCGCCGTCCCTGTCTTCCAGCTCGGGGGGCCGAGTACCCTGAGGATAACTGGTCTGCCTGTTAAAGACTGAGGCAAAGAAGGCATTGAGTACCTCAGCCTTTTCCTCATCCTCAGTGACAATGTTCCCCCCCGCATCCAATAAGGGATGGAGATTCTCTCTGGCTCTCTTTTTGTCATTAATATATTTGTAAAAACATTTTTTGTTGTCTTTAACAACAGTGGCCAGATTGTGTTCTAGCTGGGCTTTTGCCTTTCTCATTTCTTCTCTGCACGACCTAACGAGATCCCTGTACTCTTCTTGAGTTGCCTGCCCCTTCTTCCACAAGCGGTAAACTCTCCTTTTTTTCCTGAGTCCCAGCAAGAGCTCCCCGTTCAGCCAGGCCGGTCGTCTTCCCCGCCCGTTCTTCTTACGGCGTACAGGGACAGCCTGCTCCTGTGCCTTTAAGACTTCCTTCTTGAAGATCGTCCAGCCTTCCTGGACCCCTTTGCCCTTCAGGACCGTCTCTCCACGGGACTCTCTCAACCAGCGTCCTGAACAGGCCAAAGTCCGCCCTCCGGAAGTCCATGGTTGTGGTTTTGCTGGCCCCCCTCCTTACTTCACCAAGAAGCGAGAATTCTATCATTTCATGGTCGCTAAGCCCAAGACGGCCTCCGACCACATCTTCCACCAGTCCTTCTCTGTTTGTAAACAGCAGGTTGAGCGAGGCACCTCCCCTGGTAGGCTCACTTACCAGCTGTGTCAGGAAGTTGTCTTCCACACACTCCAGGAACCTCCTAGACTGCTTCCTCTCTGCCGTGTTGTATTTCCAGCAGACGTCCGGGAAGTTGAAGCCCCCCCACGAGAACAGGGCTAGCGATTGAGAGACTTCTGCCAGCCGCTTATAGAACGCTTCATCCGCCCCTTCATCCTGGTTGGGTGGTCTATAACAGACTCCCAGCAGGATATCTGCCTCTTTGGCAGAGAATGGGAGTTGCGGTCAGTCCGTAACAGCTCCTCTCTGCCTTGCCTTCCTCCTCCTGCCTTTTTGCAATCTTTTGCACTTGAGTTCACAGTAATATGACCCACTGTTTAAATTTTTCACTCTGTTGTATTGGTCAGACTTATCCTGTGGACATCAGTTTGATTTGCAAAATACTGGAGAATGGGAGTTGCGGTCAGTCCGTAACAGCTCCTCTCTGCCTTGCCTTCCTCCTCGTGCCTTTTTGCAATCTTTTGCACTTGAGTTCACAGTAATATGACCCACTGTTTAAATTTTTCACTCTGTTGTATTGGTCAGACTTATCCTGTGGACATCAGTTTGATTTGCAAAATACTGTTGCTCACAATAACTGAGTGTCATGATAGGAAAGAAGTGTGTAGAGACTGGTAACATGGTGGCGTAATGGCTCTGATTTTCAAAGAAACCTAAAGATTTTAGGAATCTAAATTTTCCTGAACTTCAGTAAGCTTGGATGCCCAGTTAACTCCAATTCATTTGAAAAATCATGACAATAATCTAATATTTTCTTGCTCCAGGAGAAGCAATTTTTTCCTTGGAGAGGAAAAAATTTCAGAGCCACCCTAAGTCTAATTTAAGTTTCTTCAGTAAAATAGAAATGAAGTGGACTTAATTTTCTGAAAGCTGACCTCTTAGGTACTCTCTACGTTCAATCTATCTGTGCGTGTCATTCCTACCTTGTAGGAGATTGTGGCAGTGTGCTGCCCCCACCCCGCGTAAGCAATAACCACCAGTGGGGGTCGTGAGGGCTGCACCCAGCTTATGCTGGACTTCGGGGACAGATGGCCACACAGTGGCCAAGGGCTGTCTGGCACAGCAACCCAGACCTCTTGCTGGTATGCAAATATAAGTCATTCATCTTACTCTATAAATAGTGGACAGCCCAGGGCCCGTTGAGCTCTCCTGCACGGCAGCGGGCTGCACGGTGGGGTCTACCCTTGAGTAGGGACGCCTCTCAAGGTTACTCCTCAAGGTTGAAAGATTCCTTGCTGCAACAGATTCTCAGTAAGTGACTAATATCTTGCTAAACTTTGAAATCTTAGCTAAATTATATAAAGGATTGATTGCGCATTTATAATCCTTTAGACATAAACTGTTGACCGAGTCTGGGACTAGAATTGGATCCAGCCGCAGCTAGACTCCTCTCCGAGGAGGAGTCTAGAAAGCAAGGGGGTCCTTTCTGAACCTCATGGCTCAACAGGAGGGTCTCCCTGACAGTTTTGTCTGACCCTGTCCTCTACACAGTAAATAATCAAGTGTACCTTGCCATGGAATCTTGTTACACTAGTCGCATTTACCGTTGAACTTTGTTAACTCACTGTTTTCTATCAATAAAGTGTATTGTTGCTTTTCTCTTACGAGTGAACTGCACTCTCACTCCATCCGTGACAGAGATTAAATAATTCTTAAAACTGAAGGCTGCTAAGAGGCTTGTTTTTTAGTATGTAGCCACCAGTCCTGCCACAGGTCTCCATTAAGCATAAAAGGCATGCAGTTACTCAGTGGTTGAATTCAATACAAGTGAACTTTCACCTATTCTAAATACAATTATTACTCACATCTACAATTTTCATCCAAGACATATATACTCAGACATAGTCAAGGTATTTCAAGATTCATATCCTCTCTCTTCCATGAACTTCCTCTTTCAATTTTTGTTTTGCTTTGGGTTTTTTTCCCCCTCAAAGTGTTTATTCTTACTGGTGGGTCAGGTCTAAACACAAAATACAATAAAACTTTTTTTTTGGAAACAGAGAAACTTTAAGTAAGATGAGTTCTCCTTACTTTCATACCTTATTAATAATTTCCACCCATGAGAAACAATGGTAAAATTCTACCTTTCTGACTAAGAAGTATTTATAGCCTGCTTTCTGGAAAAAACAGATAGTGGACAAAGCACAGTGAAGTGGAAAGACAGTTCCAATATCTGTCTGAAATACTGTATTTTTGTTGGTAGTAAATCTTCCTTTTCATCTATGCCTTGTAGTAAATAAAATATATAAATAAGTCCTGAATAAATTTCAGAATATTTTGGAAAAGGAATTCTGCTGTTTTTCTAATGGGTATCATACTTGGCATAAATACTATCGTAGACCTGTGCTAGTCTTTGTATTGACTTTAAAAAAAATTCCCAGCAATTTATAAGCAGTGATTCTCATCCTCTGAGTGAGCACATTTAAGAATTTTTTAAATGCAATCATTGTGAGCAAGATAATTTAGGAAATTGAATTAGGAAAAGGAAGGGTAAGGGAGGGAAGGATAAGTAGTACCACAAATGAAATATCTTAATACATACTTCAGCTGTATCGGTATCACTTGCCTTAAATTTGAGAATAAGCAAGAAAAGATCTGTATAAGTATGCTTCAATACCTATTTTTTTTTTTAATTTTAATATCAGAACTGGATTAAAATGATGACAATATTCGCAATCTGTTGGAAGCTCTATGAAAAAAAAAACAAAACCCCAAAAATTTCAGGAAAAGAAATATGACTGGCTATGTTTAATGTATTGGGCTACTAAAAAAAAGAGTATAATATAGGTAGAAATTTCTCCATTGTAAGCAATGCCTACGTGAATAAAGAACAAATGCCAACAAAATGGTCTTACTGGATGAATTACTTTGCCAGTCTATTCTGGAATATGGATGAAAGATTAAATGAAACTGTAAGCTGAAAATGTTAGCAATGGATATTACTTGTTCCTAATATCACAGCTAATCCTAGTACAGTCATATTCAACAGGATTAATGTCTGTAACCCACTGTATTTCATTGTGTAAAGTCATGACACTGTTTAATAACTAGCTTGATAGTCAAAACTTGTGGCTTATCTTTAGCATAATTTGGTTCTTTTTTCTTTTTTTCTTTTTTTTCCAGTAAGACCTCTGTTAGCATACACGATTATTCTTGACTAGCAATTTCATCTCTGGGAGTGAGCAGGAGGTATTCCTTCGAATTGCCATCAGCAAGTAATAAACAATATCAGAGAGATGTGTGTTCATCATCCATTGTAATAAAACTGTTACTTTTGTTACGAGGTGGGGAAAAGCCAGTGGCATTCCGAAGCCCAGAGTCCTATTAAACTGATCATTTTGCATTTGACATCTGATGCTTTCTGACTGAATCCCTTTGCAGAGACAGTTTCTAGAGAGATTTTGTTTAGCTGAGTGTAACTGTAATAACGGTTTGAGGAGCAGAAGGTGTAAAAATAAATTTGGCAAAAGAAAAGGGACAATACTTTAGAAATCTATTAACTTTTTAATCTCTTAATTGCTTAAAACTATGTCTCCATAAACATTCATAGAAAGGACCTGAGAAGCAGATTACAAACCTATAAGACAATTTTGTTTTTCCTCCCACAGAGCTTCTTCCAAATTGGTTTTGTTTTCCTAGCAAATAAATGGAAACACCAAGTAACTTCTGTGTATCAGCTGAAATTGACAGGGTGATATTTTACAGTATTTAATTTCTAAAAAAGCAATGCAGTTTATGTGGGCTATGTAAGAATACATACATTTCTCCACCCAGTGGTTTTTTAAACAAATTGTGCAGATTTCAAACGCATTTGGCATGAAGAAATAATCTCAGAGGTATCAAGTACCTAAAATTTTGGTGTTTATAAGTAGATTGAAAGAGGAAAGAGCTTCTATGGGTATGCCTTTCCTAGTCAGTTAACATTTCCTGGCACTATTTTATGGCACAGAGATTAATTAGCACAGTAGCCTGTGTTTGTGCTATCAAAAAAAAAAAAAAATTACACCAGATAATGGTGTAATCATCAGTCTAAGACATTACCATTACAACTACAGAACTTTCTGTAATAGTAAAAAAGATGTAAATACATGAAGCTTGTCTAATTTTTGCACGACATTGTAGTCTTTAAATTTATTCTGAGCTCTGTCCCTCCTTTTATTCTTCTTTGTAGTTACTGGACCGTGCAGAAGCACACTCTTTTTGTTTGACAGAGCTACAGCTACCGGATAGCAAAGCAAACTGAAGAGAGAAGAGGAAAAAGAAGAGGAGGAGAAAGAGGAAGAGAAGAACCTAACAATAAGTTTTGGAAAGTATTTAATGTTCTGGGCCAAAACTAGGAGGTATGTAATAATACAATACGGAAGCAAGGTAGGCCAGACAGAATGCCAATGACAATGTTCAGAAAGGAGTGTGACAGAGGAAAAAGGAGGGAGCATAAACTGGTGTGACCGGTTAGAGAACCCATGCAGTGGAAGAAGGCTCAGAGAAGATAGGCAAGGGCGATGTGCTCATGAAGCTCAGAAAAGCTGTCACAAAGGAAGCTGAACTTAACACAAAGGGGACCCAAGGGTGGCTTGTGTTTTAGATAAATGGCTATATCTCTTGAGTGGGTCAACTGGTTGTGTAAATGTCCTTCCCTATGATAATCAGTAGATAGCGTTATCATCCTAAGCCAGACAGACCTAGCATGGGGACAGTGTATATGTGGCTCAGCCCAACATAGAGCATAAAAATCACACAGGCAACAAAATGAACTTTGAAGAGAACAATGGGCTTGAGCTGACTTCAACCTATGTATTCCTTCACGGTGACCATGGAAACACCCAACATTATGATGGTGATCATACAGAGACTGGTAAATGGAATCACATTTGTGTTGTGATCCAGGTGTATATTGCAATTGCTATTCTGTGTTTGTGGTGTGATTTCAGTGCATTGCTGTATCACTCTGCTAAATCCAGATCCCGTGTAATGTCAAATATCTTCAGATAAGTAAATTTGGTATTAAACATTAAACCTTCTTCACGTAGAATATCTAAAAGAACCTGCTGAGAGAGCACTGGACTCATAACTGGAAGGGAAGATAGGAGAAGGTGTTTGTAAGTGAACAGAAAAATTAATATCTGAGTATTCTGAATAACAAAAAGAAGCCAATTCAGATAAAAAATCAGATAAGAAAAGATAATTTATCAATCTTAATTTACATATTATATTTACTTTTTGTAATTTTATTTGTCTTGGTTTCATTTTTTTTTATAACTATGAATAAGTGAAGAATGAAATTTCAGAATAGAAAAGCTGCTGTTATTAATTACAAAAGATGTAAAGGTAGCTATTCCCCAAAAGCATACCCCATTAACCCATGCACCATCCCATTAACCTAAACTCAGAAGGGCTCATGAGGCAATGAACAAACAACAGTATTTTGTCTGTGGTTAATAAACAACTTAAATAGAAGAATGTTAATATTTTATTATAATTTTCCAGGTGGATATCCTGCATTACCATACATATTGAGCAAAAGGAAGGACAGAATATTATTTCAGTGAAAACATAGTGTTTGCAAGGTTATAACTTCAGCTCAGTTTTTTTTTTTTTATCCTGTTCTTTTGTATACACAGAGAATTGACTCACTGACTATGAGCAATTTTACATACATAAATATCAGCTGAATTGTCTCAGTATATCCACCCTTTCCACTCAAAATAAGAATGTGCACCCAGTAAGCTCCCCAGGTCAAAATGTGGATGTATAATTTGTACATATATAAGTAGAGGCCCCAGGGTGAAAAATCAGACCATTATTGGCAGCTTCTTTGTCTCTTCAGTAGCCAATTATACTGGGACTGTACATGACACTCTGTTTGTAGATCTATTTAGTATAAATTAATGATACAGATTTTAATGACTATAACAACTGCAGGGAGAGAAAATAGGTAACAAGGACCCAGGATATAAACAACCTTATTGTTGAGAAAATCAACATCTTGAATTTCAGCAAGATTCAAATGGGAAGGAAGTGCAACCCATAAAAAATGAATTAAGTGCCTTACCGTCTTACATGACTGAACAAACACGCGAGCCATTTAGCAGATTCGATACTGCCAGGATATAAGGACAATTATAATGCCAGTTGTCTGTTACCAGAAGCTCCTGAATGACCCTAAAAAGCCTAAAAGTGATATTAATAAGAGCATATTTTATGTCACATTTTGAATGTTCAAGTTACATAGTATTTTTTTAATTACAGAGTTATATTTCAGGTTAGGATGTGCACACAGACTGTTGGCATTTCCTCCCATTTCCATCCCTTCCGGTAGGACAGACTAATTTGAATGGCCAGGTCAACAGTGGGACCAGACAAGGAAAGATCTGTGGTAGAAAAATAGCAGCTTGGATCATCTGGGGAGAAGAGTGGGAACTGACGGGAGTACATAACGTGTGATTCATCAAGAAGGTTAGGGGAATTTCTAGCTCTCTTCATTCAGTAGCTCTCCCTCCTGTGTTTCACTACACCACCACCTTTTATACAGAATGAAAATGCTACTCTAGGTGCAGTGACAGCAACATACCTTAGAAGATCTAATTTTTAAAACTTGTTACACATCTTTAGAAACCAACAATAGCCACTTACAGGTCTGAAATAATAACTTTTTTTTTTCTTTAACAATTACTTAGTAATTCCCATTTCAGAGAAGGAAATTTGTTACAGATGATACACTGGAACAGAGTAAAAGTACTTAACCTCTGTTTTATCTGTGACATTTTTTATTGCCATCGCTTAAACCTTGGACTGGTAAAAACATGAACAATTTTAAGCAAAATGCCTTTTAATGTGTTTCTACTTAACCTGCTGTTCAGGATTCCTAGCCAGTTGTTCAGTGAATCTCTAGTATTGCTGCTCCTTCTGCTTTCACCTGTTCAGTAAGAAAAAAATATTCATAGGGAAAAAATATGCAAATTAGAAGAAAATAACCTGGCTAAATTCAATGATATCTACTCAGAGTAGCCACAGGAAGAGCGTAATGCTCTGCTTTCTTTTAATTTTGGTCAATTTGTTACAGCTTCCTGATATGAAGAAACCTGTTAATTTTTTGAATTATTAGATATTTGTAAATAAACCAATGAAATGTTTTTTACCAGGTGAAATTAAACAGAAAAATGTCTGATTTTGTGATTACATAAGATATATTTTAAAAATATATGTAGAACATAAGAAAACTGAGTATGGCTATGTTGGAGTGGAGAAGCATAGATTGTATTTTTTTCACATGTATCTTCTCCACTTTCAAGAATTCGTGACAAGGTACTTCTGAAGCCAGACGTAGATGCAAGTTACTGTGTTTTACATCTTCTAATGGATATTTTCCCTATTAATTTGTCTAGTGGCTTTCTGAAGGCATTAATATTATTGGCATCCACAACATCCTGTGGCAATGAACTCCCAAGTTTAATTATGCATTTTGTAAACTTCTTTTTTGTTTTAAACAGTCTGCCTGCTCATTTAGTTTGATGCCCCCAGCTGTTATAGTATGAGAAATAGAGAATAGCTGTAACTCATTGACCTTCCCTGTGCCAGTCATCATTTTACTTACCTCTACTACATCCGATGTCAGTTTTCTTTTCCAGACTGAAAAGTCTTAATGTATTTTATCTTTTTATATAAGCTCTTCCCAAATTCTGATATTTTTCCCATCTGCATACCTTTTGTAGAATATTTTTTTATTTTTCAAAAAAAGGAGAGCAGAAATAAGTTGTGTCCTGTTGTGATATCAACTATATGAGCCTAATACAGTTTTTCCTGCTGCAGCTAAGTTTTCTATCTAGGTGAACTGAAAGTTGTAACTTCCAAGGTGTAAAGTGTTTTACTCGAGAAATGTCCTAAGAATGCTGATTTCAGTCCAACAAAGCAGTTAAACAAGGGTTTACCTTTCCTTTGACTTCAGCTAGGTCATTTATGTTCTTCAGGTTAAACACATATTTAAATTTTTTACAGATCATGAAGTACTCAGCATTTGTTAAACAGTATATAGAAAACCTTACTTTCCTTGAAGTCAGATCTTAGAAAAGCTCTCAAAGCTTTTTCCAGGAGGCCAAATGAAAGAAAGGAAAACAAAAATAGATAATTCAACAAAAGAAAGGTAGGTATATGGCAAAGATAGTTACAGTGATAATAAAGTCTAGATAATAAGCCTTGTGAAGCTCAGGACTGCAAATTATAGCTAATGGACAACTCAGAAAAAAAAAAAAAGAAAAAAAAAAAAGGCCACTTTGCAGTCCTCAAATATATGGGTCTCTTTTGTGTGGGTGTCTTTTATTAGGATCAGAGACTTGAAATGTCATCGTGAGCATGAAACAATTATTCTTAGTACATACAGCGATGAGCTGCAACTAACTTGTTAGGTAAACCAGCAGCATGCTCACCACCCTCAGTGAAGTTTCTCACTAAACCTCTGCCCTTGAGGCTGTTACCCAGGTAGGGGAAGATTGACTTCTGCTGCACGTTGGTATGGTCAAAATCTCCACCTTGCTGAGTTGTTATCTTCCCCTCTCTGCTTTCTTTCCTAGGGCTTTTTAATCTTATCATACCAGCACTTCTTTTTCTCTGGATCATTGACAGTTTTACTTTATTTTCAACTGTTACAAAGTAGTATCAGCCCAGCAGTCTGTCCTTTCTTTGTTCCTACCTTCTGAACTAGCAAGGTTTCAGATCCCATATGCTCCCTTGTGGACAGACCAAAATCATAGCAATAATTATGGTTCCTCATTCACTTCTTTTCATACAATGAGGACCTGGGTCATGGCTTGACAGGACTTTATCTGGACTGTGGGATTGGGATCACACAGCCCCACACACCACAGCACTCTGGTCCATCAGGGCAGGATGCAGAGCATCCCCTGCATGCTGCAGCAGCCCCTGCTCCAGACAGTCAGGGGATGGGGACTCTGCAAGGCACGTCGGAGGGGTACGTGTCAGTACCCTGTGGTAACGTTAGGATGTTGTGTATAAGCGGTTCTGTACCAAGCGCTGAGAAAATGCTCACAGATGAAAGATAATCAGACACACTCCTTTACTCCTACTGAAAGGCTTGAATTCTTTTACAAGGTAGGAGTCTAAATCAGGTAATTTTTCTTCACAAAAAACATCTGGACTTATTAGGTCCATTCCAGAGTGAACATATTGAAACAGCTTTAGGACTAGAGCTGTTTCACTATCTCAGGGGAACAACAGGGCTTGGGAGTGCTGTGAGTACCTGGTTTTGAAGCCACGTTCGTAGTCTGTTCTTAGATGTGCATATGCAAAAATGTTATTCGGACAACACAGACACTGTTTTATGCAAACTGGGAGCACTGTGTGTCTTAAAACCTATTTTGCATGAATGTAGTTATATTCTAGTGTTGTTATTTATTTAAATATATGCACATATATTTTTCAGTGAATTTCAGATGCCTAGGTTTGCAATTTTGCCTAGTGTCTGATTTAAACCAAAATGAAATAAAGTATTTCAGAAAGAAAATGAAAATGCAAGCAGATTTTTTGGCTTGCACAAATGGTCTTTTCATGTTCTTTCTACCCTTCATTCTCATTTTTAACTTTGAACATCTTTGATTATTGAGGTTAAAGTAGACCATTTTATGATTTAAGTGCAGTTAGTTGAATAATACAACATTAAGGACTTCAAGAGTTCTACAATACAGAAGCTTATCACAGTTAGAATAATTGAGACATTAAGGTGCAGTCACTAATGACAATTCCCTGTGATTATATGTGAGGTTGTTTGAAGGACAATGCTGAATACCGGGAAGAAGAAACTTTTCAGATATAACTGAGGGTAAAGAAATAACAATGTTTTGTATTTAACCTCTTAACTCATCAGATAAGCAATACAAATTGTTGGCCAATACTTGGGTTTCTTGTAAAGTTAATTACATGTTAAGTTTGAAAATATGTCTTGTAACTATTTCTGCCATTTGTGTTTATTTTATTGTGAAATTTTAGAGCTTCAGAGCAAAACCAGTAGGATTAAAAAAATATCTGAGGAAGGCAGAAAATCACTTAAGCCGATGTATCTTGGTCGATGTGTGCCCAGCCTCAGCGCACAGCCATGTTGCCAGAGCTACACAAGCCACGGGAAAGTATGCTCTTCTTCTTCTTGGCATGGTGCAGGCAGGATATTTCGGCTATCCTGGGGTGGCACAACCAATTGCCATGACAAGGGAGCACTGTCCCTGCCGGCTCTATGGCAAGTAGTGTCATCAGCCAGCAGCAAGGCAGGGGCAGCCTCGCAGAGCTCTTGGGTAGGGTTAGGGCAGGTGGCCTCACTTACAAGAGAAAGGAGAAGTCATGTAGAGACCTTAGGATTGTAGGACAACAGGGCTAGAAGGAAACTCAAGAGGTCACCAAGGCCATCTGCAAGTCTAAAGGCAAGAATAACAATTCTTATGTTATATACAAAGTTTGTTTTTCAAAACTCCAGTGGTAGAAGTTCCCCAGCCTCTCAGTCAGGCTATTACCATATTTTTCCTGTCCAGTCTTTTAGGACATTTGGCCACTCAGAACAATTTAATCATCTGTTTTGGTTTTCAACTAACTGTCATTCCATGGTTAATTTCCTTCAGGTGATAGAAAAAAGTTCACTTGAATTTCTTTTCGGTCAGTGTACAAAGACCAGAAGTTAAAACTGACTAGCAAAAAAAAAAAGCATTCATTTAATGAGCCTCGACATGCAGCATTGTGTTTGCTTTTTGTTACCAAATATTGAAAAAAATTGTTGTATGTAAAACAGAAGCACATGATCTTCATATAAAATGATGGTGTCACTACTCTGTGGCTTAGCAATGAAAGACACAATGAAGTCAGAAACTGACTAGGCCAAAAGTCTCATTGTTCCTACTAATCTATGAAAATCCATGAAAAAGTTTGATAATCATTCCAGTGAAGATTACAGAGCACAGTTATAATTTTAGCTTTCAGACTTCAAGGGCAATCTATCAATGTCTTTCACAGTTAGTCTTGCAGAATACTGAAGAAACATTTCATATTCACACATGTTCTTATACCAGTTCACTACTTTTCTACCCAACCATTTTGAGAGCAGGTTCAATTATACACTTTGACCTTCAAATACACTCGTACATACTATTAACAATATTGCCTTTAAACAAGTTCCATGCAGGGGAAAAGATAGCGTTCATTAACTACAATTTGCAGTTTCAGAACTACACTTGTCACATCTAAGCTCAGAAATATATTCTACCATACAGCCCATGGTGGGAACAGTCAAATTATTGTACCTAATTTGTGTGCAAAAGACAGAAATATTCTCATTAGTAGAGTAATATAATAGACAGCAGTAAGTGAAGACATAATATAGAAGTGTTGTATGTCATGTTCTGCCACTGTTTCTCTGGGTGACCTGAACAGTATTTTTTTCTTCCTATGCTTCAGCTTATCTGGCTGCAAAGGCAAGGTTAAGATGTAAAATGCTTTAATTAATCAGATAAAGATCTACATACTAAAAACTAAAGCAAGCTCCAATATAAGACAAGTGCCTACAAGTTAGGACTATAAAAAAATTAAAGATTGGCTTCTTCTGACTTTACTGGAGCTTAGGTAGAGCTTAAACAAGGGCAGCACTGTACACAGGTAGAAGCAGAAACCTAGCCCTAAAAAGAAGTTTTCTAATCAAAGTGTTGACAGGTTAGGGAGTGGCTGGGAAGGTTTGAGATCACAATTTTAGACTGACACACCTCATATCCCAGACTTTCGCATTAGGCTCTAGTTTGCTTTTTTGGAAATAGTCCTAACTACTATTTATTTATATTGTGGTTCCATCCATTCTCTAAAAGCAGGGTCTTCATTTTCTTAAACTATCGTCTGAATGATATGATATGATAGTATATGATTATGAATTGCACTTCATTGGCAATTGCACATTTGTATCAAGGTTAGAATATTTAAAAGTTAACTTCTATTCTTGGCCAAATTTTACTATCTCCATCTGAAGAAAGAGAAACATACACCTGAATTTACAAATATAATGTAGCTTTGTGAAATAGAAGCCGTAAGTTACTTACCGAAAAAAATTGTGCCTTTAACTTAGCATTTCGCCTAATAAATTCAGCTGCAGGTGTTCTTCCTTTCTATGCATCATATTAGAGATGCTAAATAAGAGTTGTGTCACATTAAAGAGCTCTGTATGTAAGTAATGAAGCGTGAGTTTTTTCAGAAAGAAATCTCCTTCTCCGACTCTTCAATTTATGCAGCAGAATGAGCTAGCAAGATACACAGTGCATAAAAACAGAAAAACTTTAATAAAACTTTAATATTGTTTTCTCACTGCAACATCAAGCCATATATCTATATTCACTGTTGGTATTTGTAACTCATCACTGGAATGAAAAGTCAGACTGCCTTTTACAGAGGCAAAAATTGCAGGGGTTATGGGTAGACTGCTAAATAAACTAGTTCACTGTCTGTTTAAAAAATATGAGGGTGGTCCCATATTGATCACACGCTAGTTTGAAGGTCGCCTACAATAATAAGAGAAAAGTTTTCCCAGCATATAATATTTGATTTTTCCCTAGACATACTGGAAGGCTTTCGTATATAATGTATTTCCAGGTCAATCTTATTAAATTTAAGAAAACTAACCATGTGGGACAACAGCAGGTAGAATTAGGGTAAGCATTTGAATTGATGCATATCTTTAATTACCAGCTTATAAAATATTGGTCCTTACATAGAAGAAAACAGACAAGGTTATTCTACTTCACAAGGGTTAAGATATATCAAAATTTGCCTCCCTCCCAAGCCAGCAGAAGGTGGAAAATTTTCAAGATTCCCTAAATTAAAGAAGAGAAATCTGATGGCTGGAGAGGCAGCTAAAGTGCTCAGCTCCTTTGGAGCTGCAGGGTCCTTCCAGGAGTCCCTTCAACACCTGGTGCTGCAGCAGAATCCACAGCTTTGGGTGAGGTGCACAGGCTCCTCTATCATATTTGGGGAGAAGGAGCAAAAACATCAGTGTACCAACTAAGAAGCCACCCATACTGATCATCTAAAAATTCTGAGCACAAGGGAAGGGTTTTTGATCACATGGGTATCAAAAAACAAGCTGCCAAAGCAAGGTTCATACAAGCATATCCCTCCTTTTGAATCCTGTGTTAATTTCTCATCCCTTTTTAAAATGGGAGGTTAACAGGGCAAATGCTGACAAGGGCACTCAGTAAGTTTCATCCACGTCGAGAAAAACACTCAGCTGGAAAAAGCTAAACAGTACCTGAATGCTGCCTAAAAAAATGGTCTGAGGCAAGTCTTTTCAAGGTGGCTTAAATGTTGTTCACAAGAGATTACAATTATCGAAGTATTATACTTAGCACAGAAGAAAATAGGCTTTCAGGAAGGGCCTAGCAAGTTGTCACCTTGAGGACGTTCAGCTCAAGCTTTCTGATTAATATATCTGTAATGCAGCCAATGCACAGGCCTTTGATAAATCTGATTATTACTGTATCAAATAAATGGCTCATTTATCAGCCTTTGTGTAGCTTGCCTGTGTTCACATGCATGCCCATGGAAGATAATCACACAGAGCTTGCAACAAAACAAATTGGTTTGTTCTAGCTGGTGTAGTAATTAGGAGAAACTGGGGGGAGGGAGATCAAAAGTTCACTGAGTAAGAAATAGTAGGTGCTTCACAAAGGAAAAATAAAAACAAAATTGTCCTGGCTGAAGAGTATTGTTCAAGTTAAATAGTTGCAGTAGAGCAAAAATTAATTTCTTGGCAAGCACTCAGAAAAAGCTAAAATACATATAAAAGCATGACTAATCTACTGGGTAATTACCAAAAATAGAAGTAAATATTTGATTTTTTTAAGATAGGCTTTTATAGGCATTTTGTACTGATGTCCATCATGTAACAAATCTCCCTGAGCAAGACTGTGGTATTAGCTGACATTTGAATACTTCTGTACAAAGAAATGCCATAATATGGCCTTCTAATTGCTCTACCACTCATACATTGTGTATTGTGTTTCCACACTAGTTTCTGGTCTTCTTTATCCATACACTGTAAATACCTAAGTACCGTAAAAGCTAAATGAAGTATGAAATTTCAGCAAAAGCGAAATGAGAGAAGATGAAGCAAGACCTCCAGGACACAGCAGCAAAATCAAACAGGATGACAAATGACTGGGGACTGGGTGTCAGCAGTCATTCTCCCTGAGTTCCAGTTAAAACCTCTTCCCATGCTGAGGCTGATACCCCATTTCCACTATCTACAACTATTTTTTTAAGTTTTGATTGTATTAAACCATTTTCTCTGCCAGGAGATTTCTGAGAGTCCATAAACCACTCCTCCAGGGGAATCTTGCTTTTGTAGTATCCAGTCCACATTCTTCCTTACTTTTCACTCTAGTGGAATATTTTGTCAAATTTTGTTCATTCAACCAGATGGCTCAAATCCCTCTACCAATAACCCATTCACTTTGTTATTTATTACCGCACATCTGCAAAAGTTACCAGCAAAAAACTGGAGCTGTGCTCAACTATGCTTTTGTGTGTTCCCATAATGCAGAGAAACTAATGCTTGCCAGAAAAGCAGCAAGTGGCAAAATGGCATAATGTTTTGCTTCTCCTGTACAGACTCTGTGCCTTCTTTCCCTCCCTGTCAGTGAACTCAGAACATCGTACTGACTATTGGTTTTCTTCTTTTGGGTCAGTGTATGAAGACCAGAAGATAAAACTGACTAGCAAAAAAAAAAAGCATTCATTTAATGAGTCTTGACATGCAGCATTGTGTTTGTTTTTTGCTACCAAAAAAAAAAAATCTTATTATTATCCTTTTCATACTCACTATTGATATTTCATTGATTTTTTCCTACTTATTTTTGTGACTGATATACATTGTCACCTAATAAACACCTTTTATACACTTATTTTTTAAAATGATCCATAGAAGATTTCACAACTTCTTCTGAACAGGATAGCTTACTGACCAGTGTAACATTTCTCTTCATGGAATCCTCTTTTTGAGTATCTGATAATCTTGAACTTCTTCCACTTTCTGTTAATGATTTTTACTGCCTTGCCTGTATTCTGATAAAAGATTTCATTATATATAAAGTTTCTTTTTAAAAATAAAAAATGTATTTTAGGTCATATTCCTTGTGCGCGTCATACCTAAAATTTCAATAATCATTGAAATCATGAACACTATTGGGAAATTCAGTAGTTACCAGTTGATAGCTGGTCTATTTGTCTCTCTCTAATAGTAAAAAAGGGTGGAGATGAACAGAGCCTTAGCTGATGTAATGCAATGTGATGCAATGATGTGATGTGATGCAATTCAAAGATCCAGATAAACCTCCTGATTTTATCCAGCCCATCTTCTGACCCAAGGCAAATAACTCCTAGTGAAACTGTCGGTAAATTTCCCACCCTGGAGTAGCCGCTTTTCTCCTCAAGATAACCGCTAATGGCCCCTAAATCCATAGCTTGGGCAGATTCACCTCCCTGCTGGGGCATGACTTCACCCAGCCCAGAAGCTGTTATTACAACTATAATTACGAAGTAAGGGAATCCACTACTGAAGTGCTCTGTTCCTTCATGTTAACGCCAGCAACAACAAGAGTGACTTGGCCGTGTAATCCTCTTTGATGTTGATCCAGCAGAAGGATATGGCTGAGTGGGACCCTTGACTTCTTTTGAGGTTCCTCTGCAAATATTCTCCTTCTCCAGCTTTGGTCAGGTCCCCATTTCCTGCAGCTTCATAGTGTCACCTGGACAAGGGAACCATCCACAACTGACCCATCTGATGTTCTCCTTGAATCCTTTCTCTGCCCAATGAAAGGATTAATATAATTAATTAATGAATTATTCCCCCCCATAAAGACTCAAATCCCATGCTTTTCATACATAATGAATGAGCAGCATCTCCACAGTAAACCCTGTCCAGTCCTAGGATGATGGCTATTTGTGCAGAAAGCCTGTAATGTATAGCAATGGGTGGGCTGCTGCAGTCCTTGCCTGTCACAGCTGGCTTCTTCCCAGACAGAAAGACTGCTCACCACCTTTCAAAGACAGTTTTAAGCTGGAGGTTCTCAAGTCTGAGAGACTACAGGTGAGGAAGATCTGTTTTGCTCCTAACACCAAGAAGGCAGCTCTTTGCTTTTGGGTACTTTTACTGGATAAAGGAGAGAGACAGCATCCCAAGGTGAGTTAGCACTGTGTTATAACAGAGAGATCTGTGCTGCTCCTCTGATCGCTTCACTTCCCTTCTGTTTCAGTTTCTCCCGCCATCTGTTGACTGTAAATTTCTGAAACGTGTTCTTCTCTTTCAGAACTTAAAAAGAAAGGAGTAAAGACATGAGAGATCCCAGAAATTATCCCCAAATGGAAAAGCAAACTGTCCATCAGATTGACAGAAGCTTGCAAAATAAACAGTCTTAGCTGTTCCTTAAAGAAAGGTGAACAATGTAGCTGAACTGCTTTTTTAGATGTTATGCTAGTACCTTCCTTTATGACAAGAGGAGATTTAAAACACAACACATCACATGTCACCACAGCAAACAGTAAGAACACATATAGTTGCATTCAGAAAAACCTGTGCATGTCAGTGCTGCGCCTTCTGACAGGTATCTATTATGCATAACTCAAAGGCAGTGAGATATCATGGTATCAACAAAGGCAAGCAGATACAGAGCACCAAATTTATGAGAAGAATAAATAATGGGACTTGAAACTCATGAAATCTAATAGGCAATAAGCAATGGGCAGAGCTGACTAGCACAAGATAAAAAGCAGCTTGTTGCTTTGAGTATAACTATGTAGAAATAATCTTTTACTGTTTGCCTGAATTTTCCTCTTACTGACCTACACATTTCTGGAAATCATAGCATGGTAAAATATTTAACTTTACAGGCACTTTAGCAGTATTGGAAAATGAAGACAAATTACAAACATTGGCAGCTATTTCGTCCATTCATGGGGCCTGTAATGGAGAATGTTCCTGCATTAATTGCATATGCATGAATACCAAACAGCAGTCAGCCCCATGCACACTAGATGTTCTCTATGCATATTGCCAACATTAACTAAATAACATATCCATGGGATAAAATCTCTTTTAGGCAATACTAATCACCAGCTGTGTACTTGCAGGTATCCAAAAACCCCTGCACTAATAGGCGTGCACAGCATGTTGTCATGTATGGAATAATAAAGACATAAAAGCTACTTTGGTCAGCTTTGATTTGGTACTTTGTTATTTCTTTTTCTAAACTACTGTTAAAGGAATCAACGATTTGTGCCCCGAACTCTTTGGAAGGCCGTGTAAGCCAGCATTTCCATTTTTTTCTGCACTGTGCCGTCTCTTTCTTCCCCCCCTCAAAAAAACCCACAAGGTCCAGCTAAGTAACTGGTGCCACAGACTGTCCTGCCTTACTTCTTTAGGTTAGCATAGTATAGATCTATTTTTTTTGTTTCTTTGGGGTTTTTTTGGTTGGGTGGGTTTTTTCTTTTTTTGGACAGGCATTATAGCACAAGGCAAGAAATACTGACCTTTGAAGTGAGTTCAATAAACATTTGAGTAATAAAAAGATTACGTTTTCCTTCACTTCTCCACAATATATGCGCTATTTGGGGTTTATTGGCTCTGTGCAGGCTCAAACTGATCAGAAGGTTTATAAACCTTACCAATAATTACCCATGGTATTGTGCAACACTGACTTTTTTTTATTGCCTTCATATGTAAAAACCCTGTGATCTGAATGATAAAATAACTATCTTATCTTATGGTCCGGAGAAACTTGTAGCCATCTGTAGTATTTAGAGTGGAGTGTAGGTTTCAGAAGGACAGTTTAGTTAAGTCAGTTAGAGGGCATACGCAGTGGTTTTAAAACTGGCAGTAGTTAGCATCTGTGCATATAGCTATCATAACAAAATATCCATTTTGTTTAAAAACATGGATTGCTTTCATGCTAATACCTGGCAAAATGAACATGAAAGACATGGTGTTTCACACTTTGCTGTACTAGTGACTGTTTCTATTATAAAGTGCTGTCCATCTTAAATGCTAATGATAAACACACTTTAGCAGTATTTCATAATGAACAAGATAGATCTGACATGGCAGGCAGCAATGATTTCAGAAATTAAATTTCACTTAGATATCAGCTGACAGTTTCCTTTGCTCATTTTTTTTTCCAAAGAAAATTAGTTTTTAATTATAATTTATTAACTTATTTCTAAAGGAAAATAAAAACAGTTTCTGCACAGGTTTAGCTATGCACTATAATTAAAAAATAAATGTTTAGAAAAGAAATTAATTTTTTTTCTTCTTATATTAAAAGCCAGAACAGCTCTGAGCCTCAAAGTATCTTACTTCAAAATAACTCTGAAAATTGTATCTCTTCTTCTGCTAAAATTAACTTCCATGTAATTATTTTTTTAATTTAAACAGGAACTGTTTGTATGTCCCTGACACTGAACTGTATGTGATGCATTGTGAAACGGATTTTACATATTGTTTATATTTTGTAATTTTCTGTCCAGTGCTAATGAATGGGTTCCAAAGGAGTCTAAGTAATTAAGGAGTATAAGTACATGTTCAAAGGTGACAAAGGTTCAGAGCTGTTTATTAAGGGATGAATCCAAAAAAGAACTAAGGAAGGCACAGAATGAGGTGTTTAAAGTCACTCAGTGACAGTGACAAAAGGTCATTGATCTAAAGCCTTTTTTTTCGGCTGCAACTTAACTGTAGTTTCTTTCTGGTAGTGGGCTAGTATGGGCCTACCTTTAGTCTTGATGACAGAGACAAAGACCTCATGGCAGACTGGAGGGGTTTTAAAGGGCATGTTTGATAGTTTAATCACACAAGAAGATTGAGATACGTAGACTTCACTGGCTGGCAAAATGCCATTCTCATTCTTTTAAAAGCTTAAAGAAAATTTGTTCCCAGTAGTTAGGAAGAAGGAGGTTCAGATTTCAGCCTCTGCTCTGCTGGAGCCTTGGGCAGTAGCACAGGACTTTCCTGTTAGAGCTGGTCCAAACTGTTCCATGATTAAATGGTGAGAGGAGTTAGGCTATACGTATGCCTTTCTCCTTACCTAGTTTGTAATACCAGCAAGCTAAATTTTACTTCTCTCACTTCTTTTGTCTTTGGGCTCAACAAAAAGATGTTGACCCTCAGCTCTCATGTGCTGAGTTTTTTATAGATTACTTAAAAACTGGTTTCAAGTTAAAACTCCACTAAGGTCGGGATTCTCACTGGCAGGTTCATCAACAAGTTGCATTACAATTTACCAGCCCAGATCCACCTTCTTTCCACCAGAGCTGAGATCCTCGGTGCTGTTATCATGTAGACATACCAAATAAGAATAAGCACAAAAGAAAGAGGAGAAAATGTGCTATAAATTTACATACCACTGAAGTTAGAGTTACTCGCTTAAGTTGCTTTTAGAAAAGTAAACTGAATTCTGATACCATCTCTAAGACTGATGACAACATTATCTAAGCATCTGTATAATAGTTTGCTGTCTATATTCTTTTGTTACCAGAAGGTATTGATTATATAACTGTATTGTTCCTATATCTAAAATGTTGTGAGACAACATTTTAGTTTCTTAATCAGACAGAATCAGTACTAGTTGAAGCACGTTCAAAAAGAGCTCATCTTTGACATTTTCTGGAAAAGGCTGTCATTATAATAGCATACATTAATCAAAGGGTGATAATAGGATTCTGGACAACTGTTTATGGAAATAATTCATTTACTTAAATGGACTCCAATTGTGAAAATATCTGTATGTCTTAGCAACTTTTTTATTATGTGGACATGAAAAGGACTACCTGTTTGAAGAAATAACTTAAAAGCTTTGTGCCGACCAAAATCCATCCATAGAATGAACAGGAAGGGCAGAGCACTGAGTGACACAGAGTTTATGAACACTTTTATCCTTTTTTATTTCTTGTCTGTTCTGTAAAACACTGATTTCAGAGCTCTCTTTTGCACCCTGTTTATAGCCTACCCAGGTAGTCCCACTGCAGTCCTTAAAGAAAATGATGCTGACCATCAGAGGAGGAAAGGAGAAATGCCCAATAAACTGTTCTTCAGATACTTACAGATCACGGGAAGTGGTAGAAACTCAAATTAGCCTTTAACAATATTGCTCCCCACCCTCAATTAAAATAAAATCGAGCGGTATCACCATGGAGCACAGACTGTGCAAGAAGTCTATGCAAGGGCAAAAGAAGCAGAGACACTTTGCAGACACCTTCTTGCAATGGCTTGTTCCTATCACTTTGGTAAATTAGTCCTGACTATTGTGGAATGAGGTGTCTTAATCCTAATAGCTTCTTCCCTTGCAAGTAAAGATAAAGCTGATTCCCATTTCTTAGAGAAAATCACAACTTTTTCCATTAAGTAGATGATTTTGTCATACCTAATCATGTCCAAACAGGACTTCTATATAAATACCTTTCCAGGCTACCAATTAGGTACCAGTCTATTTCCTGAGAGCAGCAAAAGTGACTCTCTGTCCATTGAATCACCCCATTATTAAAAGGTGTGGGTTTTTAAGAAAGAAGACCGGGTAGTTAGTATAAATTGGTTAGATCATTGTATGCAAAACCCAACCAAAACTACTCACTCCTAGGCCTTAGAAGGTATAAATTAGAGGATCAAGGCCTTTATACTTCTTTTATCTATATTAGTATGATATATACTGGTTATTCTGTATTTGCAAAGGACTTTGAAATAGTTGAAAATGAAAACAAGTTTATTTCCCATTTGCAGGAAAAAATAAGCAGACACTTAGGATCATCTTGCGTATACTGGAGGTTTCCTTCTGCTATTATCTAAATGTTTGTGTGGCATCTTGAAAATGGAATACTCTCTATAAATATATTAAATATCGTCAGTTGCATGAGGATTCACTTTGTTCCTGATTTTTTCCAAGCAGTCAGTTGCTACTTGGAAACTTCTAGCATCCAGCTACGTTCAGGAAATTTTTAGATACGTGTGATTTCTGTCAAAATATTCTCATTGTAGCTGTTGTTAAATGTAATGCAAACCATAACAATAACTGCTTCTGGAGGATGGGCCTTTTCTTTTGAGAAGCGTTTCACTTGAAGCAATATTAGGCTTAATATTAGTAGTTAACAATCCTGACCCTGTGCAATATATGGTTAAATACCTATGGATACTTGTACCTCTCAATATTTTTGTCCCTACATTAATATTGTACTGACTGTAGTTGCCAAACTGTGAAGGCCATGTGTTGTGGTTTAACCTCAGTCGGCAGCTGAGCACCACGCAGCAGCTCGCTCACTCCCCCCCGGTGGGATGGGGGAGAGAATCGGAAGGGTAAAAGTGAGAAAACTCGTGGGTTGAGATAAAGACAGTTTAATAGGGAAAGCAAAAGCCGCGCACGCAAGCAAAGCAAAACAAGGAATTCATTCACTCCTTCCCATCGGCAGGCAGGTGTTCAGCCATCTCCAGGAAAGCAGGGCTCCATCACGCCTAACGGTGACTTGGGAAGACAAACGCCATCACTCCAAACATCCCCCCCTTCCTTCTTCTTCCCCCAGCTTTATATACTGAGCATGACGTCCCATGGTATGGAATATCCCTTTGGTCAGTTGGGGTCAGCTGTCCTGGCT
>NW_008795491.1:2026664-2028110 GCF_000699145.1 Aptenodytes forsteri
ACCTTGCAACACTTTGAACTGACTTCTTCACTTTTATCTTTCATTTCTCTCAATTAGCTTAACACATGAGTGGGTCTAGGAATAGAAGGAAAAAGAAAGAGCACTACAAAAAGGCATAAGCAGAAATAATCCTTGCACTTACCCTGCTTATGCAGCTCCCCAGTGTATTCTGACCCCTTGATCACTGAAGCAACGACTCACCTCTATGGCCTTGTAGCCCAGAAAATATGGCATTGCCACTGCTTGCAGGAAGCCACAAGCTTTGCTTTGAGGTAACCAGGGACTTTTTCTGGGGTTATCTTATTTGGCTGTACCAGTAATTGTCTAATTTTTACTACTATGTTTAGTTTGAACATCTGGAAGACTGTTGAAGACTATGTACACAGCATGGAAGAGTACAGGCATGGGATGGCAGCAGAGGACTTGAAGGTGCAGGCACAAGATAATACTGGAGTTCCCACGGATATAAAATGCTAATCAGTAGTCAACTGCTGGTCAGCAGAGGAATGCAACCTTGAGAGCTGGGCAAACCTGGCTTTAAGACTAGCAAAGAGAATGCAGAGCACTGTCTTAATCTACAGAAACAGTCAACTCACCTTATAAAGAAAACCGGGATGTATGGTGGGACTGCAAACCTGTAATGAAAAAAGAAAGGTATAGAGCACACTGGAAAACACATCAAAATGCCTCTGGGAAGGGCGCTGGGACCTCCAGAAGCAGCACAAAGGAACTCCAGCCAGTAAGACAGCTTCATCAGGGGCCCAACTTAAATGCCTCTAACACCATGTAAGAAGCCAAATTTAAACATCAAGATTTGAATATTTACTGCAACTTCAGAAAAATATTAATTACACTTTGAAATTAGTAAAAGCAGGGAAAGACCTGAGGAATACTCTTAGGAATATGTTGAGCCTTTCCTATGTAGCTTTAAATACAAAAATAATTATTGGACGGTCTTAGCTTCATTCTTTTCCCACATGAAAATCATTCTACGTATACTTCACGATTTTTCTACACAATCAGTGCATTATTACTGTAATGAAAGCCTGGCTAGAAATAAATAGAGATTTTAAGCAAATAAACAGTGAGATGACGTCCAGCTGGGCAGGTTCACAGTTAGGATATAACACAGAAAGCTGCTAACTTGCATTTTGCATTACCAAGTGTGCCTTCTTGCACAGTATGTTACCTTTGGCAGGTATTGCAAGGAATTATCTTTCTACCTTCTCCCACAGGTTAGGGAGGACTGCTCAGAGGAAACTCATATTTGGGGGGCTTTGGAGATATAAAAACATTTTTTCATGAGATTGTCTCCAAAATACCAGAGGCTGTTGCTAATCTAGTCACGTGTTCCCATGGGTTGTTCCATACTTCTCTTCTCTGCCTCCACAGTCTTATCTTCTCTATTTGCTCTATTTAATTGTGGGTTGTTTGAGGTTTTTTTTT
>NW_008795491.1:2031571-2058007 GCF_000699145.1 Aptenodytes forsteri
GATTCTGTCCTTTAGAAAAATGTTAAGGGCATCCTAACTAGTTTTTCTATGTCTGATCCCTTGAACTGAAGATGAGCTCTTTACAATCAAAAGTGTTTTTGAAATGTTTTCTTGTTAAAA
The DNA here is from genome assembly GCF_000699145.1 of Aptenodytes forsteri. Lineage (NCBI taxonomy): Eukaryota > Metazoa > Chordata > Aves > Sphenisciformes > Spheniscidae > Aptenodytes > Aptenodytes forsteri. Next base: position 2,031,692 of record NW_008795491.1, read on the forward strand.
TTTGTCCTTTTGAATTAAAAACAAAAAAAAGCACGTCAACATTTCATGGGGTAGGACACAGATTAAATTAGCATTACTCTTAAAAAAACATCTTTGAGAAGGAAGGCCTTGAGAGAAAATCAGAAAACCACAAATGTGTGAATTACTCAAGATTTTGCTATCAGATGGTTAAATCATAATTGCAACAAATGGATGCCTCCCACATACCCATATTCCCATATTTACCAATTCTTTAAAGTGTAGAAAATTCTTCAGATTATTTAGAATAACATTCCTTTCAGCTTCAAAATACTCATATGAACTACCATTTATTTGGAGAATATTAACTTAAGAAACCAAGAAATATGGTTTTGCAAGACAAAGCCCCAATATTTTAATCAGAAAAAAATATAAGCATCACCAAAAAATAAAAAAAATAAGTATTCAAATGTTATGTGAATTCAAATATGACAGCGTATAATGAATTAAGATCCCCAGATTAATGTTTTGAGAACATTAATGTATGCCTATGAATGCCTACAGATGTACATGATAAAAAACCTTAAGATGTAACTACTTTAATCTTTTGTTGTTGGTGTGCTAAAATTGAAACTTTTCCTTCTGAGAAGACATTTTCTTTTTTAGCATAAATAAAATTTGATATTTTTGTTAGCAGAAAAAAACATTTACATTTTAATTAGAAATGTAGTTGAATTAAAAAATGATTAAAAATCATTTCAAAATGGAAAATGGGACTAAATAATTCCCTTTTTATTTTTTTATTTTAGGATCAATTTTAATAAAATCAAAACTTTTCTACAAAACCTTTCATTTTTGACAAATCAGTAGGCTTAGTGAGGAGCTTTGTGTCAAGAAAATTTTCAATTCAGTGTGCTCTGTGTCTGTGTTGTGAGGATGTATATCCCTATACTTCAACAGGTCCATAAAAGTAAACCTGATGAGGACTTTGGTTCTCTTTTAAAAGCTCCATTCTGCAGTGTTGAAGTTGATAACAGCTTTGTCATTTACTGCAATTAGCAAAGAGTGAGCATTTTAAATGCCATTATTCCCTTTTCAGGTTAGTGTGGCTGGCTTTTGTTGTCATTTTTTTTTTAAACTATACTATCAACTCCTATTGATTTCTGTGGATTTGGGCACAACCATTGGGAGCAAGTGCTGAACACAGGATTGCTACTGTTGTGCTCACACAGACTAACTTTTAAACACTTCCTCTAGCTCTCTGCCCAGTTTCAAGATGACACATGAACAAGGTAATTTAGAGTTATTGGTCTCTGGGCATGTATAAGTAACTCAGACTGTAAAGTTCTAAAACAAAATTACCAAAAAAAAAAAAAAAGGAAAAGAAAAAAAAAAGAAAAAATGTTCTGCAAGTAGTTATGTTCCATGTAAGTGTGTTTTAACACACCTTTTTTCTCCTCTGATTAAAGGGATATTTATGCATCTTCTGATAATTGTAGACTCTCATGATTCCAAACTCCAGACCTTCTCTGAATTTGACTTGCCTATTTTGAATGAACCAGGACATTTTAAATAGTTTTTTTAAATATACTGCCAAGGCTTATCTTCCTACTGTATCAATTACAAGAAAAATATAAAGTGTCAGTCATCTTAACACTCATAAATTTCAAATACCGATGTAGTAAATGAAAGCTTATTTTATGACAGTGGACAGCATCTGTTCTGTGGTGATGGTATTAAAATTTTAGTTATAATAGATTAGATACAACACAAATAGGTAATTAAAATTAACCTCTGGATCTTTTACATAACGCATAATTAACAAAAGCTGAACTTAAAACTCTCTCTTACTGTAATCGTCTTTAAATGATTATAAAACCTCAACTCTGAACAGCATTTTTGTTTTTCATTAATATGCATATCTCTTATTGCATGTACATTCCACATCGTTTGGTCCATATATTTTCACACTTGGCAGTATGAATATTCTATAATGAGCTAATGTCTCCATGGGCTTGGGTTCATTCTATATTTCAAAACTGATTTCACATATGACATAAATAGCTATCCATATACCTTTGCAAGAGGAGAACATGCTTATAATGTGCAGCAAAAAACAGGGAGATGTCTTGTATGTCTTACTCGTAGGGTGGCTTGATAGTTCTTCAGGTCCATATTTCACTGATGCTCTGTAGGAATGAATGTCCCTTTGAGATAGAGCAGTGAAGAAATGGAACAAAGTGCTTCTTTCAGATTGACCCAATAGTCATACCTCCAGTGAAAAGGCATGAAAGAACAACCTGAAGGGCTTTTTAATAAAAACATTTGGAAGATGATGAACCTGAAGTAATAGTATATGCAGGCATTCCCTCTGCTCAAACTTTCTACCCATTAACTTATCTTTTCAAAAAGGTAGTCCATGCCCAGTTCCTGACTCAGAAATAAGTGTATTTAAAAACAGGGCTGGGCAGGGGGTGGGAAGATCATCATTTGTATAACTAACTGTACGCTTAATACTAACAATTGAAGCAGAGACGACATAGAAGAAATAAGAAGCTGAAAGGCAAATTCACCGTATGTAGCTCAGCAAGGAAATGATATCTTACCATTACCATATTCAAGTTCTTTCAAGTACTTGAAAAATGTCACAAATTCAGGACCCTCTGCAAACTTTAACTACTTAATCCTTACCAATCAATTATAAATAATAGCCTTCTCTTATAAGTAAAATGGAACAGTTTCTGAGTCAAAATTTTGAAAGGATTTTCTGAAGTATACACAAAAAGTAATATTTTACTGGTAGTTCAATGTTATTAAATAAAATTATTTCCATTTTGCTTTCACATCACTGTAACAATTTTTATATAGTTAGAGGAGGCAACCTTAGGTTAGGAAATTTGGTATGAAGTTGCACAGTTACTCTTACGATAAGAAGTGATAAATCCATTTCAGCCTTAACAAATGATACAAAAAAAGAATTTCCAAGACTAATTTTTGACATACTAATATTTTTAGACAGTTGTGTCTTTTCTACTCATGTTACTGGTGTTGATTAAAATGAAATTGTACTGGCCCATAATATCATTTGATCGTCCTTTTATACGGAGTCTTTGTTCTGATGGGGTGCTAGGTAAATAAAATAGAATAAGTATATAAAATATATCTGTTTACTTATCTGTACATTTCTTATCATTCTTATCTAGAGTTGGATATCCCTATTCATTGGAACACTCTTTTTTTTTTTTTTTTTTTATCTAAAACATTAATCCAAAGTGTCACATGCTGGATAGTAAAAAAAAAAAACAAAACAAACCCAAAAAACCAAAACACCAGAGTTGATTCTGAGAATACAATAAAGTGGAATTACATTATTCTGCCTTTTCTGAACATATATGCATTTATTTCAGCGAGAACCTCCAGCACCTTACTGAAATGTGGAAGTATATGACCCTCATGTATTAAGTATACCTTTCCTTATTGCCATGAAAATATGTTCAGATTTGGCTAAATTATGAGTTTCTAGAAATCATATACTCAATAAAGACTTTTTAAGTTTGGCAAATGTATGTTTCTGTTACATGTTTTTGAGGTATGCCGGAGGGCTGGCGTTCATCTTTGTTCAGCCATCCCTTTAATCCATTCAATAACATTTGTGTACTTGCAATTTGTAAATAGAGCTTTTCTTCCAATTATGTAAAAAACCCCCCTTGTTTTAAAGGATGTTGCATGCTATAGTATGTGTAGTATACTCTACCTGTCTAGTTTTCATTAACTATCAATACAGCAGCATGTGGTTTGCCAAAATATCCTTTTTTTTTTTTTGACAATATGCAGTTTTAGAAAATAGGAGTATGTCTTTTTTGAAACACAGATTCATCTTTCTCCTGTTTGGTTTTCATATGTGATAAATCAAACAGGGTCATGTCACTCTGAAGGAGGTAAATACAGAACATAAGGAAAATGAAAAATAATTTTGGAAAGAGAAAAACTGTATTTTGGTTAACTTAAAGAGCTAAAGAACTCAAAGATATAATTTCCAAGTTTTATAAGGATATATGACTTGGTACAGTAAACAGTAGTGCAAAATAAAAGAATGTCCCTAATTTCTATCCCATTGAGATGTCAGTGCAAGAATCTGGCATTGTGTTAATGTTGACCCAAAACTAAAATATACCTATTTAAAACATTTTGAGTGTCCTTTTTGCAACTATATCATATTTATTTGGGGGTTTTCAAAATCCCTGAGGATAGGTTTAATTACTCCCACAGAAGTGATACCAAACCTGTTTCTTTGGATACCAGCTGAGTCAGAAAAGCACTTTTAAGGTCTCCTGCTGAATCATGGGACTAAGGGAAACCAAATAAAATCCTAACTTACTTCAGGGGTTATGGTAGCAAAGAATTACCCATTGACTTGGACAGACTTGTGTTTTCATCTGAATTTAGCTCACTTTATGCCTTGTAGAACAGAAAATTCTCTAGGAGATTGTGTGTGTTCCTAAGCTCATAAACTCTCTGACAGTATATGCTACTTTTTCTCTTTTTAAGACTGTGTATAATATGAACAATAGTTTAGATAGCCTTCTATGTGTAGAATAAATTGCTATTATCATTAGAAATGGTTACATGCTAGATTTTTATTAGCAAGTTTTCTTGAATTTTTATATGTGCAAAAACGTGTTAAAGAAAAACTGTTTCTCTGTTGAGAGTAATTATTTACTGAAGCAGGAACTACTGTTGATAGAATTAAGCTTAAAAAGAAGAGTCTGTTATCGAGAGATCACTGGTATTAGCAGTTTTGCATTTACAATTAAATTGAAATAATTGACTATTTTAAGCTGTTTATTTCCCTTATGTGTCAAGATTATTACTTTAAGAAAGGTAAATTTTCTCATAAACACTTGAAAAATTATAAACCAACCAAAACACTGAAAAGACATTCTGTATCCCCAACACTATAAGAAACAATTAATTCCAGCGTACAAAACATATTTCAGACTTAGGATGTAAAACAGTCTTATCTAGGGAAAGCTCTGCATTATGAATAACAAGAGAAAGTCTCGGCCTTTCTTAGCTTTAATTATTGTTGGTAAAGACTTGGTTATACAATATAAGAATCATAATTTGGTATTTAACAGATTAATATTTCAACAGAAACAGCTAAGCTTGATGTTTCTAACAGATCACAGGTCTTCAGAAATTGAATGAATTAAAAAGAAGACCCAGAAGTTTTCCTCATTTTAAGAATCAGCAGATGAGTGTTGATACTCACCCTGAGTAAAGAAGGCCTTGCTCAATCAAAATTGTATCACAGCCATAATGTGGTTTCGTTTGTCTCATTAACTCTGGCTCTGAGAATGCAAAATGCCCAACGATACCTGAAACAGTCAATGCTTATGTTGTTTAAGACATTTTGAACTTCCGCACTGTAGATGTCTACAGCCCAACTTGTCAGCCTAAGTTCCCTTTGTAATGAGTGGAGAACGATCGACGGTTACGATTTATCCAGCTTATTTTAGAGATCAAGATGAGGATAAAATTAAACATGCCTTAAAAGTGGCTTTTTCACCCTAACGGTCATGAAGAGAATGTAGATAGATATCTGTAGTGGAGATGCCTATGTTCCACCATGTGAATCCCATCAGGCATGTTAAAAGACCATACCCAAAAAGTTATTGAAGAGACTTTCTGCAGTTCAGAGAACATATATCATCGAATGATGGCATCACTTACATAGGTCATCCATCTCACTGCTATGAACTACTATTGTGCAATTCTGCAGCTGAGAATAACTCCCGAGATAATTTCAGGTCAACTCCAGAATCTTACATTGAAGGGTAAGTTTCCATCAGAAAATAAGGACCAAACTGTGTATTTAATCAGGCTATCTACCAGACAAGCAAGAAACAGTGGTTGATGTCAGATAAACTGTGATCACTTGCATGAATAAAAATAATCTGAATTCATGTTTATTGTCCCTGAATCCAAAAATGATTCATTACAGATAAGGTCTGTTGATTAGCCGTGCATTTATTAAAGCTCTTGTGCTTTTGTTAGGGTTTGTGCTGCAAAATACTTATCTGGACATTGTTTAGCAATTCTCAGAGGAGTGTGTTTATATGCTGTCAGAATTATTGGTTCTCAGTTGTTATTTTCTTACAGGTTACCTTTTCACTCTGTTCCCCCTGCTCAGTGATCAGAGAGACTTCTCGCTTACTGACAATGTAGCCTCTGACTTTCCTGACCTACTCAGATTTCTATTAAGCTTTCATCAAGTAAAATTCCTTCTAGAGCTGACCATATGATGGCTTAATATTATTATTATCTTACACAGAATATTGGTTACGGGCTCCACAGCACTGGAGATGGTATTCTTTCATTATCATGGTCTTTTTAATTTTATATTTCCTCTGTTGACTTACCTTGTACTGGACTGTAAATGAAAGCTATCACTAGTTCTACTTTTTTTTTTCTCCTCCAGAAAGTTATATATAATGGGATGTTTTAACAAAAATCCAAGAAATAGTCAATAGACTTCAATTTTCACTAGTCTCAGAAATGTCAAATATAGCAATATAAATCTTGTAAAGCTCTTTCTCTAATAACTATTTAAATGCAGAAACAAAATGGATTTTTGAATGATGAACTCTGTTTTGATCAGGTATTGAAATTCTTCTGGTCTGTGCTGCAAAAGCATAACAATGAAACAGGAAGACAGATCACGTCTGGATATGGATGCCCCATCCCTGCCAACATTCAAGGTCAGGTTGGACAGGGCTCTGAGCAACCTGATCTAGTTGAAGATGTCCCTGCCCATGGCAGGGGGGTTGGACTGGATGACCTTTAGAGGTCCCACCCAACCCAAATTATTCTATGATTCTATGATTCAATATGCAGGTTTTGGTTGTTACTGTCTCCTAATTCAAAACAGTGAAGAGAAGTGCTTATCTTCAGTACAATGTTGTAATAGGGAACAGCTTATCTTTAATAGTACGTAAGAATTGTTCATGCTTCAATTGGTTAGAGAAAGTATTTACAAATAAATAGTAGTGAAAATACTGTAACATTTTTAATTTAGAGCACCTTTTTTTCCAGTTTCTAGCCTCTGCCTTCACTTCATAGCTCTAAACATATAAAGATAAGTTGCTGTACTGATAGCATGGGAATCAGAAAAAACAAACTTATATGTGATATTTGGCCTTAGGAAATAATCAAAATCCAAACCAACAAAGAAGGTTTACACCTACTGGTTTCCATATAAGTTAAACCCATTAAACATTATGAAAAATCAACAGCTCTGAAAATCAGACCATTTATTCTGGAGTCCAAAATGCATTTAGGAGTCATATTGAAGGGTTTGGATTAAAATAAATTTAAATTGGTTATTTTTTTATATTGGACCTTAGTCACTGCTCAGGGCTCGACTTCTGCAAATGTTAAGCATACACATTGCTTTACTTTCAGAATCCAGGTAAGATTATTTCTATGAATAAAGCTATATAAACGCATAAGTATCTTCAAGATCATGAGATAAAACTGAAAGATCTGTAATGTGCTAACACATTTGGAATTTTAAGCATTGTCTCTTAAACTTCAATACATATTATTCATAAATGTCTTTGTATAACTTAGACCTTTTTTTTACTGGCATTTCTTTGGACAAATAAAACCTCAAAAAACAAATTACATGCTAAAGTACTTCATAGTACTTTAGTAAGCTGTCCAGATTTGAGGGGCAGAGTTCCTATTGTTCCTTTATGATGACACTGAAAATGTTTGATATGTCTAATTTATGAAATCTAATTCCATCAATCCATTAATGAGATTCAATTCCACTATTTTTTTCTATTGCCTTACCTATATAGATTCATGTATACATTATACTGACACACATTCATATATTGTATATATAATATTTTTCACATGTTCCTGTTACATGCTATGCTTATTTAGAAACCACCATTAATCAAATCTGATGTTTTGATGAAGGCAGTGTTATATGTTTATTTTTCCTGTTTCCTCATGACTTTTCTGCTGCCTTTTAGAGATTTGAAAATTCCCTGCCATTTCACAACAGGAAAAACATGAACTGTGTTTTCTTTAATAGAACCAATTTTCCATTTCAATATTTGTCTGGGAGAGGAAATATGCAGCTATATATTTCTCTTCTCAGAAACCTGCTAATTTTTAGCTACTGAGTCATCAGGATCTCATACTGAGACTTATACACAAATGTTTGAAACCTGTTAAGCCCCAATCTAAATTTATATTTCAAAGAAATAGTTCCCCATGACTCTAATAAGCTTAAAATTAGGCTTTAATTGTAAAAGAGGAAGAGAACGACTTCAAGCAAACCAGAGATTTTTAAGCTAATAAGAATCTGAAGAATAATAAAATTAAAAAAAAAAGAAAGAAAATTTTAGGCTGTTCATAAGGAAATGTCTCATCAAAGAATTCTTTTCAGATGTTTCCCAAAGGGATATTTGAAAACTGTAGTACTTGATTAATTTACATTAGAGAGGGCAAAGTGTCTTGAATATATAGATAGAACAATGTTGTTATGACAGAAATTTGGACAATTCTATCTAGCAGAATTAATTTTGCACTAATCAGGCTTCTTTAATATTTTTTAAAAATTACAAGTGTTTTGGGTTTTTTGTTAATTTTATCTGCATGGGTTTGATGTGAATACGTGATAGGTTATGTAAAGATATTCTTTACATGCACTCAGTATCTTAGGTTTCAGGACTAATTTAAAAAGCATGGAATAATACACATATTGTATGGAGAGGTCTTTAAATAAACCCCCCCAGATTTAGTTAGAAGGTAAAATAAATTAATACTCTAATACTAGTGTTTAATTAAATGCAGTTCAATTTAACATACAAAAAAGAGAGCTATACAATATAAGTCTCTGAAGGATTTCGTTATTTGAGTTTTACACTTTATAGATTGATAGTGCAAGCTACTTCTGCATTATATGTATTTCTCATTTCTTCTCCTAAATAAAAGCCATTAAACGTTGTTCTGAATCTTTTTTTGGTTTTTTGGCCAAAAGTTTTAAATTGATGTTATACATACATAAGGGTGGTGGGTTGATATGAAGGAGGGAAATAGTTCACAAAAGAAGAAAGCAAAAATTAAAATTTCTTTCCTTACCACTAGCAGTGAAGAGTGCATAACACATTTCTGGCAGTATTCCATGCCAGTTAAACAACTTCTTTTAATGGTTGGTTTTTTTGTTGGGTTTTTTTTTTAGGGAAGAGGAGTTAGGAGAGCAATTTCTAACAGCTTCTTACTTATCTTTCCTGTAAACTCAGACGTTCTTTGTCAACAAGGATTACAAAAGTACCTGAGTATCTCCATAAATCAGGACCCCAGGATACTAGCTGCAATACAGATTTTGTTAAAAAAGACTGTCTGTGTTGACCTTTGCTTTCTAAATGTCCTGTGCTTTTCCCCTTGTTTGACTCTTATGCTGATTTTGAATAAATTATATTTTTGGCATTTCTCCACTTCACTTTCTTTTCCATTTTCCAACCTTTACTCTGCCCACCTTTAACTTTACTATATGTAAAATAAGAGAAAAGAAGCATATAAGAAAAAAAGATAGCAATTACACTATCAAGTTTTACGATAATAAGTTATATTAAAAAGTTATTAATAATAACACTCTTAATGAATTAAGTGTTCCAGGGCATTAAATTATCAAATTATTCTTCAGAGATACCTGCATTTACAGGAACCTTGCCATACAACTGCATTTCTGGAGTAAGCCTTTCAGCCTGATGCCCTCTGGTAAAATTCACAACCTGATTTGAACATTTGGTTCTGCAGAAAATGTGTGGGACAGCTGGCAACATTCCCAAAAGTAAACATCTGGTTAAACAATTACCTACCCATCTAACAAGTTCTAATTCTGCTTTGATTTCCCCAGGTTTTTTTGAACAGTTATTGAAAATCAGATTATTCACTCAGGCTAGGACAAGCTGAGCCTGGGAAATCAGGCAAAGCTTCTCATCTGCAGTAAAGACAACCTGATGAGAGTCACTGACCCAAACAACCTGGCTAGGTTGTATGTCAAATTCTATCCTACCACCACGGTTGTTTGTTATACTCTAGTAAGCAAAAAGGACAGGGAATATGGAAAAAGATGTGCAGCAGTTAGAATTGGGTTCCCAGATTAAAATTATATTTTATATTTCAGGTCCTCAATCCTGCCAGTACAGCAAAGCCTTGTCAGAAATGGTGTAGATGAAAGTTACTGTGAAAAGGACTAAGATAGAAGAGACTATAATCCATGTCTTTTTCATTACCAAAAAAAAAAAAGTCATTGTACTAATATATATATGAAAACTTATGTATAAGTGTATATAAATGCATAAATTAAAGACTTTAGCTTAGAAGTGAAGCTACTCAAAATATTAATATATTTAGAAAATTCAGGTTGTTACCCATCTAGAGCTTCTATGTAGGAAATAAAAAAAGATGATCAGGAAATGATTAATATAAATGAGTTTAGCTTTCAGATGCACTTATATTTTGGGGAACAGATGTTGTAGAAACAAATAATGGATTATATGTGAAGAAATACTGCACATATGCTCTGGGATTACAAAATAATATCATATTTATTACCACATGACTGGTATATATCCCTCTTCAGCTCTGCAAATTAGCCTTCCATGTATCTATTAGAAAACCTTTCCTTCTTAAATGACTCAGATAGTGGTAATGGGAAATAGTTACTCAAAGCTGCAATGATTGCTAAAATAAAATTAATTGTGCAATGATGGAAATCTTCCTTATCTGTAAGAGCTGATTACTTTGAAGCAATAGGCAATCTGGCAGCTTAAAAAGGTATCTCTCTCAAACTGAAAGGTAAACTTGAAATGTTTAGTTCTCTTTTCCTGGATATTTGTAATGAGAAATACATAACATACATAAATATATATATATTTTTCCACTAATAAAGAAAATTTATGAAGTCAGATTCATATGATTCCCCGTATACATGACACAGCTTTGCTGGAAATATCTATTAAAAGGACCCTTGAAATGGCCAAGTTCTATACCTTTATTGGAAAACTGGTTACTATCCATGTGGGAAAAGAAATATTATGCAAATAGGAATCTGTCAGCAAAATTTATAAGTTCTGTCCTGTAGAACCCTGGTTAGAAAGGGTTCTAGAAAAGAAAGAAAAACATGACAAAATTTCCAATTACTTTAACGTATTTTAGATCAAACCCTTCAAATTTGAGTGTACCTGAATGGATAGATGGCTGGAACATATATAGTCCTCAACATCTTTGTCCTACACTGAGCTGATCATACCTACAAAATAAGTAAAACAGATAAGATAATAGTAGTAAGACCATATATATGTAAGACTAGCATAACTGCTCATGTGCAGCCCAGAGAATGTAACTAATGTCTAATACATACTTTTAGTATGTTTTGTTAGTCATAAACACAAATAGAAATAGTGTGATTTTGATAAACACTAATAAGAAAGTGAGGACAGGCATAAAGATCAGTCACCAGGAAAAGCAGATCTGAAGGACAAGTTCATAAGTAGCACCTGAGCTAAAAAAGACCAGGTTTGTTCTGATACCTGATTAAGGAGCTGTCTCCAGAATTACACGTAATATTTTCTGCCTAGAGCCAAAGTTTTACCTGTGGTTCCACAGTTCCTGAAGTTTACACACAATTTAGGAGAGTATTATGGCTCTTTCTTCCTGGATCTGCTAAACCAGGTGCTTCTGTGCTCAGCGTGGGCTGTAGGTTTAAATGATGAGCATTCCTGAGTCTGCATCTGCAGGATTTCATGTAAGCTGAGGATGGGGAATTAGGATCTACCTTAGTGACACAGGAAAACTGTAGCAGGAAAAGAGATGGGGAACAGTTCCCATTATTCATCTCATTCATCTTTCAGTCACCTATGTCCATTAGCAAGTCCATCCCAGCTTCAGGCACAGATTGTAGCAATGGTACTGATCCTACCCCCCAAACAAGCATAACAAGAAAGGCAGAAATTCTATTAAATATGCATCATAATACAGGTATAAAAATGGCTGTTACATTTAAATACATAATCTTAATTCTGACTTTTCCTGATTTTCATATGTGTCATTTTGTACGCTTAGTAATGTTAGTGTAGCATAGTTTGGGCATATTAACTTCTAGGTTATTTAACTTCAGGGATTTTATTAAAATAAAGAAAAAAACACCCATACTTATGGCTAATCGGTTTTGCAACCTCATGAACTGTTATGAAAAATTGTCATTTGACTTTGGGAAAGAGACATAGTAAGTACATGTTGCTATCCTGCATGAGGTTAAGAACAAAATATTATGGATAAATAAATAATAATAAAAGACTTTGCCCAATAGGTTTGGATTCTGCATCCAAAACCACCTATTTTTAGGTTAGTTCATGCACTACACATTTGCAGACGACTTTGCCAGGTATTTGCTAGAAGAACCCAGAGAGGTGGTGGATGCCGCATCCCTGGAAACATTCCAGGTCAGGTTGGACGGGGCTCTGAGCAACCTGATCTAGTTGAAGATGTCCCTGCCCACAAAAGGGGGTTGGACTAGATGACCTTTAAAGGTTCCTTCCAACCCAAACTATTCTATGGTTCTATGATAATGGAACTCATAAAGTTTTTTCCTGTGCAAGGATGTAGGATCCAAAGACTTTACCCACTAGGTTTGAATTCACAGCTATAGCTTCAGAGAAAATCAAGCTCTGAAGTTAAGTATTTTCTAGGCATTTATGAGTAACAATCAAAGCCTAAAATCCCATCTAAAGACAATTCAGACAGCCAGAACCAAACACAGAATAATGGTGGTATATGATTCCCCCAAAACAGCTTACCCAGTGAAATCTTCTCAAAATAAAAGCAGCCTGAATGAATTACTTGCCATTGCCTACTCAAATTGGTAGAATGCGATAATCAGTCCACAAGCAGCTGCAGTGGGTTAACTAAATTAACCCTTGCTTACGAAAGGGTTCACACTTGCAAACAATGCATTTCAGCGTTTGGCTGGTTAACTTGCAGGAACCAACCAACCAACCAAAAAAATTAAAGGGAGAAAAAAAAGAGGAAAAAAAAAAAGATATTTGTGTAGAATTATAGTGGCATTTATTATTTATATTACTGATACCTAGAAACACTAACCATAGAGAAGAATCTGCACTGTGTTATGTGCTGTACAAATATAGATCAATAGGGTGGCACTTGGCCCAGAGAACTTAAATGTAGCAAAGCTTAAAATCTTGCAGTATGAAGGTGGAAAAGGATAAAAATTCTGAAGGTGCTGGAAGATTATTGAAGAAAGAAATCAGTAACTAGATGTTTAAAATAGCATGTTTTAGCCTTAAGACTGTTTCCACCTTTCTGAATTTGCCCAGGTAATGGCGAAATTAAGTGTAAGCTTTAAGTGTCATTCAGATATGGTGAGTTGCTTCTATTTTAATTTTCATTTTTATCTTGCCTACAAAGAGATATTTGGGCAGGGAGGTCCCACCAGTACAGACATACCCTTTTTTCTTCTTATCCCAAGTCTGTCTTTCATCACAAAGTTTCCCCTTCTACTTGTTTAATGTAATGGTGTCAGAAAAAAGTTTGAGTTACAGCAGCTGGGAGTAAAGGAAGGTGATCTGGGCTGATGTTTCTTAAAACTTTTCTTTGAAGACAATTTAAGTCCGTATTGAGGCAGATAAAAGACAAAGTTTTCTAGGACACAAAAATGACAAAATTTTTCTGTGTCTTATCTGAACTCCTCACTGTGTTTACAATGTTCTTTTTTTTTAAGACTTTTAGCTGTTTTCGTGTTCTCTGTCTCCTTACAACAAAACTTCAGGACAATAGTTTTTATTATGATATGACAGTCAACAAAAAGACATATAAGTCTCAGGTCCTTTTCTTACACAGAAATAATCAATTTCAGGTTGCAATTGAGTTGAATGTCCTTGGTATAACTAACTATCCAACATGGAGAAAGTGGAGTCTAACTTCATATATTGAACTGAGACACCTGAACTCCTTCACTTTTTTGACAAAAAAGCAAGAAGAGGATAAGTGATACTGTGACACGTGCATATATATCTATATTTATTTTATATGCTTATACTTATATAAATAAAGAACTATAAAAAGCAAGAAACAGTGAGAAACAGACAGAAAAGTTATATTTTTCTAGAAAATGGGTCCAGGAAAAAGAAATAATATTTCAGAGGCCCTGTTCTTTTAAGAGGTGTAAAATTATAGAATTAGTCTTGACAATCTGAAAAAAAGAAAAATGCTTCTCATTTAATATTCCTGGAGTGAAGCTCAAAGATTCCCTTATAAGTTTCAAATAGATTTCCTTCTTCAGGTACTCTCACCCTGTCTGAAATTGGCCACTTTCATGGACCAAACTGCAGACTCTGATCTGATTAGTCACCTGTAAGTACCAACCAGGTATTATGAGTCTTCATTTCCAAAACCTTATTCTATTGTAACACTGATAATTTGAATATCCAAGATGATCTCCAGAAGAGGTCAACTGTGATATCAGGTTTCCTGCGACTGTATTTCTGACTGTATTTTCTGCTTCCTCAGATTGCATCAACCCAGGTTAGTAAAGGAAACAAAATATGTGCTCACCTCTGTTGAATTGGCTGTTTAATGTAATGACAAGGCTGTAAAGTTTGTGGTATTGTTGATTTAGACCAACAGGTACCAGTTTTATCATGGCACTGGAAATGTAAAAATGTAGAATATATAACCATATTGATTCATAGCTATATCTCTTAGTTACCACAACACGCAGCTCTGAACAATTTTTATTTCAATTCAGCAAGTTCATGCCTCAATCCAGGTATAGAATTAATGCTGCACAATAAAACTCTTTTTTTTCCTGAAGATTCAGCATAATCAGTTGTTTTGGTAAATACTGCCTCTATAAAGACTCCGTGAAACCCTATTGGAGTGGGCAGGGATAGCTCTAACCAGGAGATAAAAAGCATAAGCATTTTCTGTTCCTAAGAAAAATCCCAGAAACAGCCTAACTGATGAAGAAAATTTGGGTTCAGATATGCATATGCTATTATTTCAGTTATCAGTCTGAAAAATTAGATTCAGGGCATATATAGTTTAATTACTCCATTCAGAGACAGGTAGAGATTATATCTGATAACAGTTAATAACTTCTGTAAAGATTACATAGGTGGTATAAAACATACATTTTAGAGATTTCTGAAGTTTGTGATCCCAGGAACTACCAGTTAAAGGTCCAAAGAGTTTAAATTACCGTTGGAATAAACTTTGTAGACATTTTGAGCTGAGATACTACTTCAGAGCATGCACAATCTTTGCCTGAGACTCTCAACCAGTGTCTGATTATTTTATGCAAATATATGCTGATTATGTTATAATGTCAAGACAAAACAATGTCATTGCAAGTCTATGTAGATGAAATTATGAAAAATAAGTTGAAATAAAATAAAACCAATCCCAGAGTGTGCCTATTGAAGTGATGCTACAACATCAAAATTATATTGGTAGATTTCCCTGCTGACCAAATTGTGATGTCCAGCTTTAAATAACAAATTGTAAGACAACTAGAAATTCTCTTTTAGTGGTATTTTATGAAAGAAAGGAAATACTGAACAAGCTTCTGGCATCAATCAGCTTTTCATACCGTAAATTCTAAATCATATCTTCTCCAACTTTAGTAATAAAAATCAAAATTGAGAAAAATTAGAAGTGAACTGAAGGCAAAATCCACTTTACTACTTCAGTTGTAATCAGAAGAAAAAAGAATGTATAGCCAGCTAGTCATTTTGCATAAAATGTATTTCCATTACAATCAACAAGCAGACGAGTGTCATATTTCTGAAGTGTGTGGCTGGGAGCTTGTCAGTGACTCTCAGAGCAGGACTCTGATGGTCAGCTGCAGGAGCCTGGAGTGAAGGAAGGTGGAGTGTAACCTCTTAGGAAATGAGTTAAAACAGCTACTGTTCATTTTATATAGCCTGTCTTGCAGTATCTAAGCTCTTTCACAGCTACATTTGAGCAACAGTTTTCTAAGAAACAGGGTGCAGTGGTGGGAAGAAGGCAGCAATGTACCAAAGTCTAAGCAAGGTTCCCATATTAACCTGTTTTAGGAAATGAGATGGACAGCAATATCCTCGATCTGGACTAGGAGGTGCTTAGGTTCCACTTAAACACTCATAATTCAGTGTGACGCAGAGAGATTTCTAAACTGAACACAAGACTTCATCTTGGAACATTTTCTTTTGGACATAATAGAGAGAAGGAGGTACCGCTATCTGAATGTGAGACAAGATACAGTTGCGATGAACAACCTATTGTGTTATAAACCAGTGCATAGGCTTACTAAATTCCAGTTATTTCTTGGCAACTCTCCACATTTCTGCTCTACACAAGAGAAATAAAAATTATATCAATCCCCAGTAAAAAGTGAGCTGGTTATTTTGCATTTACAAAGGATTTGCACATGTTTACCATGGAGCAACTGCTGCACTGTAAATTCACATGCCCGAAACAACATAAGACCACACCACAAACCCAGACTCAGAGCATTTCAGTTATTGCTTATCTAATCTTTCTTTCAGAAGTCTAAAGTGTACAGGAAGAGACAGTACCTTAAAGCATGAAACAGGACTTGGATAAAGTGAAAAACCTGCAGAATGGCTGACCACTTCTTTGGTCTTTACAAGTGGTATGCACAACCTTCTTGGAGTATAAATTTCTTCAGGCATCTATAGAGTTCAGCTTCTGCCCATTCCCATAACAGCCCCAGGATCTACCTTCTTTGTAGACTGAAGGATCGCCTAGGAAGGATCTTCATCCAGTAGAGCTGTAGACAACTTTGCCAGTATAGCCAAACATAATATGATGCAAGTACGTATCACACTGGAGCAGGAGAGGCCATTCTTCCCTCCAGTTTCTCATACTAATCATGCAAATAATTGTTTTTCCACTCCAGTATGAGGGTAAGAAAATACCAGGGAAATGTATGTTTTCTATCACTGCTAATGCTGAAAGCTTCATTTTTCATTCTGACTTCCTTTGCAATCCACATGAAGTGGGAAGTTTTGGCACATTCTAGAAGATTTCCAAGCACTTTGGTCTAGATCCAGTGATGAAGGCTCAGCACTGTGAAATAAAATACCAACAAAAGGTTGGGGATGTACTGCCCCTGCACTATCATTGCCTGGGCAGGCAAAAACAGAGAGGCAACATAGCCAGGCCGAAGTAGATGACACTTATTACTGGATTCTCAATGGTTTTGATTAACTATTAAGTTAGTCCCTAATCTGCCATGAAAAACATGAATGCTGAAAATAAGGTCAAAACACTTCAGAATACCCAAATAGCATAATTAAAGGTGTGAAATGCTTATTTTGCTTAGTGAGTTTCCGTCCTTAAGTATTTTGAGCCTGATGAGGCCAATGTTGTATTTTTACATTTCTGGTTATGCATGCTTAAATATTGAAATATGACACCTAAATTATGCAGATAATATTGAGGTCTGATTATGACTTATTCTTGGTGCTATGAGAAAAGTTACATGTACACCTCTTTGCTGGCAAGTGAATTAATAAGAGGGAAGTTATTGCTTTAGTTTAATAGAGTAAGAACATTAAAAGCAGTAATTTAGTAAGCATGAGGAGTATTTAATTTTAATTAAAATCAATAAGATGTAAAGGGTTAATAGATTTCACAAAGTCCATCAGGATTTTACAACATTAGGCCTTTCCTTGAATTTTAGATATTCTTTTAAATTCTTTGTAGCTTAAACAAGTTTCAGATTTTGCAGATATCTTTCACATGTTCGCATGCATCCCTTTTTGTATATTAATGTTATGACCTCCAAGCTCCATATAGATCTTCCAGAGGCTTTTATATGTCTTGATTTTTTTGTGGAAATTTTCCATGCTGCTTTAATGTCCTTAATAAGAGACAGTAATTAGCAATGTAAAATCTGTGTTTTCATCATAGAGTTGCATCCTTTGAAATATTTTCCTACCTAAAAAAACCCACCAAATCTACAATGATATGGACTTCTTGTAAAACTATGATGACACTGCAGTTAAAGATACTGAAGTCAGGAAGATTTTCTTAGAGATGATGGCACAGATTTAGAATTAGTTTTCTAATTTTCATTTTTCTACTTCACTTCCTTCTCCTCCCCCATCCTTTCTCTTTTATTTGTTTTTGACAAACCATCAGTAACAGTGTAGCTGCCAAATATATTCTTCTATTGAAAGGAAATGAAGCAAGGAAAATATATTTCCAACCACATAAGAATAATATCCCTTAAAATTGCAGACATGAATTTCAGCTGTTCTTTCCTGATGCTTTTTCCTCAGAATAGATGAAATATACATGGAAAAAGACCATTTTTAGCCTGCAGGTTTGTTCAGATGATTAAAATAAGTGATTATGTATTATCTTCTATTGTATTAAAGGATTTCAAGCTTCTGTTGCATTAATACAAGTTTATATTAGAAGACTGTGGGACAAAAATTGTCTGGAGTCTTAGTTCACCAGTTTCAATGGAGAAACTTCACAGATGAATTTGTCGTGTGGAAAGCTTTTCTGTGTAAAGTAATCATGTTTTCTGGATTGACTAGTAGGGATGCTGTAATAACAGTACGGGACTATAAAATCAACATGACATCTAAATATAGCTACACTGATGCCAGAGATCTTGGTCTTCTCATCAGTTTGATCTCAAGGATCCTCAAAATGCAAGTCCTTAGGCAGCTGATGAATCAGGTGTATACAAAACAAATCAGAAAGTTCCAGGGACTTTCTGATAAAGCAGAAAAATGAAAAGTATACAAAAAAAATCTCTGTTTTCAAAAAAAAAAAAAAAAGCCAGCTCAAGGTGTTCGTGATTTGTTGTAGAATTAGGTACAAGGAAAAGTGAACTTCATGTCACAGTCATGCTACTATTAGGCAAAAGTTTTTAAAAAATCTGCACATTTAGTGTCTCTCACTAAAGATTTGCCTACAAATCTTATCTTGGAAAAAACCAGCTATGAATCCTTAAAAAAAACCCAGCAAAACAAAACAAAAAAAAACCAAAACAAAAAATCCCACCACACCAACAAGAAAAAACATGAAAGCCAGGAGTCTTTAGGGAGAAATGATCATCAGCATTCGAGGCTGAAGTATATTTTATATATTACTTTCAGATATATGCCAAGTAGTATTCCAGGAACTTTAACTTCATTACCATAGTTGATACGTAATTGTCCACTAAAACTAGAAATACATATTTTTACAAGTAAACACCAAGAAATAGTTGCATGTCTTTATAAATTCTCATCCAGCCTGTAGAAGACAAGACCTTATATCAAATTGAAGATAGTACCATTGTTCTGTATCACCATTTGTGATATTATGACGATGTTAATAAAAAATATATATCTCAAATAGTGAAATTTTATGGACTAACCGTATATATTTTTAAGACAGTATGTTTCTTTCTGATAGATGATTTTTTGGACAATCCATTGATTTAACAGTTTTGTTTAAGATTATTTCAGAATGACTATAAATTCAGTAAAATGTCTTAGTCTATTTATACTTAATTGAGAGATTATATTTTCCACATATGTGCACATAGTTCTATCACATATAATTGTGCTAATATAGACCTGCTATTTATTCAGATGTCTAAAAATCTTGACAAATCTAAAAAGTTTTAAAGTGTACCTACACCAAATTTCTGGCCAGGTAAAAATTCTCCACCTGCACCTGCACCTGATTAAATAAAAATATCTGCAGCCATTTTTATGAAAGTCTTTTCATTAAAAATGGTGTACAGCAAACCAGGAATGTGGTGAGAGTACTCTCCCTGAAATACTTTTTTTTTGCAAATGTAGCCCATTTGTCAATTTGCATTATTTGCTCCCATTTTTGTGTGATCTACAAAGAACATGAGTTTCAGTTTTAAAATCCATTTCACTAGCTGAACGTGTAGATATTTATCCTTCCAAAATATTTCTTAGATCAGTCTACAGCAGTAAGCAGGATGGTGACCATCATTCATACAACCCCCACAACTCATTTTTAACGCGTAGGGTCTATCTGATGAAGATCAGATAGCACAGCACACTCCAAATAGAACATCAGGTTCTGAAAGGGAAATGGGGAAAAAACAAAGTGTAGAGGCAAAAGTAAATTCCTACTAATCCTACATTTCTTTCTACTGGCCTTCCTAGTACTACTTATTTGTATGTGTCTAGTGCCATTTCAGAGTTACACAAATATTACTCATGGCTTACTTGCACTATCCCCCCCCAACAATTCAATACTCTTTTCTTGCTTTCTGTCACCTTCTGGTTTGTTTTTACTGTCTTCTCTTGTTCTCCATTCTTCCCAGCCACTTACTACCACAATAACTGCTGTGTCTTTCCTGCTATTTTTATTTAACCTATACATACACCTAGGTAACCTATCAATTAACAAAAAGAAATACCCTGGGGGATTAATGTTGTTTGTCATCTTATTGGCTGAAATTCTGCCACCGTTAAAATCTATGGGAGTTTTGCAATTGATTTCAACTGAGCCAAGATTTCATTCCCAGTGTATTGAAGCAACGTCAACAGCACACAGAGGGAGCTAAATTTGAAAACACAACATTCCCTAATTAAAACTCCCTTTCAGGTATTTAACTCTAGCATACACAATCTGCAAAAAGAATTCCAGTGACATGGAGAATGTGTCTCAACTGTGTCTCTGTCAATTGATGACATCTAATTGACAGCATTATTCAAGATATCATACCTTTTTTTGTATAGAAACTGCACAACCACTAACCTGTGTTTACAGTTAATGCACCGTAAATAAAAAACATTCCCAATGTTAAAGATGTCTTACCTGATGGACAAAATATCATGTTCTTCCACACAGAAAGCACCATTTGTTTACAGCTTGCATTCGATGACAACCAAAAGGATCTGTCAATTATAGTCTTGCTCTATATTAGAATCACTTTTTGTCTAAACATAAGAATTTTCTCACAGTAAGAGAGGACGCAGTGTCTTATTAACTGCTGTAAGGATGCCAAGCATTTTTCACGTTGCAGTTCTGAGGCAACAGCTGAAACCATAAAAACCCAAGAGAATCATCTCATACAGGTTGTCAGTGGTATAACGTACATCATGTTATAGAAGGAAATCGGTTCCTTTAATTTGGATGTATATTCGCTATAAATTCTCTGGCGCAATTTTGCAGTCTCAGACAGGAATGGATGTTACTGTGAGCAACCCAAGCTAAGTTCCAGTTTCCTGCATATAGTACATAATAAAACATAATCCACTTCCTTTCTTAATATCCCATATAATGTTTCATGTTGCTATGTCATTTGAGACTCTATCTCTTCCTGGGGAATTCAGAATAATAGGAAAACGAAAATCGCAGCTCTGACAGAGGTCATTTCTTTAGGTGGTGTTTGGAAGCAATATAACATCATTGTTTTTATTAGTACTGTTCTTGTCTACTGATTTTTCTTTTTTTTTTTTTTTTTTAATGTTTACCTTTTCCTCAAACATATTATCCTGCTGGGTTACACACTGATTCCTTGTTTCTCTCTAGGAAAAGTCTTTGTGTTCATTTCTTTTTTAGCCATCTGAGTCCTAGTACCCCCACCCCACTACCCCAAGCAGTTTTATTTTAATAGTCCTCCTCAAATCTTGTTATTTCCTGGTTGATTTTTAGTTTTAAGCCTATGACACAGGAAGTGTTCTTGGAACTGTTACTTAGCTTTAGGGCAATATCAAAAGCAGATGAATTTTTAAAAAGACTGATCAGACCATGAAAAAAAAAAGAAGAAAAAAAAGAGGTCTAAGCCACAGAATGAAATGCTCAACAAAATAAACAAGAAAGCTGAGGTATAGCTGTAGACTGGGTCTTACACTAAGACGGAGCACTAAAGCTGGCAGGCTCAGACTGCTGCTTCACAGGATCCCATCTTCTTTGTGCTGAGCACAATTAAAAGGTGGACATACTCTAAGGTCAAGATGAAGGCAACTTCGGTTAGACTTCTCCATTTCACAAAGCGAGAAAAAAAAATTCACACGGTCAGCATATTCCTCTGAACAACTCATGTTTGTTAATTAAAAGTTGTTTTCTCATCTATTTTCTTTCAGTCTAATATCCTTCTGTCAGGTCAAAACTGCTGATCTGATAATTTCCTTCAAAGTGACCAGCCTCGCTGAAGTCAAAGGAAAAATTCCTGTTAGCTCCAGTGAGAGAAGGATATTGCCCTGCGTGCACGTCCCACCTGTACAGTGAAACAAACAAATGAAAAGCCTGCATATAAATCTGCACAACTACGTTTGACCTCTGTTTTGAATTAACCAGAGTTATTTCATGCTATAGTTAGTCTATATTATCTTGTCCTTTTTATAATTAATCTCACTTTTTAAAAAATGGTGTTAAGCCTATGGGGATTTGAGAAGTACAGCATAAATAGTTTACCTGTAACTACATAGGTGTGGAGCAATCTCTGTCTTGGAGCACTTTTTATATTTTTCTGCCAGTGGTACACTAGTATTTGCTAGCTCCACGAGCCTGTCTGAGGTCTCCTGCCCCCTCTCTTGCTTCAGCTTTGCAGCACTTTTCCTCTTTTCATATATTCCTGATTACTCACCAGTCCTGCTTCATTTTTAAGGTCTTTATTGTTACTGTCTTCCAAAGTTAACATCCTTTTGAACAGCTTATCTAACAAAAATCTATAAATGGTTACAAATACATAAAAGTAGCTACAAGTAAGACTCGAGCTCTTGATATATGAAAAGAAGAAATTATGCCTCAGATGTAGGACTTTTCAGAATAAGAATGGGATTTTTCAAGAGATTTCATGTCAGTGTGAGTAGCTGGGCTATGTGGACAGTGATACTGAGTTTCTAAAGCTTTTTTAAAAGAAAAGGAGATGTTGCAGAAATAGCTATGGCATTATGAATACCTCAATACTCCTGAGGACCATGGAAAAATAAACTGCCTTTCTCACAAAATTGCCCTTACAAAGAGCTAAATGTTGTTTGAAATGGTCTGTTTTAATACTTTCAGTGGATTTTCAGCTCTGCACAGATTTAAGTCTGTTCAACATTTTGTTTTAGTGCTCACACCACTCAGCTTGGCATAGTTATTGCTGTTCATTAGGACATCATTAAAAATATCTTTGCTTTTAGGATGCTGAGACTTATCCAGATGATCAAAATGTCTAGCCTCACTATCATATATAAAACTTTGGATGTCTTGTATGAAAATCCCCAACTGAATGCCATTTTTTTGTACATCATGCATATATAAAATAAGTCAAAGGATTTCAGTCTTGCATTAACCCTACACACAGACACACCAAAAACCCTAAAACAAACAAAAAAACCCCAAAACCCACATGTTGTTTAGAAATGACACGTAGCATCAAAGCAAGAATTTGATGCACCTCTGATCCTGTGCCTGTGAACCATTACACTATTTCAAAACATTCAGCCAATTTCCTTACTTCCTTCCCAATTACCTGACAGATTTGCTTTTATCCTCTGAGTTTATGCAAAGAACAGATAACATTTATTATAAGAGTGAACAAATTGCCCAGTAGTTCAAAGACTAAAGGGTTTAAAAATGTGGTTGCTATCTGAATAGCTTTTTCATCTCCCCTGTGCACATGTATAGAATTAACATTTTACAGATATTCAGGTTGCATAATTAAATAAATATATTCTCTTTTGTAAGCTATGAATGACAGGACTTGGAATACTTCCAGTGGCGTTAAGGATTAACAGGGTGAGAATTTAGCCTCTCATTATAGAATTTATTTTTTGGCCATGAAATCATAAAGTTACTGAATTAGAAAGGACCTCACTAGGTTCTGTGGTCCATTCTTTTGTATCATGTAACACTGGCCATACTTAAGTCAATTTTCTTAAAAGTTTGTCTGACCTGTAATTAAAAACATCTTAGTGTGGAGATTCGCTGTCCTCCTTAAACAGTTTTCATCCATTGTCTTTATGATTATTTTTAATTTTCCTGGTGTTCAACCTAAATCTTCTTATTGGCAAGTTAACAAGATGCAACCTATCCATTGCATATCCTTTTGCTTTGCAGGTGTATTTTCAATATTTGTGGGCCTGCATTGTGTTGCCTCTTCACTTGCCCAGACTAAGCAGGCCTTTTTTATTTTTTTTTTTTTCTCTAATCTTTCCTTATATATTTTCATCCTTTTTATCCATCTGGAAGAGGTCTTGCAAACATTCCAGCAGTTAATTCTTGTCCTGCCTGTGGATATCTTCTTATTTCTGCTAAGAATACAATTCTTCACTTGTCTTTTGAGTTTCGTTTTGTCATTAGATGATTTTCCAATTTGTAAAGATCACTTTAAATCTTAAGCTTGTCTTCCAAACTGATTGCTGATTTGGTACCATTTGCAAGTGCAACATGAATGCTCCCTTCAGCTAGAACGCTTAACTCAATAATCAGGAAAATACCAGGTAGTACCTTGACCAGAATAGATTTCATCTGAAACATCTTTCTGGTATGACAGTGAGCCATTCATAATTACTTTGAAAATACAATTCTACAAGAAGGTTTATACCCCAAATATGGCTGGGGGGGGGGGGGTGATGTTTTTGTTTATACCCCAAATATGGCTGTTTCAGTAGATTATATTTCCCTAGTTTGCTTGTAAAATGTCACACGAGACAGTCAAAAATCTTCCTGAAGTCAAACAAAGTGGCAGTTGCTATTTCATTCCTATTTGTAGGGTCTGCAGGCCTGTCATGGATACAAAGATGAGAATAAGGACACTGTGACATGATTTGTCCTTGACAAGTCCGTGTTGACTGGCATATATTTTGCTACCTCCTAAATGCAAATAATTCATTGTTTTTCTCTGCATTTTTCAGTTTGGTATTTCTGCATTTACTTGGTTCTACCATTTCCTAGATGTAAAGATCAAGAACCCCTCTTAAAAGTGGAGAAATGGAAGACAATAATCAGTTTCTTTGAATATTCTTTCCTGTTAATCGGATAATAGCTTTTGTTATGAAGTTGCCATAGGATTTAGAAGTTGCCACGGCAGCATCTTCTTTCATCAGAGTGAATATCACACCGTTTGCTGGTGTCCTCCCCACATCATCTTACCACACTTTGAAAACTGTCCTCATCTGAAAACAAAACAAAATGAAGGGATATGCAAAGATTCACAGGAGTTTAACTGGAATGTGTCCTGAATTCTGCTGCCCTCTGACAGAAATATCACATCTTATAATACAGGAATTACAACAACGCTGTTGGATGTGCGTGGCACTAGCAATCATTTATCACCCCGTGCTTTTCTACCACTGCTGAAGACATACAAGGCAACAATAAAGGCAACAAAAAGTAGACATGGTGAATGCTGTTGCTGATCATTTTGTTAATAAGCAAAATCTGCTACAGTTTTCAAGCATTGACACAGCTAGATTTTCGCATTGGACATCTTAGGGCTTACAGGATCTGAAAAAGTTAAGGGCAGGGACTTGTGTAATTCCTTGTTGTCAAAGCAAGGTGATGGTGAATTTCCAGGGAAAGAAGAGCAGATTGTCTGTTGCCCTGGATCTCGTGCTGTCACTAGTATTTCTGCAAAGATATAATCTACCCACAAATGTCCACGTTCTGACTTACATGGAGTAAGTAATTACATCAGTGGACAGTGACTGTAACAGTGGAAAAGGGAAGAGCTATGGTTGTTGTCTATCTGGACTTCTATAAGGCCTTTGACGTGGTCCCCCACAACATCATTCTCTCTCAATTAGGGATATATGGATTTGATGGATGGACTGTTCAGTGGATGAGGAATTGGTTGGATGGTCGCATCCAGAGGGTAGTGGTCAACGGCTCAATGTCCAGATGGAGGTTGGTGACAAGTGGTGTCCCTCAGGGTTCTGTACTGGGACTGGTACTGTTTAATATCTTCATCAATGACATAGACAGTGGGATCAAGTGCACCCTCAGCAAGTTTGCAGATGACACCAAGCTGAGTGGTGTGGTGGACACATCTGAGGGATGGGATGCCATCCAGAGGAACCTGGACAAGCTGGAGAAGTGGGTGCATGTGAACCTCATGAGGTTCAACAAGATCAAGTGCAGGGTCCTGCACCTGGGTCGGGGCAACCCCCGGTATCAGTACAGGCTGGGGGATGAAGGGATTGAGAGCAGCCCTGCCGAGAAGGACTTGGGAGTACTGGGGGATGAAAAGCAAAGCTGGACATGAGCCAGCCATGTGCACTCCCAGCCCAGAAGGCCAACCGTATCCTGGGCTGCATCAAAAGAAGCGTGGCC
>NW_008795491.1:2058309-2064159 GCF_000699145.1 Aptenodytes forsteri
AAGGCAGTTCCCCCCCCCAAAAGGGAGTGTATTAAAAAAAAAAAAAAAAAAGCTAAGTCTGGAGAAAAATTGACTGTATTAATGTGCAAGCAGCTTAATTTGACCAGGACCCACTATTTTAGACACTAAAATACAGAGCTATCCCAGCCATGTAAAGTTTACAACTTAAGATTAAGACATGATATAACAGATCTATACAGGTAGACAATCTGGGGGAAACAGATGCTGTTGATGTGAGACAGCAATAAGGCCCCTGGTGGCATAGCCCTTTTTTTAAGGCTTGAAAGGAACAGAGAGAAAAAAAAAGAATGTACAAGAGGTTCACAAAATTTAGCTGAAGATTGGAAGAAATATTTTACAATGAGAAATGCAGAACTCCTGTAGCAATCAGATGAGGGGTAACGGCTTTAAACCAGTTTTAATGGTTTTAAACTAAAAGAGGGTAGATTCAGACTAGCTATAAGGAAGAAATTTTTTATGCTGAGGGTGGTGACGCACTGGCCCAGGTTGCCCAGAGAGGTGGGGGATGCCCCATCCCTGGAAACATTCCAGGTCAGGTTGGACGGGGCTCTGAGCAACCTGATCTAGTTGAAGATGTCCCTGCCCAGGGCAGGGGGTTTGGACTAGATGACCTTTAGAGGTCCCTTCCAACCCAAACTATTCTATGATTCTGTAATAATAAAGAAAGGTTGTTCTGAAATAAAATACCTGACAAATTATTCAAATTAGACAACACTTAGAAAAATTGGCATACAACATACGGATGGACAAATGATCAGACTGTGCTTTCATTGTGCTGAAAGATACCAAAATGTCGATTTTAAAGTGAGTAGCAGTTTATAAACATGAAGATACCTTATCTGAAGAGCCTGATGGTATATTAGGGTACACACAAAGAGCAAGAGTGTGTCTCTTCTGCCACATAAATTGAGTTCTGCAGCTCCAAGTGTCATGGACTTCTCCATTGCCTGGACCTCATCCCCCTCTGCTGCAGATTCGCTTCATTTCCACTACACATTTGGTCTTTCTCTCCTCTATATCTCTGTGGTTTCCCTGTGATTAAAGACAAACTTATAATTTTGTGGGCCTTCCTCCATTCAAGACCTGAGTTACAGTCAAACTGTCAGAAGTAGGATGAGGTTATGTGAACTGTGGCAGGACACAGAGCATGCAGCCTGCTAGGATGGAGGGAACCAGAACTGGTGGGAGCTTGTCCATCCTGCCTTTAAATAAGTAAATAAGTATAAATACATGTGGTGTGTTGACCACGACTAGCTTCCAGGTACTCACCAAGCTGCTCTATCAGACCCCCTTCTCAACAGGACGGGGAGAAAAAATGATGAAAAGCTCACGGGTTGAGATAAGGACAGGGAGATCCTTACCAGTTACCGTCTTCCCAGGTTCAACTTCACTCCCAACTTCTCTACCTCCTCCCTCCAAGCAGTGTAGGGGGATGGGGAATAGGGGTTGTGGTCAGTTCATCACACATTGTCTTTGCCACTCCTTCCTTCCCTCCTCACACTCTTCCCCTGCTCCAGTGGGAAGACAGTCCTTCACGAACTTCTTCAACATGGGTCCTTCCCACCGCCTGCAGTTCTTCATAAACTGCACCAGCATGGGCCCTTTCCAGAGGGTGCAGTCCTTCAGGAACAAACTGCTCCAGCGTGGGTCCTGCACAGGGCTGCAGGTCCCACCAGGAGCCTGCTCCAGCACGGGCTCTCCATGGGCTGCAGCTTCCTTCTGCGCACATCCATCTGCTCCAGCCTGGGGTCCTCCATGGGCTGCAGGGTGGATATCTGCTCCACCATGGACCTCCATTGGCTGCAGGGGGACAACCTGTTTCACCATGGTCTTCATCATGGGCTGCAGGGGAATCTCTGCTCCGGCACCTGGAACACCTCCTCCCCCTCCTTCTTCACTGACCTTGGTGTCTGCAGGGCTGTCTGTTTCTCTTATTCTCACTGCTTTCTCCCAGGTGCTGTTGCACAGCGTGTTTTACCCTTCCTTGAATACATTATTATGGAGGTGCCACCACCATTGCTGATGGGCTCAGCTTTGGCCAGCAGTGGCTCCATCTTGGAGCCGGCTGGAATTGGCTCTGTTGGACATGGGGGAAGCTCCTGGCATCTTCTCACAGAAGCCACCCCTGCAGCTCCCCCGCTACCAAAACTTTGCCATGTAAACCCAACACAACACAATTTCTCAATTGTAGTATCCCAAGTAGAAGATTCTGATAGCCCTGTTTGTACCAGGTGGTTGTACTATGTCTTATTCCAGACATATACCCACTGATTGCACATTAGTTACTTTTGCATCTTTTGGTAAGACAAAATAGTCATTAGACCAAAACCCAGTAGAATTACCAAAGTCTTAGGTCATATATCTTCTTTTAAAGTAGCAAAGGGAGTAACATAATCACATTTAAAAGTCCATCTTGACCCCAAATTAGTTCAATGACTTAGCAATGTGGCTTCTTTTTCAGACCATGACTGTCCTTATATTTACAATCTGAATACTCTGTTGCACCTTGCAAGAATTTAACAACTTCTGTTCGTTTGCCTAACGGCAGCTTTCTCTGTCATGGTTTATGATGAAGAATGTTAAGTAAGACATACTGTGCAAATAGGTAACTGTGGCTACTTAGACTGTTTCCAAATAAGCTTATGCTATGCTTAGTGAAAGTCTATGTAGTTTCATTGTCCTGAATGTTTCCACATGTATAAACCATTAACAGGCTTAGCAAAAAGAAAGTAAAAGAATTATATCTTACTTAAAATACAATTTGAAGAAAATTAAAAGCTTTACAAAGCTATAAAAGCAATTAGAGTATTTAGCATAATTACTCTAGATGTGATCATACTTGATAAAATACCTTGTTTGTGAAATGCTGTGGTTTGTATTCACATTTTGAATTTAATGCCATCAAGCAAGGTGCCTATTTTTGATTAAAGGTTTAATACCTCATTTCCCTAGTTCCGCATTCTATATTGGAATATGTCATATAATGCTTTGAAATATGCTATGTGAATACTGTAGTACTGCATATCCTGTACATGCAATTATTATACTAATCATTATGTGTAAAAGCAGCTATTGAGTATGCACTGAAATAACTGCAGTTTGTATGAATTGACTTGGATAAAATAAGACCTGCTTGAATATCTGCCTACATTTGAATTAACAAGATATGGGGCATATGCACTGTATACACTTGTATCTATTCTCAGATTTCTTTATGACATGGGGTGAGTACTGCCTGAGTGATGACAGGAAGATCAAAATTTCACAGAAAAGAATATACTGACAGTGTAGTGGCTAGGTGCCAAATAGCTCTGGTGTCAGTAAGAGGTAGTCATGAGACACAAGTGAGAGTCACACAGAACAGAATATTCTCCACTGTTTCTTAACGCTTTCCCTTACGCAAATAGCCCCTTGAAGTGAGAAGTGGTAAGCATCAGGGTAAAGCTGTTACGATAAATTCAGCTGATTATGCCTCAACTATACTATAAAGCCCATTTGCTAAAGCAAAGAGCTTGAGACAGTCTTGCAAATACTTAAAGTAAAATTTCATTCCAGATATTTAGTTCTTTGGTATCAGTTCTTGGTTATTGTTGTGAAGCCAAGACTGCAACTTTTTTAATTGACTTACAAACTCATTGTTCCCCATTTTGCTAAATGGTAAGAATTCAGCCTGTATCAAGCCAGTGAATGGTCTTTAACAGTAGACTAAAAGCAAAAATAGCACAGAAAATATCATCTGCTTTTCAGTTGTAACATTTTAGTTTCTTCTTATTGTAAGTGTGAATAAAGCATCATTTAAATCCAAAAGAACTTGCAGTCCTTCATGTTGGCAGCTGATGTTGGAGGAATCAAATAGGAACAACATTTCTGACCAGACAGACACACACACACATATATACACATAAAATACTTTCCTTCTTGCTTCTTATTGGTTCTTCTTCATTTCTTTCTTGATACAGTATGAAATAATTATTTGTTTTCATTATAGTACTGCCAGAAAATGATATTCTAAATCTAATTTTTTTTCCCCAATTATGGGCAAGCTTGTGTGGACTATGTATTTGGTTCATCCTTTAGTATTTTTAAGGAGAGATAAAGGAGTTACTTAGACTCATTTACCATCCTTCAAATGTCTAGCAACGGCTTGGAGCCCAGTCCAGATATTCATAATGAAAATAAAGAAACAACAAGGGAATGTGAAGACCGGCTTGTAAATGGGTGTACAGCATAGCAGACTACCCATTTTGTCCTTACCCTACTAATGCGCTTTTGATTTGGCCAGTTGCCTTGATGAAAGCTTTGATGGAATAAGAGATGTCCTCAACTCTCTGTACTGTCAAATAGGAACCAGGCTCGAGAACTGACTATTTTTCTCATACACACTTCTACACCTGAGTTTTTCCTGCTTTACTCTCCTCTCCCAGAAACTCAAAGCAGCTAAAAGCTTTTACTTTTTCTCCTCACTGAATCCTTGCTGCCCATATTTCTAAAACAAATCTCACATAAAAATTATGTACTTACCAGCCTGTTGACTTGTCCATGCTCTTTTATAGGTCAGCGATCTTTGCAGAATTGAGCCTGATGAATTAGGAGATTGCCATTTACAGGCCTGCTGGAAAGGTTTGTGCCAAGTCAGATGTGTAGGATGGCTTAAAAGTTTCAGTCACCCAGGTGTAACAGCTCCAGTCCTCACCTCCTGATCAGCTTTTTCCTGCTCTCCATCCTCCACTTACAGGGCAACTTTCTCTCTCTCCATCTTTTTTTTTTTTTAATTTAGAAAGGGCATAGTTACTATCTGTAAACTGATTTGACAGAATATACCAGTCCATAAATTTTGCCTTTAGCTTTAAGAGAAAGTTTGCCTCATTCCATAGCAATTCTCATGGCTTCTTCTGTAATTGTTTTCAACTGCATTTGAGTTACATGAAACGGATGAGGACACATGAGCCCTCACTGAGATAAGAGAAAACCGGGTGATTTTCTGTTCTTTCCCTTTTTGTGCACAGTATGCATAAGAGCAGAAGCAATCTGGCCCAAAATGCTGAAAGTTACTTAATACCCATACCTCATGGAGGGTTGCCCAAAGCAGATGATTACCACAGGGACATTTATGAAGGATCCGGATGCCAGAGAGTCTCAGGTCTGAAGCAGGTACAGCCAAACTCATGTCAGGCAGTAACACAGAGCAACTCAATTAGTCTTCCACAGTCACTAGCAAATTGGAGTGAGGTCTTCTGTATTGACACCACAATTACGGTATGGGTCCTGTGCCAGCTATGCATAAAAAGACATATGTAACCAAACTACTGGGTTTTATACTGACGAGCGGTAGCTCTGACTCAGTGTGGGTGGGGACAGGAGGGACAGTGGCAGTTTAAAACCCAGTGTACCCTCCATTTCAGCGAAGCCACCGAGGTGAAGGGCTCCGAAGCAGAGGATCGTGCCAGGGGACCCTTCCTGAAGCGGCAAAATGGCGGCAAAACCCATGAAGGCAAAAGCGCAGGGAGTGAGAGGGTGCCCCAGCCCCCCTGCCCGAGCCGGAGGAGGGAGCTCCTGACGAGCGGCGGCTCTGACTCAGCGTGGGTGGGGGCAGGAGGGATGGCGGCCGGACCCCCTCACACACAAGAGCAGCCCCCAGGGCGCGCAAGTGACCCAGAGCACGGCGAACAAGGTGTGGTGCGTCAGAAGGGCGTGGCACGGCAGTTTGCACGGCAGTTCGCGCAGGGGAGGCGAGCAGGCAGGGTGCAGTCCCCCTCCTGGCTCTAGAGGCCAACTCAACTAGTAGTCGTCGCCCTCCCAGAAGAGGACCAGCTATGGTTTCCACTCGGC
>NW_008795491.1:2068017-2077217 GCF_000699145.1 Aptenodytes forsteri
CAGGCTGCCCAGGGAAGTGGTTGAGTCCCCATCTCTAGAAGTATTTAAAAGACGTGTAGATGAGGCACTTAGGGACATGGTTTAGTGGACATGGTGGTGTTGGGTTGACGGTTGGACTCGATGATCTTAGAGGTCTTTTCCAACCTCAATGATTCTATGATTCTATAGCTCTTTTTTGTGCTACCCTCAGGACTATGAGCATCCCAGTTAAGATATTAAACTTAAATTAAACATAATACTGTATGTCCATAGTTGGTTATTTCTGAGGCTCAAAAGTCCAGGATAAACTTTCATGTTTGCCACGTACTTGTACTGGACCAACAAGGATTCTTGCTCTTCTTTTTTGTGCTACCCTCAGGACTATGAGCATCCCAGTTAAGATATTAAACTTAAATTAAACATAATACTGTATGTCCATAGTTGGTTATTTCTGAGGCTCAAAAGTCCAGGATAAACTTTCATGTTTGCCACGTACTTGTACTGGACCAACAAGGATTCTTGCTCTTCTGGCCTGAACCTTCAGAGCATCACCATATATCAATTTTTCTGGTGATCGCAACGGGGTTTAGAAATGGACCTGTTTTTAAAATAAATCCTGATTAAAGTTTAGGGAGCGGGAGAGATAAAAGTAGCTTGTGAGTTGTGTGTGTGAATGTGGTATGAAATTACAAACTAATACATCTATAAACAAAAAACATTGCAAGAGGGACAAGAGGAGATACTGTTGTGGATTTCCACACTGAAGCTCTATCCTGTAACTGAGCATGTTTATAAAATGAATGTTTTGCACTATAACTGTGGAAAACAAACAGTATCTCTCTCTGCCAGTCTTGGGATCTGAAGTATGGGGCACCTGATATGAGTCCTCCAAAGTTCACCTTCCTGAGTGAACAATCTTTCCAAGCGCAGTCACTGGACTACATGGGGACACTGCAAAGGGCTTTAATCTACTTTAAGAACATCATTGCAATTTCTGGTTGTGCTGAAGCAATTTTATTTTATGCATCGTTTGCTGTGGTTAACAGGCCCCATACTCCACCTGCCTACCAATAAAAACAAGAAACTTTCCTTGCTGATCCAGAGCTGAATCCCAGGTACTCTGCCAAGACATTCACCACCCATCAAACAGAATGTTCTTTTGAGAATGATAAATGCTTCTTTTTTCTCCATCAGCATGTCATACTTGGAGGAAAAAAAAAAAACAAAACAGGTTGTTTTCCAGGAAAGTTAATGTTTCTACTTGTCAACCTTGAAGGTGACTCTTTTAAGGTTATATTAGTCTCTTTTAAAACTCCTGTAAAGGGACAAAAGCCAAGCAATAAAATCACCAAAGCCTATGTCTCCTTGTATAGGAGACCTGCTAACCAGCTACAGGTCTAAAGACCTTATAAATGTCTTATGCTTACATGCTAAAGAAGGAAAAAATATCAAATGTACCACATATCATTCATTACTAAAGGTATTATTTGAGATTTATCTTTTATTTTGTGGTTTACCTACCGTGTTTGTGGTTTAGCTGGCCCTTATCTCCTAAGTAATTTCGAATTGTTCAGTGCCATATAGTGATTTTGTTTGGTTTATGGTAAATTAGCATTTAAGTGGAATTTAATTCTAAGCTGTAAATAAAAGATGATTTGAAAGCAAATGCTTTCTTCAACTGAGGCCCATGCAAATTGTTTTAGAATTTATTTTCATCTGATAATGTCTGTCTTTTTTGACTGTGTTTCTGGGAAGTTGAATTAATTGTCACTATCTCAAAAACACAAAACTTAAGAATGGGCCTAATCATTTCTCTGGTATATGGAATAACTGAAATGATATATGGATGCACCCTCCTTTTTTGGATATTTCTCTGACTTACAATACAGAAACAGGTGTTCTGCTCAGTGTGCTGTGAGGAAAATTTCAGTCTTTTAAAATTAAAGTGGTTTTATTTCCTCCTAAGAATAAATCCAGATTCATATTTACTGCAAGCCCAAGTCTCTAATGATGGCAAGTCAGCATCCTGCAATAATGTCATCACAGCTAATGATTGCTTTGCGATCAGCCTTCAGTATTCGTTCCATTGTTAAAATTTCCCTCTGGCTTTGCGTTTTTCTGAGCTGATTATTGAAACAAAGTAAAATGCCAGGAGGGCAATTTCAGCAAAAAAAGTGCAGTTAGTACAGGTCATTAAACAAAATATTTTTCTGTTGGCTATTCTAATTCCAGCCAGGCAAAAAATCTACATCAAAATATGGACATTGCCATTATGAAAGCTCATTCTCCTCTCCTCCTTATCCCCTTCCCCCAAATACCTGTATGACAATAAGCAAAACATTTGTATGTGCTGGTAATTTCTTCTTTCTCCAGGTAATAAGTATTATTTGAAATAAGAGTATCCTGATTTTCATCTCTCACTATTTGATTAAAAACAACAAAAACCTGGCCTCCATTATTTATTTTCTTATATTTTGGCACCTTTTGGAGTTTGAGCTACAGTGTTCTGTTTGACTTAAGTTACTGTGCATAAATTTTAAAGGATAGTGCTGAGCAAAAAGACACCATCTGTGGGACTAATATTTCATTTCTCCTCCCATATGATATAAATTAAAAAAAAAACAAGCAAACAAAAGCAAACACAAAGAAAAAAAAAAAGAAAACAAGAAAGAGGTAACTAGTGAAGAAAACTGAAAAAAATTACTGAACAGGTCTGTAACAGAACACCATATTAATTTGTGTAGGTTAGCATGTTTCTTTTTACTCCAAATAGCGAGAAAAATCAGTCTCCATAGTAAAAGATTATCATGCGGTTCTGTGTGCTGGTTTTGCCTGGGATAATTTTTTCCATAGTAGCTGGTATGGGGCTGTGTTTTGGACTTGTGCTGAAAACAGTGGTGATAACACAGGGATGTGTTCATTATTGCTGAGCAGTGCTGACACAGAGTCAAGGCCTTTTCTGCCTCTCACCCCACCCCACCAGCGAGCAGGCTGGGGGGGCACAAGGAGCTGGGAGGGGACACAGCCAGGACAGCTGACCCCAACTGACCCCAGGGATATTCCACACCATATGACGTCATGCTCAGCACATAAAGCTGGGGGACGAAGAAGGAGGGGGGGTGATGTTCAGAGTGATGGCGTTTGTCTTCCCAAGTCACCGTTAGGCGTGATGGAGCCCTGCTTTCCTGGAGATGGCTGAACACCGGCCTCAGATGGGAAGTGGTGAATGAATTCCTCGTTTTGCTTGGCTTGCGCGCATGGCTTTTGCTTTTACTATTAAACTGTAGTCATCTCAACCCACAATTTTTCTCACTTTTACTCTTCTCATTCTCTCCCCCATCTCACCAGGGCATCTGCTATTGCAAGGTTTTTCCTCATCTTATTTTCCAGGACTAAATTTTCTGCAGAACAAATTTGGTTGGTGTTTCAGACGGTTACTGAAGAACACATGAGATATCTAACGTGGAATTATTTAGTTTCACACCCTTGGGAAGGGCCAGTTAAGAAAATTTAATTCTATTGTCAACACTGATAATAGTCCTAATAGCAGAGCTGCCTGCCCACACACATACATACACACACACACACAGAGTCAACCAGGACTTAATGTATAAATTACTCTGCAATATATGAATCAGGTTTTAGGCCAGGCTTTGGGGTTTGGTTTTTTTGGGGGTTTTTTTGGTGGTGGTGTTTTTTTTTTCTTCCTTAATAGAGTTATACTCATTATCTCTGTGGCTTCTTTTTGCCTATTTTTCTTGTGGGTCTAGAAGTTAAATCAAATCAGGTCATAAACACCTAAAAATTCAGAGTTGAAAATTTACCCTAGATCTTGTAATAGACCCAAGAAATATCCTCTCTCCTTCTCAGCGATGCAGCACATGTCCACTCCTACTCCTCCACACCTCTGGTGTTGGGTGATGCATTGATGATCAGTTCATGATGCTCTCTGGAGGCAATTCCTGCAGGCACAGCTCCTCAACACCTGCAACATACACAGTCCATGAAAACAGGAGGGATTATTTTTTACTATTATTATCATTATTATTATTATTATTATTATTAACCCATTAGTTTGTGCTGTTGCTCTGCTGGAAACACTAGAAATGGACAGCCACAGCTTGCCAGGGGCTTTGGCTCCTCTTTCCACTCCCACATTAATTTTCCTCTCCTTTCCCATACAGCAGGAACTTGGCCCCAGCTAGACCAGAGTCCTACCTTTGGGACAAGCAAATTCAATTTTGCATGCACTGTTGAAAATCTGCGAGTTCACTCTGGATGAGCATGTCTGAGAATCAGCTGCAGTTATTATTTTGGCAAGGGTGTATAGCAGAAACCCTGTCAGGAATTCCACTGATGCAAATCTCAGCAGGGCTTTTCCACCATCAACATCAAATTAACTCATCACCATCATTACAAATGAACACCAAAAGAAAATGAGACACGTAGCAGTGCTTCATTCAGTTTGAAGACTTTAAAGGCTATATTTTAATGGTTACTAATATAGAATGAAAGAACAAAGCCAGATTGCCTGAAACTTTTATGTTCAGAAAAACAAACTTCAGTTAATAGGAATGTAAATCAGATAGTAGTTCACTCTCTTCGTATACACTTTGAGTCATTATGCTGTGCATGTAGGCAAGGAATAATATCAGTGTCATCAGAACAATACTGTGCTCTAGACAAGCACAAAAGAGATATGAAACTATATGGCATAAAGTCTAATCTTAATTATTATAAAATATGGTTAGGCTTTCAGTCAACCACATCTGCAGTCACAGCAGTACCTTATTTGTTGTTATTTGGTATTCATATTAGAGATTTAGCTGCTGAACTATAAGAACTAGGAACTCTCTGAATTCATAATTTTCAAAATGCTGATTTTTTTGAGGGTTTTGTGCAATATTTTTATACATGCATACACATTCATACAGTGATAAAATATGTGAGCACAAGGAATCTCAGTGATGGTGCTTCATAAAGCATCTTTTGGAGACAAGTGATCAGTCAGAGCACTGAATGGAAAAGCTGGGTGACAAATCAAATAACGACTTTGGAGGATAGCTCTGCAGTGGAATATTCCAAATTGAATGTCACCATTTAAACTTTGACTTTTATCTGGTAGATTAACATCAGCTATTCAGTCAGAATTTAGTGTGTATCCTTATGTCAGATAGAGATGCGGACAGTAATGGAACTGACATCTCCATTTCATTGTTTATTTTAAACAATTACAACTCTCACTTTTTATTATAGAAGGACTGGTGGAATGCAATAGGCATAATGTTTTTACAAAACTGTTTTGGGGAGCCCATGTTGATTTATGAGTCACACTCAATTTACGTTAGAGAAGTCTAATGGCATGAACACTGAAATTATGTCTTACAAAAGTGTATTTCAGGTGCAATCTAATTTATACTCAATATTATACATGTATTTACTGTTCACTGTATGAATATCTCTAAGGCTTTGGAATCTGAAAACTAAAAGCAAGGTGACAGAATTATTCAAGATGAAAACTGAAATATCTAGGACAAACTAGAACTTCAGAGAATAAGTGGACCACATGGGGTAAAATGACAAAGAGACCATCTCTTAAAACTCATTGACCACCAGATGTGCTCAACAGGTCGAACTGCTGGGCTATTGCAGAGAGATGTTCAGCTTCCTGACAGCATTTAAATGGCTAAGTCCATGCAATTGCACTACCTCTGGGGTGGAGATTGTGTTCATCAAGGACAACTCTGACCCTAAGCCCTCTGCAGGGCTACATATAAATATATGTAAATTGATATTGCATTTATCTATTAACAAACATGAAAGCAAGGCAGAATTTTTGTTTAACCTTTGGCCAATCACTTCATTACCAGAGGAAATGCCTACAAACTCAATGCCTTGGGAGGAATGTGAGGTCTGTCTCTAGATACCTCACAGCAAATGACTGCCGCGTCCTTAGAGACAAGGCTGGTGCTAGCTGTTCGACAAAGTTGAATTGTAGATAAGGCACCAGTAAAGCCAGTTATTCTGCAAGGTAAGTTTGTCTTGCAATACACTCCATGTTCATTTATATTATAAGGCATATGAGCAACAAAACACAGTTGTTCAGTGCTTCTTTCACCATTTCGATCGAGCAAAGTGCTATATAATGTCTAATTTAAGGCAACGCATTTACATCATAGGAAACAGGTCTAGTTTTCATCTCATTCAGTCTGAGATAAATCATTAATTCCAGTGAAAGAAATGAGGGGACAGTCCTGCAACAACAGTGTCCAGGAGAAACATTAACAGAAGCTTTTTCTTTTATTCCTCTACCACTTTGTTCTCGCTATGCAAGAAAGAGTTTCTAGGATGTTTTATTATGTGTAAATTTCCATTCAGTGCAAGGCTCATCACTTCATAAACAATGCAGTAGTAGGTAGTCTGGTTACAATAAAAGGATATTGCCAAAATTGCATCGCATTATTCTTCTACCCCAATTTTACAGTAGAAAAGACTGGTTAATGATGTAAAATATAAGTGTTGTAATTCAATATTAGTACAGCTATTCTTGCAATCATTGTTAATAAATTCATTGCAAAACAGTTCACATTTTTCTCCTCTGAAAAAGTACCGCATATATGTGCTAAATGACTAAAATAAAGTAATACTAATTTTAACTGGAAAATGTAGGTAATAATAATATGTTATGTCAATATGTTCATAAACAGTTTAATTACAGGTATAAAATGAAATGAAAATTTTGTGCTACTGCCACAATTCAAGTTGCGTTATAGAAGCACTGGTCCCCTTTCTGGATTACACATGTGATTTCATTGGCCTCTGTGCAAAGAGTTAGTGCTTTTATCTAGACTTAATTCCTTAAGAATTAATAATTTGAATCTAATAATTCAAGTTGCAGTTATAGAAGCACTGGTCCCCTTTCTGGATTACACATGTGATTTCATTGGCCTCTGTGCACAGAGTTAGTGCTTTTATCTAGACGTAATTCTGTTTGTCAGTGGAAAGTTTTGTTTCCAGCATGGCAAGACACAGTTGGTGACTACATAGTGATATATATACTTATCTTGTTCCCAATTTAAATCAAAAGTTGGAATAATTTTCTAAAATAAATTAACTGATAAAAAATCATTTTCAAAATGATACTGATTTTTGAAGCAAATGCAGAGATTGCCTAGTATTCAGAAGAACAGCAGAAGGAAGATGTCAGGCAGAGGTACAAAAGTGCTGAGGTTTAGTATTTTCATATTTTGATATGGATTATATAAGCACTTTGAATACTGTGCCTTGTACAAAGTCGTCTTAACTATGATTGTACATCATGAACAGAAATAACAAAGTCAGCTCCCCCCCGCCAAAAGAGTGTGGTGAATAAGGACTGGAATTGGAGGCCTGTTTGCCTATAGATTTGTGTCCTTTCTCCCCTACATTTATTTTCCATTCATGCCACGATAATCTCATCCCTCTATCTAAAAATTTTATGAAATTCCCACTCAGCAAGGGACAGCTAGTGTTTCAGTCTGTTTGCAGCTGTAAGTGTGGTGGCCACCATGCCTGTGCACACAGGTTGGCCAGTTGCCTCTTGCCAATGGTGACGTAGAGTCTCCTTCCCCCCATCCCTCATAGGAAACAGCAAGTTTACTTTCTCTCTTTTGTCTTGTCCAAGAACGTTTAGGAACATCATTGTCTATGGGACTGCACCCATCTGTCATACCAGTGGATGGGAAACAGGGGAACGAAAAGCGTGCTCTCACACAGCCCGATACCACAAATTCCCATTCCAGAGGAGCTCCCTTCCTTAGAAAACCCATCATGATTTTCTACTAATTTTTTGTTAGGTGGGTGAGCAAAACCCAGTAGACCTAATGAAATCTGTGGGACTATATCTGAAGAGTAAAGCACTCTTCACTCAGAATGAAGGTTGCAGAATTTAATACTTAAATAACTACTATAGCCCATAGATTTTTCTTCAGCTTCTGCAGTGCAAATTAAAATACAGACTAGAGTGACAAAGACAAGATAATTATCTCCACTAAGTTTTAGCAGAGATAGCTATCAGTGTCAGTCCTACTCTCCTTCTCTGTGCTTCAGTAATTCCTAATGAAGGTCTACAAGAAAAAAAAAAAAGGAACTTTTTACACATTAAGTACCTTTCATAGTCAGTTTCACAAAGCCCTTTAAAAAGTAATGAACACAATGCTGACAGCATGACTTCTCTAAAAGCAAACCATGTACCATTATATCCAAACCAGTCGTTCCCAGTCAGCTTTGGACTGAGAGGCTGTTTTCCAGTAGCAGCAGACTGCAGATTCAGTGGCCCACCTGGACTGCACCCTGCTTCACCTGCCCACCAGTTCCTCCAGCTGCAGAGAGAGCAACAGCAGTGACCTTTCAAGAGCAACCATGTCACCTGTTAGAAATTAGTTGAGTATTCATTTTGTATTTTCATTCCTGAGCACTCACAGGTGACAGATTTATACCCAAATATAAGAATGTTCCTAAACTCTAACAGTTTCTTGCTGATTAAAAAAAAAAAAACACCACCACTTTTCTGACAAATGTATGGGGATGTGCTTTGTAAGGTTTCTACCATTTGTTATAATAGTTCTGGCAATATTACATTTTATAGATTAAAGGGGAAGTAACTCTAAAGGTTATTATTCTGAAGGATATTGAGTTAGGATAAGTCATTCTCCTCAAGTCGTGCAATTCTGATCATAATAATACATTTAATTCTCCGAACCTCACGTTCAGAAGTCAGTGATGATGTTGAAAAAGCAGTCTTGTCTCTAGTCTTGCTCTGAATTCAGACCTAACACTATTCTCACACCAATGTAGATGTCCCAGAGTTTAAAGAAAAGGCTCGTGTCAGTTTTATGAAGGACAGTGTACTTCCTCCTAGTAGTTCTAAGGGCCCTCAGAATTAGTGTAAATGAAAATCCAATTTCAGGTATAACTTTTGCTTCCCATTCTTTTTCCTTGACTTGAAATGTCTTAAATGAGACTTTGAATTAACAAAAAAACAACAAGATTCATTTCCTGCTTTGCCTTTAATTCTGTGAAGGCGTGTTTTGACTTACAGAATCATAGAATAGTTTGGGTTGGAAGGGACCTCTAAAGGTCATCTAGTCCAAACCCCCTGCCCTGGGCAGGGACATCTTCAACTAGATCAGGTTGCTCAGAGCCCCCTCCAACCTGACCTGGAATGTTTCCAGGGATGGGGC
>NW_008795491.1:2077668-2089479 GCF_000699145.1 Aptenodytes forsteri
CCAGTACCCCCAAGTCCTTCTCGGCAGGGCTGCTCTCCATCCCTTCATCCCCCAGCCTGTATTGATACTGGGGGTTGCCCCGACCCAAGTGGAGGACCTTGCACTTGGCCTTGTTGAACCTCATGAGGTTCACACGGGCCCACTTCTCGAGTTTGTCCAGACTTATGGCTGCATACCAGCAGAATGAAGGACAAACATTTAAAAACAATAGCATGACAACACCAGTAAATTGTACATTGTTTATAATCTGAAGTCTTGTGATGCTGTTAATACATACTTCTATTTTGAAGAAGTTCTCCTTAGATTTGGTCATCAAGTTATAGCAGTAAATTGACTTTGATAATTACACATAACAAGGCTACATAATGTAACACAGGTAATGAGATTTTAATTCACCAATCCATCTTGTGAATTAGTACAAGAAGTAGCAGTCAGCCTCCACACTACTTTACACAGTTTTAGTGCTAGTTATATTCTGCATGTGTGTTAGCCCACCTGCAGTGCCATTATTTATGCAAACCCATTAGGAAAACAGTTTTTGCTCTCATTTCAGAGACCTATTACAAAATTCATTCAGACAAAGATGAGTTATATCTTTTTAATAGTTTGCCTGTCTAAAGAACAACACTAGGAGACATAGTCATCTTGTCGTGCCCTTCCCTAGTGCTGGGAGTGGGGAGGGAGGGAAGGGGGGATTGCACAAGAAAGTATGGTTTTCGTTACTGCTACATACTGTACTATAAAACAAGAATCCACTTTCCAAAACCATGAATCTGACTGTGTAAAGGAAGCTAAAGAAATTACAACTTGTTAACTTTTATCCTCTACATAGTCTCTTTTCTACATTAGTGACATAAAACCACAGGCTGTAGAAAAAGGGTAGGTTTGTAGCTACAAGTCATATGGAAATATTAAAGGCATAACAGGATCCAGACCATCTAATCGAGGCATCTAACATCCATTTACTTTTATGTATGGAATGAAGGAGCCTCTGTGAAATGTGTTCTTGTTTCTGTGCAGCTAATGGGGAGAGGAGGAGCCTTTAAACATCTCTGCAGAGGGGAAAACTGTCCAACCTGGATAGGATTGCTGTTCAGAGGCTTTCACTGCCATGAACGCTTTCATGAGTAGCTGGACTACTCAGGTGCTTCCCTTGCAAGGGCTACTTAGTTAAGGGTCAGAAAATTTACACACAGGATATTTGCATAAGTTAAGCAGAACATGTCTCATCCGTAGTGTCCTGGATTGTGTATGATCATGTTGTTTAAGAGATCATACACTTGATGTATAAACCACAATGACAGACAACCATTTATTTTTTAAAAGCTAACTCCCTGGGCCTGTTAGGAAGAGCTGGGCTTATGCAAGAAGTGTGGTTCTGCAGAAAACTCCAAAATTTCAATAATTTTTTTCAATACGAAATAAAAATGTTAAATGAGGAAACTATGTGTGTCAGAATCTGGATCTGGATGTATTTCCTGGATCTGGATAAAAATGCTATGCTAAAATATATGACAATTTATGATGTAAGATACATCCCAAACCAATATATTTTCAAACAAATAAAAAGGAAAACCAGGTTCCTAGAAGTTGTAACAAAAATGTTTTGACAGTTTCAGTATGTGTTATTTTGATTTGTTTTCATAAATGAAAATTTCTCAAACAAGTTCCTGAAGAAAATTTCATTGTTGATGAAAACACACTTTCCAACTGAAAATTTCAAGCTGATCTACTTTGTGATTTTTTTCAATATAGGTATAAATAAGCTGGCAATAGTGGTCTTTAGCTTGACTGCATCTCCAAAAAGAAGTTTGTACAATGCACAGGATGGTTCCAGGATCCAAGATTTGAAAGTAGATTGTTTTCCAAACTTCAGAATATTGGGGTTTTTTTCAATACAATACATAGATTTTGTCATGTTATTAGGTACAAAGCTTATTTTTTAAATAATTCAATAGTGCTCTTTTAGACCTTTTTTCCAGTGGTTTATAAGCTTTTGCATTTTAACTATTTGAGCTGGAAATTTACCTAGCTTTATATCTATCATGGGAATGTCATATGCACTCTTTCTTCAGCTACACAAAATCTGGGGGACTCACACTTGCTTTGTGCTAGAGTTTAAATCCCTTGGATTCAGAGTGTTATGTCTGATTAGAAAGAATCCTGTGCTTCAAAGATTTGTCTTTTGCTGAGTTTCTCACTATTCAAA
This sequence comes from Aptenodytes forsteri, assembly GCF_000699145.1. Lineage (NCBI taxonomy): Eukaryota > Metazoa > Chordata > Aves > Sphenisciformes > Spheniscidae > Aptenodytes > Aptenodytes forsteri. Next base: position 2,079,878 of record NW_008795491.1, read on the forward strand.
CGTATTTTGTCAGTTCAGTAACACCTTGGGAAAATAAAATAAATAAAAAACATCTTGTACAAGCTCAGCTCAGACTCAGTAGTGTTTAGCAGCTAAATTTTTTTGAAGTGTTTCTTAACTGAGCGTGCTTTAATCCCTCACAATTACTATTACCGTATATCTGTTATTGATATCATAAGGCTGAATACACTGAATCCTCCGAAAATGCCTTCCTGTACTGAAAGTAGATGTAGCAAAAGAGATCACATAAGAGAATGACAGGATATATTCCAAGAAACTTAGAAAACTTTAACCACAGGCATAGAAGAGACTGAAATCTATGATGGAATAAAACTGGAGTTGGGAATGGACCAAGAGGCAAAAAGAAGGGATTGAGGGGGAAGAAGGGAAAAATCAGAGAAATAAAAAAAATGTGCCAATGCTTGTAGATCGGTCATTGTTTTTTTTCTCAGATTCCTTTTCCTTCCTTCACTTGTTTTCTCCCATCCCCCAGGGTGAAAGAAAGGCACTTGCCATGTGGTTGTCAAATAGACACCTACCAAGTTGTCTCAGCTGGGAACCAATGCTACCCATTTCACACTTGCTTTGATGAAAACCTTCTGCACAACCATTTAATTGTGATTCCAGAATGTGAAAATCATTCTGCATAATTAAATATCCCAATTAAAGAGATGTTAATGGAACACCTCGTGGTGTTGGCTGCAAAGCCCTCCAAGCACCGCAGAGAGCCTGCGAGGTTTTGAGCCATGGGCAGGAAAACAAGGATGGATGCCCACAGAAGGCATCTGCAGGCCTGGCAGAGGCTTGCAGTGCACTTTGAAAATTCCCAACCTGCAGGTGAAGGGTTAGGAAACTTGTTCACAGGCTTGTCTGAAGCTCTTGCCTGCAACTCCCTGAAAAACAACTGTCAGCCTCCAGGAAATGGGCCTTTTTTTGGCCTACTTTTTGAATGTTTTGGGTAACAAAATTATCTCATGTCTGTTCAGTGTCATCTTCCTAATTATTTTTATGTTAGTAAGTATGTCCTTTAAAAAGTTTGAATTTAACCTACTGGTTAGCCAGAAGAACAGTTAGGCTCCTAGTTCGGAGCCTAATCCCATTATCAAACTCTTATATTACTATAAGCTCATGTTCTTATTTTCACCATTGTTGCTAAAAAATGTATTATTTAAAAAGAAAACTTGGGGGTTTTATAATTCATTACAGGAGTAGTAAAAATGCAGAAACTCCTCAAAGAATATGTCTGCAATCCCATAAACTAGATGGCATACTATTTTGCAAAAGTAGTCTTATTTACAGTTGGTGTTTGTTATCTGTGCTTCAGCTTGTTTTCAACTCATGACTCTTCTGGTGGACAGCACTGCCTAATGAACTTAAACAGTTGTCAATATTTGCTTGTATTGTGAATTGAGATGCATGTTTTTCACAGGTTTGACAAGGTAAATATCATTTAGTGGGCCATTGGGCACATAAACTGTGACGTATCACACTATATTAAACTCTCATTAATTTCCAGAGGAGTTTTTAAAGAGCTGAAGTAAAGAACATAATAAAAGTAGTCTGGAAATCTAAGTGGCAATACCCATTTTTCAGAGCTGTAGATTAACAAATATAAGAGATAACCTAGTCCCTTCTGAGCTGTTCCAAAGGCTTCAAACCAGAAAATCTGAAACCTTCGGAGTTAAAAGTACAACAAACACATTTGACAGCATATAAAGAGTATTAGGTCTTCATTACTAACTTGATTTTTTACCAGTTTCATTCTCTTGTTTTTCTGACATTACTTTTAAAATGTTAACAGAAGGGGGTTCATTAAACCTCTCAATATAAAAACTGCAGGGCTAGAGATATCTTGTTTATTGACAATCAGCCCAAGAACAAATACCTAGGAAAACATCAATGACATCCTAGGGTGATTCTATCCTTGAATCTATCCTCTGTAAACAAGTTAAACCAGCATCTGTGAGCTCCAATTTCCCTTCTTTAACATGTATCAGGTTGAGGAAAAAGCTAAAAGAAGTAGTTCAATATGGAAAATTCAGGAGAAATCTTCTTGGAGGAATGAAGAACCAGCAGAGACATAAGAAAAGAATAGCTCAGAGTTCAGAGATTCTTGAAAAAGTTGAGACTTCAATAACACAGGTCTGTGGGTCAACGCTATTTAAAAGGGGAGACAGATAGGAAGCACATACATTAGATGGAGTAAAATTTTACAACCCTGGAAAAGCAGAAGTTGCTCTACTGGTATATGATTTGAGTTTCTTTCTCATGTTTTTATGGAGATTAATGGAAGGCCTACATACAACTCTAAGGAAGAATGACAGAATAAAGAGCCTGGATATTTAGAAGATTAGCTACTGCTACTTTACTAAATATTATTTATCTGCTGATATTGTAACAATAAACTATAATAACTTGACCAAAAGCAGTAAAATTTTGGGGTAGAATCAAAATAATTCCATTTAAACTTTGTTTTTTTCCCCTAATATACAGTTTATGTTTTCTCCCTAATTTTATCCCATTTTAAATAATCAAATTCTCTCTTATAAGCAATTGGTTCCCCTCCCTTAATGAATTACTTACCACAAACCCACATATTCTTTCCTTGTATTCTTAGTTAACATTAGTTGAGAGTACATATTTTGCATTTTTAGATCTAGCTTGACTGTTATTTTTCCTTCCCAAGCTAGAGAAGAAGGGGTCAGGAACTTAAATCAGGCAGAAAGAAGTAGAGAGGGAAGAAAAAACAAAGCTTTCTTATTAACTTTGTCTGTAATAGCTAGATAAATGTTATAAAAAGTTCCTGTGCTTTGTCCCTCCAAGAAAAGTGTTGTCAAATATAAGTCTGAAAAGAGAGTCCACAGTCTTTACTGGCTCCTGATTGCTAATCCTTCCCTCCATTTCCTAAAATTCTGTATGAAATTTGTCCTCAAGAGATGAGCAGAACAGAGAGAGAAAAAAAATGAATCTTTTTTTCCCATTTCATGGCTTGATGCCATTGCCTATGAGGATCTCCCATATATTCCAATGTCTTTTCCTCTGTCATAATTGGTATCACGAACATAATGTGCACAGGTACTTCTAAAGGCTCAGTCACTTCTTGACCAGCAAAGAGAGAATTTAGTGTTTCCAGTGTACAATACTCACATAGGAAACTCAAAATGAACTTTCAGTTCCTTTCTATTCCCCTTCTTTTTCCAACCTCAATACAATGTCAGAAAAATGACTAAGATTTCAGAGTGGTGTTGGAGAAAAGCTATACATTGAAAGTAGGAGTTTCTTTTTCTTGAAGTCTGCTGCTGGACTGTTCCCTGAAGCCCAAAAACTCCTTGGTGAGTTTGTCTGGGGAAATTAAATAGTAGCTAGATGTGCAGTCTTTCTTCTCCACAATAGTTAAGGATAATAACAGTTCATGATTTTTTGGTAAGGTCAGACACCTAAAGCACTGAGTGGTCACAGCAGGTATGTCTCTGAGGTTTCAGAAGTGACAAACAGCTGACTTATCACTTGTAAATATGAAATGCAGTCTGATTTTGTAGAGCAGTTGATGAACATCGTCATGCAAGGGCCTTTTTACATCTTGATTTTCTGTCATATCGTAAACCATTCCTCTCAATTTGTTTCAGTTGTGTAATCATAAAAAGTAATATAAAAACATATTGATTTAGTTAAATTCTGCTCAAAGATGGAAGAGCAGGCAATCTGCTGAAAAAACAATGAAAGCTCTAGCAAGCATTCACATGGTGATTTTTATAGAATTACTTCTGAACTATCTGCATCCCAAACTAGCAAATTTTTACAAACACTTCTCCAAAAGTGTAAACCATTTAAACAAAAATTACATCTTTGAAAAGAACCTGTAGCTGATCTTCCTAGTTGTCCAATATTTGATTTACTTGTAGGCAATTTGGAAACAAACAATTTTTTTCCTGAGCCAAATAGGTTCTAAAATAATTACATACTTAAAAACCTTTCTAAATAGGTAAGTACATACATACATAAATAAATCTTTCTACTCTCTATCTCACATTCTGTTTCTCAGCTGAGGGATAGATATTAGAGGACTACTGGGAATGCTGATGGAAAATAATGGTCTTAAATTAATGTTCATAACAATGGAGACAGAAAATAGTCAGATATCTAATACAAATCAGTAATAGCATTTAAATCCTAGTGCTTTTTATGGGTGAGGAGAGAAAATCTTGGGGTACTCTACCTCAGGAGGTAATGAATATTCATTATAAACTTTACAGAAGGTTGATTAACAGTTGTCTGCAATGCTTTGAAACCTGGATTCCCAGATACTTGTATCCTTACTGATGTGGAAGATCTGAGGCTGCAGACTGAGACGTGAGCATTACTGAAGTTCACTCAGGATTATGCTCCTCACCTCGAGTCTGTTGGTGACACCAAGTCAAACTTAACTCCAAGAGAAGTTTCAAAGAAATGAAGGGAATTGCTCCAAGAGGACAGGGTTGCTCAGTGTGTATAAATGGCAGGACATATACCTGTAAGAGGTGGTAATTTATAGAGGTAATGAAAGTTTCTCCTTCATACTGAGAATGTGCATGAGTAATCGAAAAGGTTAGACAGACAATATAAATCTCCCAATATATACTACTGTCTTATCTCCTTTTCATGTCTTATTAAAGATGTTACCTACAAATGGCTGTCTGGATTTCTATCTCTCAGTTATTAATGAAGTTAGAATTCAGTGGCATCTTAAAAGCTTTCCAGTGAGGCTTCTTGTACTCTACCGAAATGTCCCTCATCAAAATTCAGTTCGTTCTTATCCTCCCCAAGCTGTGATCTGATCTAGAGAGTGTTGCTTGCACTCTGCTTGATTTATTATCCCTTTCACTTCTACTCATTATCACTAGGTAACCTAATTTACCATCAAGTTCAGCTATCCTTTTCATGCTGATTAAAAAATATATCTCTGCTTGATGCAGACCTGTTTCATTCTGGCTGAAACAAAGTGGTGATCCTCTTTGTCACCTCTCTTTATTTGAATGAACAACTACCTCTTCCTGCAGAATTCCCATATTTTCCCTTACTCTTGTCCTTTTTTAGTATTCACTGGGGAGTATGTGTCAAAGTTGACCAGTGCATGCCAGTTCCCAATATTGCTGTAGAATTCATTATTTGTTACAAAAAGCAGGATAAAGGGATGAATTCTACAGCAATATTTTACTGACACTGGCAACTTTTTCCTATTTTCTAACAGCCCATCTCATAAACTGTCAGATCTGAGTAACTACAAGTACACTGAGAAGTTCCTCCAAATAGTTAATGCCAGTCAAATATCCTTATAATTTTTGCTGCATGGCGCTTGGAATGGCTCCCAAGAAACACTAGAGGGGGGAAAGAAAAATGGTCTTTGCCATAATTCCCGCTGAAATGTTGTGAAATCCTGCTATTGCAATTACTACCTATCATCAAAGCAGCCAGTGTTGTCTAGTTGTTTCTAAGCTCCTCTTTTGTTATTATTCATACAGTGTTTTCTGCAGTGCCTTATACTATGTCCTGTTTTGGGACTAAGGATCTAGCTTTCTATTTTGGGACTAAGGATTTGCACTACACTGCAAATTACAAACAATTATGATGATATTTAGGTGAATTTATAACCAGTCTTACGCAGAACAACTCTATCTCCCCCATTTCTTACCTGAAACTCTTACTGTACGCATGTCTGAAAATAGCAGAGGTTTTTGCTTTCTTTCCAGTGTTCCTGCACTGTGAACTCATATTTATTTTGCTATATATCACCCACTGGTCTTTCTCACATTTTTAATACGTTTATCTAGTCAGGAGGACATTATATTATGCAATTCTCTCCATTGTGATCAATCATTTTCTGTATGTCACTGTCTTTTAAAAGTAAAAGCAGGCACCTTATTATTCTCTTAAATTCCCTAGTGCGAAGTAACACATGCATCAATGTCTATACAGATGAAGTTATCTATGATACTTTTTTTGCTGCTTGTATACCTGTTGTGTACCTTTTTGTGGCTCAAGGTCATGATCATACTAGCCTGTCTTCTGCAAATGGAAAAAAATGAGTGAGCACTTGTTATTCCAAGGGCTTAAGGAAAGCTTGTGATCAGGATACATCAGACAAATCTTTCTTAATAAGCAACAACTGGAAATAAAGTAGGATGTCATAGTAATATAAGAAGATATGCATAAGTGAACTGATTGCTCATTGCTTAGTGGTAACAGGTAAGTTAATTGTCATGTCACCATATTTTTCAAATAGGAACACTTTTTTAAAATTGAATCTGAAGAAACAGCCAAATTCATACTAGTATGACCTATATATCTAGCTATTTCTAATACCTACTAAAGAATGTATGTAGAGAAGATTAGGTCTTTTACCTGTTATCACCTAATAACGAATCGTGTAGAATTTATTCAGATTTTATTTTATTTTTCTATTATCAAATAATTAATGAATGGGTCCCAAATTCTTCCAATCTGTTATAGCCCCACTGATACAACAAACTTTATGCACCTATATATCTAGCTATTTCTAATACCTACTAAAGAATGTATGTAGAGAAGATTAGGTCTTTTACCTGTTATCACCTAATAACGAATCGTGTAGAATTTATTCAGATTTTATTTTATTTTTCTATTATCAAATAATTAATGAATGGGTCCCAAATTCTTCCAATCTGTTATAGCCCCACTGATACAACAAACTTTATGCAAAATACTCTATTCAAATAATACAGAAAAATGCCCACCTCAGCTGTAAGCTGTTATTCGATAAAGAAACCAGTAACACAGCTGTATACCTGTGCTTAAGAACTTCTCTGTGCTGGGATCATAATTATAAGTACAAATACAATCGGCTACAAAGCTTAGAATAATATTCCAAAAGGATGGTGACACACAGTTTTGTTATCTTCAGGAAACCTTATTTCTGATAATCTACTTCTTTTAGGTTTGTGGTTGGTTTTTTTTGTTTGTTTGTTTTGTTTTTGATAAGTAAATAAATATGGCATAAGCAAACACATGAGGAATCATAATCCTTAATAGCAAAAAAAATTAAGGTTTCTTAGGAGTTTAAATATTTTGCTTAAAACTGGGAACAACTGTTGTTACTACTTAACCAACAACTGTAGTGACCATCCAAAATTTGCAGAATATTTAGTGGACACTGAAATGGAATTAGTGAGCAAAGAAAAATACTTGGGCATCATAAGTTTCACATGATAGCCTTCAATATCTGTACTGCTTTAGAGCTAATTCAAGTTACAGGCTGTTACGAAGTCTTAATAGGACTTATTATGTTATTGTGCTGTGTGACTACACACTAGGCTCAAGTCAGAAGGGTAACAAGAAGCCTATTTTGTCCTTCCTTTGTCTGACTTGGCTGTAGATATTTTACTGTTTTATCTCCAGCAGGCTCTTGTACACATACGTCTGCAGAAAAGCTGAGTTTATTTGAAATATGTCTCCACCTTTAGGTAACAAATAGCTATTTTTTAAGTATTTTGTCTTCATGGGAGTGTGGTTTTTTAGAGTCCCTACTTCACTAATAACATTGTTTATAGTAGAGGTAACTGCAGTTGATTATTTAATCAAGTGGTGTGAAACCAAAAAAGGGTCTTGAATTGTTTGCGATTCCCACTTCAGAGTCCTGTGTATAACCAGCTGCATCAGTGTAGCCAAAATGGTCTAAAACAATAGAAAAAGACAAGGTGATACCTTTTTTTTAGATCAACTGATAAAGCTGGAAAAAGGCAGACAAACTTCTCAGGATTTCTCAGAACCTAAGCTCTTCCTTAGGTCTGAAACATTAGAAGCAGACTGTTCTCAGCATATACTTGTTTGAACTTTGATGTTTGCGATTCAAATCTGAAGAAGGGTTTGGGTAACTGAAGTCATGTCTTTGGGCCCCCTCCTCAAATCTGTCAGCTCGTGTAACGGGACATTTCTTCCTGATACAAGTCTTGCCTTGTTAAATAACGTCGGAATGTGATAGAACCATTCTGAGATCTCTGTACAAAATAAAGCACGATTTTCAGACAATATTTTCTCCAAATTTGAGAGAAGAAAATATCATGAATGACTCATGAATACTATCAGGTCCCTTCTTTTTTCCTAGTGTGTAGAAAACTGAGAAGTTAAAAATGTTCAGCAAATATAAGAGAAGGTAAGTATCATTAATACATTTATTTAATAGGTAGAAACTTAACTTTTGTTCTGCTTGTAAGCTCTTCACTTAAAAAGCTTAGTGTTATTGTACTCCAACAGTACATTGATAAAATTAATAAAAAGGGAACTACCATGAAATTGCTAAATTTACAAAGGATTATCATTCTGATTTCTTAAATACCTGTGTGAAATTTGTTTCTGAATAAGCATCTCTAACTAGTAAGGAAGGTAAGATTTGCATTTAAAATTATGTACTTTCCAAAGGTAATGCTGATTATGATTCTTTGCATGAAACAGCTTACAAATAAAAAAACCCATAGTGTAATATTATTGATGAGTAAAAACTCATCAGTGATTATGATAATTTTTGAAACCTTTATCTACATATTTTTGTGTCCATCAAAAAGCATGTCATAATTAGTTGTGTTTCATGACTAATGGTTAGTAAGGTGTGAGCAAAAAATTAACCAAAAGAAACTCTTGTCAGTCTGAGGAACATTGAATCAGTCTTACTGTGTCTAGAAAACTAAAATATCAGGACCAAAGTAAACTTTCTAGTGAAACTTTGCTTGAAAATTAAGGCTTATGTATGTGCCTATAAGGTAAATGTATTTACCTATATATCATAGACTATGCAAATGTTCACAGAAAGTGATTGTGGCCACAGTATGATCACACAAAGACATAGAAAAACTGTGTAGTTTTTTAAAAAATGTGTTTAAAAAAACCAAGCAAAAAACCCATGTCTTATTTTTCTCAGTAAGCAGGGAGAGTTTTCTGCTGTCTATAGTCAGTGCATCCAACCTTCAAGGTTGAATTTCCTTGCTTCTAGCACTAAAAATTATCTTTAAACTTGGTTTAAGTGGCTGGTGTGGGGTACTCTCATGCCTAAAGGGAGTTTTCAAGTGACTGGACAGCTGCTATGGCAGATCCTTGCTTTTCATTTTCTTACTATATGAACTGTAAAGAAAAAGTTAAGTCATTTTTGAGTCAGTGCATCCAACCTTCAAGGTTGAATTTCCTTGCTTCTAGCACTAAAAATTATCTTTAAACTTGGTTTAAGTGGCTGGTGTGGGGTACTCTCATGCCTAAAGGGAGTTTTCAAGTGACTGGACAGCTGCTATGGCAGATCCTTGCTTTTCATTTTCTTACTATATGAACTGTAAAGAAAAAGTTAAGTCATTTTTGTGTAGCCTGTGGTCGGCCTAAAGAGAGACCTTCCATAATTCAATAGCAATCTGTTAGTTAATATTGGTCACATCTCATATCTTGCTTTATGGTATGTTTGATGGCTCTAAGATTGGGCAAATTATAAGATAGTAAGATATGAAGAATGCTTTATGCACTTCACAAGATCATCTCTGTTTCAACATATATTTTTTTATGATTTTATGATTAAACTGTTATTCTGGAGGAGTTTCCCACCAATTTTCATC
>NW_008795491.1:2090608-2099055 GCF_000699145.1 Aptenodytes forsteri
GTAAGCAGGGAGAATTTTCTGCTGTCTATAGTCAGTGCATCCAACCTTCAAGGTTGAATTTCCTTGCTTCTAGCACTAAAAATTATCTTTAAACTTGGTTTAAGTGGCTGGTGTGGGGTACTCTCATGCCTAAAGGGAGTTTTCAAGTGACTGGACAGCTGCTATGGCAGATCCTTGCTTTTCATTTTCTTACTATATGAACTGTAAAGAAAAAGTTAAGTCATTTTTGTGTAGCCTGTGGTCGGCCTAAAGAGAGACCTTCCATAATTCAATAGCAATCTGTTAGTTAATATTGGTCACATCTCATATCTTGCTTTATGGTATGTTTGATGGCTCTAAGATTGGGCAAATTATAAGATAGTAAGATATGAAGAATGCTTTATGCACTTCACAAGATCATCTCTGTTTCAACATATATTTTTTTATGATTTTATGATTAAACTGTTATTCTGGAGGAGTTTCCCACCAATTTTCAGCTGTAATTATTTGTTCCTGTTTTCTCCCCTGTGGCTCTTACTCTTTTTTAAGACTTGAGTAATGATATTTATTAAAACTATATACAAATCATATACATTATTTAACATTTATTAAAATTAACTTATCTCAGTACCTTATCAATCTGCTGGTTTATCAGAGAAATAACTCAGCTGTGTTTCTGTACATAATCACAAATAATTGTTGTGCTTAGAGGTGACCGACATGCAGTAAATATTAAAATATATTTTTGCTTTTTCAAAAGATTTCATAGTATGCTCAAATCATGTAGCATACTGAGAGCACGCAGCCAAATAAAGAGTGCTATGTGCTCTTTTTGACTGTTGGAGTATTTGAATCAGATGAATATGAACTACTGATCAAAGTTAGATTTATGTGGGTAACCTCCAGTACAGAACATATAGTGCTGGATAAACAGATAGATCGGGGCAATTAATTTGATGACTTTTGTGACTCTGAGGCATGAAAATGCTACATCTTGCCCAAGCTCCTAATACTAAATTGTGAAAACAATGCTTACAGTTTGGAGATCATCCATCAGCAAGCAACACAAATTCCTCCATGTCCTCAGCTGAGACCACTCGACTGACATTTCACTCTTCTCAATTCATACAAATAAAATAGAAGAACCTTTCAATGAGGGGAGATTGCATTATTTTACAGCTCACATAGAAAACTACATTGGCACAATATGCTTAGCATGGAAACCTTCATGATGGCATTGCAAAGGGCTTTAAGGAAATTCAGCCCACACTGAGAATGACCCATGTACCTCTGCCAACAACAACTGCCGAACCCATCTGTAGCTTTGAAACTGTGCAGAAGTGTAATGTACACATTTTTCTCTAAAGTCCCTCATACTGAATGGTACAGACCCCTTCAGCTGAACTGAGCTACTGGGAAATTACTTTGCCTCAGTAGTTAAACAGAAAGCAAATACAAAAGTGGATTTTGAAACATCCCCATGAAATGGCATCTGGGTGCACTGTCAAGCAAAACACCAAAAGTATTTTTTTAAAAGGAAAACAACACAAAATAGGAAATGTAATAATTAAATAGCATTGAATATGTAACATAAGAAAACATAAAATACAAAGTTTTGCATAAGAAACATTGTCTGCATAGCTACAAAAGTTACACTGATCAAAAATAATGGAGGTTTATACTGAAATCATAGATAAGAGTTAACTTTAAAGTAAGATGTTTAGTAAGCTGGGAAGCAGTGCTTTGTAATGTTAAACCTCAATCAGCATAACTTGTTTTAAATTATAATATGCATTTAATCGTATTACTTCAATGAATTTTTACTCTTTCCAAATACATTTTTCATTAGATACACAGACACAAATTTCCATTACTTGTTATGGTAAAAGAGAAAAGAAAAGAAAAGCCTTTACTGAATTCCAGATTATGACTCATTTGATCTCTCAAGTTGGCTAAGTCTTAGTAATAAAAAACATAAAAACATTTTTTCATTTTGAAGTACTCATACAGATTTGTTGAGTTTCCAAAATAATTAAAGAAAAAAAAAGAAAATTACATGAACCCAGAGTAAAGGACCTGTATAAGTTCTTTACTTCATTGAAGTGTAACATTTGAGAAGAAATCTCAATGTTCATAAAACACATGGAAGGTGAAGCAACCGCTTATTAGGAGTTTAAGAAGGAGGTGAAAAAATAATTTTCATTCATGAACATTCAGCAATTATAAAACCACTTCCCAAGGCATCAAAAAAGGTTGGGATTTTTTGTAAATAATTACACATATAAACAGCACCCATCATCTGATGGAGGTTTGGCCCATACCTTATGCCTTTTTTCTGTAGCAAAACTGAACTCATCCTTTTACAGCTTTTAACTCCTTACGCAGATGCTGCCACCCTGTCCTTCTCTCGCACAAACAATAAGTGGAATACGTTGCCATACAAATTTCTCTAGCCACGGAAAGAACAGGTATAACTTTACCATCAAGAAGAACCTTCATAGTATTTGAATCCTTCTGCAAAGTGATTTTTCAAGTTTGGAAAGGAAAGCAGCACACATACTCAAATTAAAGCTGGCTAAGTTTTTTTGAGGGCAGTTTCATCCATGTAAAAATGGAATTCCATTAATGCTTAAAGCATTCTTTTTCCACATAATCTTTTACCATTAAACTTTCACTTTTGGCTTCTGATGGACTGAGTCTCTCTTTTTCACTTCAAAATGACTTTCATTATTTTTATCTTTTTATTCAAGATCAGTAGGTAAAAGATAGCAGAAAAAAGTAAGTTGTGACAAACCCAGACCTGTTTCAATAATTCTTTTAAAAATAAAGTCTGTATTTTCTCAGGCATTTGTTATTTATGATTTATTATTTTCACATTACTATGTTACTATGTACTCTTCAGAATGGAAAATAGTATTATGGTATGTGGCCAGGAGTAGTTAAATGATTTACCCAAGGATAAATTCTGGACCTATGACCAGTTTAAACAAATAGGTTGCCATGAGGAAGCAGGTTAAGTTTCAGAGGCCAGCTTGTTGGCAAAGCTTCACAATCTTTGTAAATTCTGTGTTGGAGAATAACAAAGAGTTCTATTCAATTGTAGAAGAGGCCCCATTCAGTTTGAGTCTAGGGAGCACAGAAGGTTGAAGTTTTTTATTTGCTTGGTTTTGCATCTTCTGCATATCACTCTGGCGTCTTGATATCCCTAGACAGTGAAGATCCCTGTATCAAGTCCATCTGGACACAACAGAAATAGATCCTAGATTTAGTTAAATTGCTTAATATTATGAAAAAAGTTTTCCTTGGAGGGGGGAAAAAATCAATCTCTGGCCAATAGACAGGTGCCAAAAATGACATCACTTAGTTCATCATTTTAAGGAAATTGATTTATGCTAAGTGTTCTTTTTTCCACTATATTTTGCCAGTAAACTCCTGTGAAAAAAGGATATATATCATTTTCAGAAGCTAGTCACTTCCCATTGAACAGCAGCATTAACTTATATCTGTCTGGCTGTTTTACACACAATTTTACAATTATTTGCCCACAGAATAAAGATTACAACTCCTGTGCAGAGCTCACCACTTTGGGCTCTCTATCCAAGGGAAAAATTAAAATTTGGACCTTAAGGAACCTGATAAATGATACAGCTTTGGCTCAAAAATATCTACTTTTCACAAAGATAAATGGAAAAAAAGATAATTTTAAAACTAGAGGTCAGCAGACATATAAATCTGTAGTCAAATTTTACTCCCAAGTACAAAACTGTAAAATTATGAACACGTCAGAAAAACAAGAAAAGCCCCAAGACCTACTCTCTCTTTCTAATTTTGAAAATTTGCACACAAAAGAATAGAAGACCGTTTTAGCAATCATTAAAGCCAAGCAATCAGGCTGAAATGAAAACAAGATTTTCCAAGTCAGAGGTCCTTCCTGTTAACACCCTGTCCACAAACCTCTAGTTTTAAATCAACACTGTAGAGCTGTAAAGCAGTCTTTTGGTGTTTATTTGTATTGTCATATATGGCCCCTGCTGTCCCAGACAAAGACAAAAAGTGCCATTGCTTATTCCAGCTCTGTTGAAGCCATCACATTTCAGCAGGTCAGAATCTGTTTTCTAATGTGTCATTGTTTTGCAGTGCAGCAGTTTATTATTTTGGAAATATGTTATCTCTTCTGTAGAAAAGCTGCAGTATATGTAATATAAGCTGTCAGAATGTCTAATTAGATTTATAGTAAAAATAGTGGGAAACTTTGCCTTCCCCCCTTAGCTCAGAACCAATAATTAACCACTTATTAAAAAACCCTGCAGTGTCTGGAAAATAAAAGGTCCTATATTTCAACTATAACTGTTAAAAATGCATTGTAAAATTACAGCAATAAAACATTTGGCTATAAACCTGAAACCAGTACAGATTAATGTGCTTCTGTTATACATTTTGTAAAAAAGACAGTATAAGAGCAAAATACCTTAACATGACGGAGTATTCACAGTTAAGTTTTGTTACCATTTGCATTACAAAGTTTTGTTTTCAACGGCTTAAAAATATTCCATGGAGCTCTTTTTTTTTCTTCTTTTTTGTCTCAAACAGAAAATTTGGGAATATCTGCAAAGTCTGAGTCAATGAATGTTCAGACCTTCAGAATGTTCAGACTGGAAAAAAGTTTATTATAAGCTGAGTAGTTTTGTCAGTTTTAATTTTCTTTGCATTCCCAAATACTAAATTAGGAACTTGACATTTGACAGAAGCCAATTTTAAGGAAAGATGGGCTTCTTTTGCTATATAAATGCCACAAAATAAGACGCTGCTTAACATCTAGAAGTTACTCTTAAGAGGTTTTGGAAACTTATTTTCATGAAGCCTGATCATAAAATCTTTGTGCATTGTCTGTGTTTAAAATCTGGTTTACAGATTTTTTTACATGCCAACTTCATTTGACATGATCAGCAACATCACTCAAATTTCAAAATTGCCAACCCAAGTGCTTTTCAGTGACTGCTGGGGGAAGTTAACCCACCCAGGCTGCTCGCTGCAGTAATTCTGTGAGGACTTTCTGCCCAAAGTGCATCTGTTTAGTGCAAAGAGCTTAAAAACTGACACAGCTAATTTTAGTTGAACTGTTAGTGAGGAACCCAAACAAACAAAAAACTCAAAAGAAGATCTGAAGTTGCAGATGAGCAGTGAGGAGTAGCTGCAGCCAAAGCAGAGCATAAGTCTGCAGCCTTGCTGAAAAGTTTGGAGATGCATTCAAATAACACTGAGGAGCCTAGTGTCTTTTGCAGACACTTAAAAAAATAACTAGTAATATGAATATGAACTCATATTACTAGACCCAAGAAAAATGCTGTGACAAAGCCACGTGTGTGGGCAGAAAGTATCATTTACCAGGGAGATTATAAATGTTGATATCCAGGCTCAGTACCTGCTTTCCTTCATGAGGAAACAAAGAAACAGAGGGACAATTCAAAATCCAGAGATGTTGAGGTTATTTTCACTGAAATTGCCTTCTATTCAGTCAGCGCCAGTAAGAAAAATAATTCTGTGGGTCAGATAAAGGTGGCCATAATTTTGCTAATTGTGTGACGAAGAACAGGGAAAATATGAAATCTGCTGTATAATACAGTTTAGGTTAATAGCATATTCCTTACCAAAATCAGGGATTTGTGGCTTTCCCCGCCTCCATCCATTTTTCACTAAGGTTGGACCCTAAACCAGAATCTCAACTAATTTCCCCTGATGACCCTTGCCTTACCTGAATGTCGTATGGGAAACCCCATCCATCTCCTCCAGCACTGGCTATTCACACACGCTCATCTTGCCCTTGGAGGAGTGGGCAGCTGAAATGACTGAATAATCAGGACTTTGTGGCTGGACCCATGGCATCTGGGAATCATCTTTACGATAACCTGGCTGTGATCCGAGGTCAGCTGCACATTCATGCTCGGGTGCCCTGTAGGATTCTCCTAGCAGAGAGGTCGTTATCTTTGGTTTATGGTTAGCTGCTGTGGCTAGATGAGCTGAGTTCACTGTGCTTACCCCACTTTTTGCTCTGTGTTGTTATTTTCTTCAAAAATATCTTCTCACACACAGAGGTTTTCTGTTCAAAAAATTTTAAGGATTTTTAGCAAATCATAGCACTCTCAAGGTTAATTCCCTTACGTGCCTGCGCATATTTTATAATAATTATGGAAATGAAATACGAATGTCAATTATAATTATCTCATTAAATTGTTTTTATCCTAGAGAAAAAAAAAAGAATTATATCCATCTACAAAAAAAAGTATTAAAATATTTCATGTTTTGACCCTTTGCTTCCTTTTGTGCAAAGGATTAAAAAAATATTGTGGCAGTTCATAAGTTCTAAGAGTAAAGTACTCTTTGAATAAGCCATCAGCATTGACCTAAGGACTCTGGAATACAGAATAAACAGCAATTTAAGTTGCATTTTCCCCTGAATAAGAAATAAAATTTTTTATGTCAAGCCTAAAGACAGACAGAGGAAGGAAATTTAGAGGTATGGTAACAATACATGTGCACTTCTTTGATCGGAAATAGTTTAGTAGACATTACTATTGTGTACGTCCAGTTCCTCCTGTCTAGAGTCAGGATAAGTCTAAGGTATAGGATTTCTTTCTAGTTATCAAGGTACTGCATGTCTTCTGCAAATTCTTAACATAAAACTCCTGTTAAGTCCCTGAATTGCCCAGTGAATACACCTGGATCAAGCACTAGGTACTGATTTTGTTGGTCAAATCTACCATGCCTGCCAATAAACTGCCACAAAATGAACTGTATAGCATTATGGAGAGAGATAAGGAAAAACAGAATTGGGAACTTTCTAACAGAACTTGCTAAGCACCCATCCAGCATTTCACACTAGTGGAACAATAATAGCTATTTTCAGCACTTCATTGGAAACTAGGTTCAAATACAGAGAAGTGAACTTAATCTCAGCTAAATTTCCATTTAATCTTTGGAGTCAAGCAATAATCACACTGATCAATTTAAATTTGAATCTCTAGACTATCTGACTGGAAATATTTCATCAGGGAAGGAAGTTTCATACTAGAGAAATGGCTCAAAACTTTCTAAAAATTGCAAAAACTAAATAGCTAACAGGCGGCAATTTTTATACGCTCATAGTGAATGAATGATGCAGTCATTTTCTACTGAATCAAGTAGCTATTTGTAAAAGATTTTTTTTGTGTTTTTACTTTTTATATCCAAATACCGTAAACAATAGTCATGTTGCCAAATAAAATAAAATAAATCATAATTAAAATTATGTTTGACATTAAATTGTCTCATCACTTACTTTATGACACGATTAAAATAGAATCATAGAATCATAGATTCAGGATTAACCATAGAATCATTATTAAAATAGCCTAGCCATGGCCTTTTTGTTGTGGTAAGGGCTTGCTGGGTCTAAGAAGAAACGAAGCGTAACAAAATCATGGCATATATTCAGCAAAAAGAAGATTAAATGAAAATTAATCTTTAAAAATGTGTTGTCTGTGGGGAATACTCAGTCACTCTTAACACTCATGGACATACAAAATGAAATGTTCTAAATAAATTCATGCTTACAGAGATGCATGTTCTCCTGGGAAGTGAAATGGGTGTTATGTCTTACACATAAAGACACACAACTAGTCCATGCAGTGCAATTGATTATAGCTTTCCAGAAGGCACATGCTTCACACATCCATAGCACGGGTATACCTCGTGCCACTCTAACGAATCATAGGATTAGTTTACTGGGCATCCGGACACTTCTCTCTGTTGTTAATTCTTAAGTTTCTGAAAGGTAAGATGGAGATTGTGAATTTTCTGTGCAAATTCCCCAGACAGTTACAGTTAAAAACAACTCTACCAGTAGATGACTGAAAGGTAACCTTGCTCAGTTATGGCAAAAAGGAATTTTACCACACCTTTCAAAACTAGAAGAAAAGGCTATACAAGAGTTAAAGGTGAGAATGTAAATGCTTCATTTGATAACTTGAGAAATTTAAAAGGGATTTCAATTAAAAAAGAAACCAACAATGTAAATAAATAGTTGTGTTCCTGAATCAGATGGAATTTTTTTATAAAATATTGTGGGTTTTTTTCCCCTTCTAAACTCTCTTCTGAATGCTTTTCTTCTAACTTTTAGAACAAAATAATAAAGTAGACTTACGTTCTCTCTTTTTAGTCTCCCTGAAGCCCTACTGTGTTTTAGTAGAGGTTGTCAGCTTTGAAATTCTAAATCATGTTGTTCCAAACCACAACATTTTTTTGCTTCAGATGAGCATGATGTTTCAATGGGGTTATGCTTATGATTTCTTTAAATAGAAAAAGAATGGTAGGAGCAAGACTTCCTTGAACTTTTTCATTGTTGTGAGGTTGACCAACCCCAGCAGGAATTCCACCTCTACCAGATTATGAAATAAACAAATATTAAAAGGGGAAGGGAAGGGAAGGGAAGG
>NW_008795491.1:2099760-2110656 GCF_000699145.1 Aptenodytes forsteri
AAGAGAAGAGAAGAGAAGAGAAGAGAAGAGAAGAGAAGAGAAGAGAAGAGAAGAGAAGAGAAGAGAAGAGAAGAGAAGAAGATAAAAGACCCCCCCTCACTTGATTAAATAACACAGAATTTCTAATGTTTCATATGAACTGGTTTCATTTATGGGTAATTACTTTTTTGTCACCTCCATTGATCTCAGCCATTTAATCCTCACATTTCCCTCAGCCATTCATTGCTGAAAATAGAATTCCCCTCAAAATGAATGGAAAATGGCACTTATTTTGTTTTTCAAAATGTTATGATGGAAATTGTTCTGTCCAGTGTTACTGGATGGCAGGGGGCATTCAAGCTAAAATGTTTTTCAGAGGTTTAATTAGAAGATACACTACAGGAAGATGGTATTGTATCTTCCCTGGCCTGGTGACCCTTAGAATCTATGGACAAGATGGGCTACCTGGCTCTGTTGGAGCTTGGAAGAGATATATGGGTGAATGATTTCTGCGAAGAAACTTTTTCATTTTCTCTCACTGTGTATCACACACTGACCAACTATTTCTGTGATTAAATACTCAGTGGATCAAAGCTCAGCAATGCAAGACCAAAGAGTTTCTGCCGGTCCCAAGAATGAGCAAGTCCTGGAGGAACTGCCTTGTACCATGAGCAAGAACCAGGAAGGGAGGTTTATGCTAGATCACTGCAGGTGGGACAAAAATGCAGATGCATTTGACAAATACTCTATGGGACTTATCAGCGGGGGATTGTCATTCCCATCTCTACTGAGCATGGCTACAGAACCGAACATGGATTTTATGCATATTCTTTCAAGGGGCTCAAGGAGACTAAACTGACAATTTTTACCCATTAAATAAATGTGTCAAAAAAGCAGGGGCCTCTGCTTCTTCCCTAGCAATTCATATCAAAGACAAATTTTCCAAGCAAAACTGACTTTCTACTGGTAATTATTAGTATACTAGAAAAAATAAATATTTGTTGAGAAAGTAAGAAATTAGTTGCTCCTTCCAGCTATTTAGCCTCAAGAAGAGCTGGCACAAGAGAAAGGAATAGTGCCTTGGAGTGTAATTGCATGGCATTTGTAGCCTGTCTTGAGAACCATGTTAGCTGTAATTGGAGAAGCTATTGATTTTGTAAAGACACATTGCTGCATTATATTCGAAGAGTTAAAATGATCTGACCATTAAAACAGCTGGTGCTACCCCAAATTGTTTGGCAGACTGAAATCTGCATTGATTCTAACAACATTGTGTTACCCAGCAGGCTGTGTATTTAAAGAAAGATATTTGTGTAATCTGTTTTTGGAGAAAGAATTGCACTATATGCTAACGATTTTTTGGTCTTACATAGAGGTAAGTGGCAGCTTCAGCCTTCCACTAGAGTATTTTTGCATTAAATATTCAATATTAAATATTCAGTATTTAACTTGCATACATTCAAAGTTATCTGGATTAAACACACAGATTCATTTTATCACACATATAACTAAGCTTCCTTTTTCTCCCCGTGGCAGAATTTTTTTTTTCCTCTAGAGGAAATTCAAAATAATGTGTGTACAATGTGTTTAGACAACCAAAGATCTTATTGTGACAAATTCTCTTGTCTCAAAACCACATGTGAAACACTGATTATATAAGTATCTGTTTCAGCATTTGATACTGCAATATTCACTAGAGGAAGCCATTACTGAGCCCAAATTTTAAAAGAATGGTTGCTTTCCAAAAACACATACATGAAAACCTGGTCTCATAAATTAGTTTCAACTCATGATAATGAATCTTATAAACATTTCCTGGTTCACGTAATGGATAGTCAATGCTACCATTTGGTGATACTGGTTAAATGTAAACACCAGTTTCTCCATTATAAAAATGTGGGGTTTATACATAATATTACTTCTTCAGTATAATGCAATGCATCTTTATTAAAAGATTGCAAAGCTAAAACCTTACTTTCTATTCCATTTTTATCTTGTGGCTTAGAGAGTGAAATTAGTGAAAGAGTAAATATAAAAGGGTAAATCACAAATAGAGTCCTAAACATTTTTGAAAATATTACCAAATATTTTTGGTTTTTCCCAGTCTTCCAAGTTATATCTTTTTCAAACAGCTATTGAATTGGAAGATAAGGATGCTTTGAGGTGCAATTTTACCCATATATTTTACATTAGAAAGCTGTAGAATAATGAAGGAAAAGAAAAATAAAAGATTAAAACTCCATGGCCTGCATTCTTACATAGGAAAGCAAAGTATGTTTTGATATTCAGTTTTAATGTACTGAAACAGTGCACAGGTTATCAATTGTATTCTACATCCTATCCTGCACTGTAGGTGAGGTGATGAGAAATAATATTGACAGAGAGAAACGTGATAAGCTAAGTTTGGTCATGTGGTTGCACTCCTAAATAGAAAAATAAATAAATAAATAAGCCTGAGTTTGAAGAGAATACCATGCCAAGTATGAAAGATTTTGTCTGCACAAAGGACTGACACACTGCTTGTCAGAGGTAAATGGACCTCAAAGGGTGAGCTGCAAGGGAGACGGGATGAAATGATGTCCCTCCGCCTTGGGTGCAGGAGAGGGATGGGTGTTCAGCCTTGGCAGGCAGCACGGCAAGTCACATCTGCTCATCCAGGCTCAGCTGCTGCCAGCATCCCACAGCATTTATTTCTGTAGTGTAAACCTAACCTTCCCTTATCCCACCGTCACTGAAGACAGCAGCAATAATCAGCTTACTGTACTAATTTAAGAAAGATTTGAAAAAACACTGACAGTCTTTTGGGATTTAATTAACAATTCACCTCTGAAATGATCTCTGCAGATCCTGCAGGTGGCTAAATGTTGCAAGTAACAAAGTCTACATATGGAATTTGGTTATAAACTGGAAAATTATACTTATTTATTCTCCAAATACCCAACAGAGAACACAAGAGGAAACAAGATAATGATGCTGTAGTAGAGTGGGTTTGGGACTGACTTAATAGGGCTGTTCATGCAGTCTTCAGTGCACAAAAGGGAAGTCATCACAATGGACATAGCACCTCCATGCAATTTAGGACTTAAAGTACAAAATTTCAGTGACTTTTATTCTTTTAAATCCCTCTGAGTTGTTTTTAAAAAATATCCTTTAATTTTTTCTCCTCTGTAGTTGGCACCAGCTTTGATTATCTATTATTTGTTTAAGACTGTTGGCAGCAGGTACGCATGACATGTTTGCTCTCCATTTAATTCCCTTGAAAGAGGCTTTTGGGTCAATATATTGATCCGTATTGGGTTTTTCTTTCAGTTTTGAACTGGAAAAACATTAAAGAATGCATTTTATTTGCAAAAATACCCTCATAACCTTTGCCACTTGGTTTTTGACAGTTATTATGGTACACTAAGACATTGGAGCACTTAGTTTTTTAGGAAATACTGAAAATTTCTTTTCACAGTAACTTAGAAAATGAATAATAAAAGTGACCCTCTTCCCACTCATATCTCTTGTTTATTCCTTCTCCTATGGTAGTTACACAGTATTTTAAATTTAACATTTTTACAGAGAGGACAAACAAAAACAATTTTATATTCCATATACTATGCCGACATTAGATGGCAATAGTTGAAAAAGTAAAGTAAAACAGTAAATCAAAATAAACACATCCATCTTAATGTCTGCTCCAGTTAAAACACAGCTAAGTGTGACATTGTTTCTTCGGTGACAACAGCTAAGTACAGGTACCAAAGAAATTTTAAATTCCAGGATCCTGCTGTGAAGCAGGGGAAGAAACACAACCATGTATGAGATGGAGATGCTTGATAGATTGAGAGGAGACAAGAAGACGCAAGCTGTACCATAGGCAGGAAAAATCTGTGGGCCAATTTTTCAATGTGAGCACCTGCTTACACAATATTTTATACTTGGAAAAGATGGGAATTAACTCAGATATCAAGGATTTATAAAGAAAATGCCTAAATGGGCTTAGAGTTTCCTTTCTTACATCTAGATTTTGTAATGTTTCACAAAAGGTATGGAAATTATTATAAGGATGGGTTCCGCTAGTCTTGAATTTTTCTTTGAGAAGAAACATACTCTTTCAGCAGTCAGCCAAATTCAATACAGCTATTTGAGCAATCAAATAATACTCAGTGTAAGTCAATGTGAGAGGTTCTGGCTTAAGACGAAAACAAGTTATAAATCATGGCAGATGTTCTCATTAGAAATCAAACTCTAAGAGCTGTCTAACAAAATGATTACAAAAGCAAGATAGGAAAAAGGAAGGGGAAGGATCATAAAAGATGGTGAAAAGGAATTTTTCAAAAACACGTAAACGAAAACAGGTGAATCACAAATCAGCATGCTGCTTTTGTAGCAGATTCCTCTAAGAATTACTCTAGCAGGAATTTCAAAAGACATACTGAATTTTGCTTAGTATATGCTCCTAAGAACTTGTCACTGTGCCTTTAAGTTTCCATTTATTTGGAAAAAATATATACTGCCCATATTTATTGAGGTTATTTTCATGTCCTGGTCACCAAGACAGGCATGGTCACTGAAGCTAGTTTTGCAGGTCAGGATTAGTTACGGGAAAATTATATATTTTCCCCAGAACATAGCTTACTATATATCAGGATGTGTGCTACCAAAAGCTAGGGTACTGTGACATATAATCATCTAGAAGGAGGAAAACCATTATAAAAAATAGTAGTGCATAAAAGACTGGACAACAGCTGTCAACAAAGGTGCATTTACTGATAAATCAGCCAGCCTATTTTCAGAGATATACCAAAGCATTAGAAAGTAATTTAGGCAGTCAGTGAACTGCATTAAGTGCTGGAACAAATTATTTAGCATTTCAAGCCTCCATAAAAACTTTGGATTCAATTCTCAGCAAAAAAAACCCAACCAAATTTAATAGTCTGTGCCAAACCCTGCTAAATTAAATGGGAGCCTTTCAACTCATTTCAGGGAACTCGGGTCCAGATTTGAAATAACCTGCTTTGGTGATATTTTTTTTTTTTCCCCACACACACCACCACAACCCCAAGAATTGAAAATATCCCTCTTAAGAAAAAGCTTTCCACTTTAACCAGGTAAGCCTGGACTGCTTTAAAAATACACTAAAAGCGGGACACAGCTGATCCTGTCATGTGAGACTAGTGACTACTTGTGGGTTAAACTTCATTTACAGCCATCTGTGCCAGAAAGATCAGGCACAGAAACAGTAAACATGTTTCATCTACCTTGCAGTAATTTGTTAAAGCCATGGTAGTTTGATAACATCTCAAAACTCTTTGGGAGAAAAACACTTCAGATGGCATTGTGGAGAATTTTCCCATGGACAAAAAAAGTAGAATTTTTTAGCTGTAATAAATGAAGACATCAAGTTGGATCCTCTAGTCTTTTTCTGTGTGTGGCAGAGACCACTTCATTTTTTATAAAGTTACAGGAAACTTAACCTTTAAAATTGCCTCTCACACCACCCCCCATAAACAGCCGGCATGATAAAGCGAGTAAGCAAGAAACATTGAATTATTTCCAAGATGCAAACTTTCTGTCATTGAAAAATGCATTTGCAGGAATACTGTTCCCAAGGAAGTCACCCTTGTGGACTCATACACAGAATTATTTAGCAGACATCCCGTGGGAATTTACCTTCACTGTGTGCCTGTGACAGTGACTTTAGTTGTATACATTTTTCCCAGAACCAAGGCTGTCATAGCTTCTGAGACATAGGTCCTGATCTTATCCAAAGTCAGCATAATAATGAAAGTCCCGGTTTATGCTACACATCACAACCTGGCTTAACAAGGCCAAGGATAATTCATCCTTGTTTTTCTACTTATTTTAAAATGCTTTGCAGATAAGAAACATTTGATCTGTCCTTTATGGGATTATTCAGCTCCTGAATACCATGCTGGGCAGAGGACTTTTGTTGCCGCTATTTCTTTTTTTTTTTTTTTTTTTTTTGGTGAGGCAGCATCAAAATAATATTGAAACACAAACAGGAATTTCAGATCAGATGCACATTTTAACAGATAGCCTTGCCAAAGTGCACTAAGGATAACAGCTTTTGCTGTTTGCCTCAGTGCTGCTCAGAGGCACATCATAAATTCTTGACTTCTGCCAAGCACAGAGAATTTTCCAGCAGCAGCTCACAAGAAATATGCCAAGGCCAGGGGCATTGCAGTATACAAGGAAAATGAACATTTTAATAAAGAATAGGTTAGCCAATACTTCCACTGGTAACTATAGTAAAATATGAGGAGTCATTTTGCTGGGAGGACTGCTGAATGAAAGTTCAATTTACTTTGTCTACTGAGTAAGAGCACTAAGGCAATGACATAGAACTATAATTTTTTTAAATGGCTACTTTCTTACCCCTCGTAAACTCTGACTGTATCCTAAAAAGAATGTACACATTCCCGTTCTGAGGGGCAGCGTATTCAGATCACAGCAGAAGTGTTCATTAATACTTCCAAACTATATTTTTAGTGATTTCAGTATGACAGATACATGGCAAATACATAGAAAAATTATATACATCAACTTACATAACTTAAAAAGCATCCTCTTACCCTGAAATTTCACTACTTCAGGGTTAGGAAAATGCTTCCTGGATTTTTATATGTTTTTTTCTTCCCAACAATGAATACTAACTGAACTACTCCATGGTCTTCCATCAAAGCTTTACAAACAATTCATCCTCACTAATAAGTGTGTAAATGTAAATACTGTAGACCATAGAAATGTAAAGACTCTATTTTCCCAAATCTATAAATTTTGCAAAGAGCCAGGAGGATACTAAGAAAGAGCCAGGGGGATACTAACTGACTTGACAGAATTTAACAGGTCAGATTGTGCCCAGCCTATTTGCAGAGTGGAAGCAAAGTGTAGGGGCAATATTTCAGTCCTTCTGAAAATCTAGAAACATTTGACATTTTCTGGATCTTGAAGTGACTGAAGGCAAACAGCCTTTCCCCCCCCGCCCCTCCCCGTTCCCTCTCTCCTTGGTTGTGCCCATGGTAATAGTTGCCACCTTTAAATAGCCTTTATACCAGGAAAAAAATTAGACCCCAGAGCAACGGGAAAAAAAAAAAAAAGTTGTGTTTTCTCAGTGTCTGTTTCTGAAAGTCTTGTTTGCTCCATGCACTGTTTGCTTAGGTGAGCATTCCTTTTAAACACAAAATAAAACTGCAAAGTGGGCTGTAAATTAACTAGTCATCATGGCAAACCTGTAACGGTCCTTTATACGATAAAGTAAGAGCTGTTTAATTGTATGCAATAAATACAGCCACATCAATAATTTATAGTAAGCACTTAACTTGATAGACTTTGTCTTTTATGCTCATGAGGTGTTTCATGTTGAGCTTCATGGTGAGTTTTCTTCATGCTGGATTTTAGTGCATCGTTATTAGCAGTGTGTTGTGGTTTAACCCCAGCCAGCAACTAAGCACCACCCAGCGGCTCACTCACTCCCCCCAGGTGGGATGGGGGAGAGAATCAGAAGGGTAAAAGTGAGAAAACTCGTGGGTTGAGATAAAGACAGTTTAACAGGTAAAGCAAAAGCTGCGCACACAAGCAAAGCAAAACAAGGAATTCATTCACTCCTTCCCATCGGCAGGCAGGTGTTCAGCCATCTCCAGGAAAGCAGGGCTCCATCACGCCTAACGGTGACTTGGGAAGACAAACGCCATCACTCTGAACATCACCCCCCCTCCTTCTTCTTCCCCCAGCTTTATATTGCTGAGCATGACGTCATATGGTGTGGGATATGCTGGTGGGGTGGGGTGAGAGGCAGAAAAGGCCTTGACTCTGTGTCAGCACTGCTCAGCAATAACAAACACATCCCTGTGTTATCAACACTGTTTCCAGCACAAATCCAAAACACAGCCCCATACCAGCCACTATGGAAAAAATTAACTCTATCCCAGCCAAAACCAGCACACACTGGAAAGGGGTTCGCACAAATACATAGTGCCTCATACTGAAAAGTCCAGATGTGCTTTTTTTCTTCCTTTCCTTGTATCTCAGCTGGTCATCTAAACAGCATGGCTTCTTGATGGGGTAAGCAACACTCATAAAGCAATCAGAAAAAAAATCCAACAGCAGCTCACTGTAGTTTTACATCTCCATATGAGAGATATCTATTTAGGAAATTAAAGTTGAACCCAGTGGATAATACATTAGAAATCTTATATTTTCAGAGTCACCTTATCTCAGAGTCTCCGTGGAAATGCTTCAAGAATATTTTCACAGGAACAGTATCAGGCAGTTGGACAAAGATTGTTTAGACCATCAATGCACGCTAAATTTTTCAGGGCCATTGCATAGGAAGCCATATCAAACGCTGTGATGGAGAAAAATGAGTTGTTTTAATCTTCATTTCACATGGTATAAGTTGCCGATGTAGAGTCTGGTTTCTTAGTATCCAAGCTGCACTAGACATTACCTGATGACTGGGGTAGGAACACTCCTGATAATAATATTTTAATTGCTCAAAATTGGACATTTCTTTTTAGATGGGTATTTATTTGAATGTATGTATCCTCTTGTAAATACAATTCATTTGGGTTTTAATACACAATTAGAAATTATCAGTACTGCAATTGGGCTTTTGATCTCCAC
This sequence comes from Aptenodytes forsteri, assembly GCF_000699145.1. NCBI lineage: Eukaryota > Metazoa > Chordata > Aves > Sphenisciformes > Spheniscidae > Aptenodytes > Aptenodytes forsteri. The sequence continues at coordinate 2,108,371 of NW_008795491.1, forward strand.
CTGTGAGTTTTTGTCGTGTTTGATTTAGGATGCTGACGCTACATCAAGAGACATGCTATGCTAAAAGTTATGAACCAGACATCTTCTTGCTGGTAACAGGGAAGTCAGATGCCTCTAATGTGATATACCCTGCAATATGGTTCGGTGTCGATGCCAAGACAATACTGTCAACGAGGGAACAATTTTAGAGACTTCCTTTCTATGAAATAATGCAAAATATTGTTTCTCTAAAATAAGTAAATGCAACAACCTTCAGTTTACAGAGCAGTGTTTCCAGACACAGCCGAAATCTCTGTTCCTGGTCTAACAGAAGACTGGTAGGAAAAATTACCTATCTTAAACAGCATTTTCTCTTCCTGTGCAGGCGATATATCCAAAAAGGACCCATAAAGCAAAAATTACCAATATTTTAGTGCCTTTAACAAATGTCATGTTCTACTGGTAAAGATGCCAAGTAAAAATAATTATAATTTAACCCAGGAGGAAGACATTTATTAGATTAAAGAAAGCAATAATGCCTCTCAAATTTGATTTCTTCTTTCCTGCTTTTTTATGGGGCCTGTGCCTGGAAACTTCAGCTCTTTGGCGTTCTGCACTTTTTGGTATAGATTTAAAGAAATGATAAATATATCCTATGACATGTGAGTATAGGATTTTATTTAATAAACAAAATGAAAATAAATGCTGTGCAGAGAAAGTGACACTGGCAGCTTTTAATAAAATGGTATTCATAAAACCTCACCTCAGACGAAATGATGTGTATCTGGTTACTATGCAATGGTGCAAGCATCTTCCTACGAATGTGGTTCTTCACCTTCACTAATCCTCTGTGCTCTTTTTACAAAAGAACTTGTTGAATATAACCCCAAATTAGGTAGTATTTGGGAGCAAATACCATAGTTTCAGATTAAATTTGAAGTACCTTATAAATTCAGATTAAATGTGAAGTACCTTATAAATCTCTTTGAAGAACTGCTTCCTTTGTTTCCCAAACTCTTGAATGGGGAAAAGCAATCGAAAAAAAATAAAAGACTTTGATTTACCATATTTTTTCTCTCATAATCAGGCAGGATTGAAGGAAACTTATTTCAGCAGACACACATTTTCAGCCAGTTCAGCTGTCAAGTGCTTAGTTTGATACTTAGCAATATTGATCCAATAAAGCGATATAATTCAGTAACTAATGTTAATTATCACTCACTTATTCCACCACTCTACACCAAAAGTTAATATTATTTGTCTAGCTCTGATAAGCACAATCATCAATGGCTTACAATGATTTTCCTATTTTAGATGTTAACTGTAGCAGACCCTTGATAAATTATAGTATATAACACAGTTACTTAGAATGAGGCATTGGCCATAAGCAATCTTCAAATTAATTTTAGGCATCTATAAAATCCACAGCTAGAGTAAAACACAGGTTCGTAGTGCAAGAACATTCAGTCCATTAAAGATAGAAATTAGACCAGATACTGCATAAATAAACATAGTTCCCTGAGCTAAATGAAAATAGACCAATTTATCCCAGCTGAGAACATGGCTTAGCAACCCCAAGAAATTATAAAAACAAAACAAACCAAACAAACAAAAAACAGAAACCAAAAATAATAAAAAACAAACAACCTCCAAAACCCAGGCAGCTTAAATAGAAGTATACTCCTGTAACTGACCTAGAGGATGGTTCTGTCTCTCAAACAGCTTTTAGAAATCTTATAGCTGGGAGGCAGTGGTTTTATTGACCAGGGATAGCAATTCTGTATACTTAAAAAGGCATTTGCAAGAATACAGGTGAAAGGAAGGGGATATTTTTTGCTTAGGGATGTAAATGAAATTTCAGGAACAACAGGGAAACATGACAAAAAGGAGCAAATGTGTGGCAGAAGGTGGAGTAATAGGGAAAATTGTGTTAGCACAGATTAATCAGAAATAAGAAAACTCCTCAGGAATTGGAATTGAAACATCAAAAAGCCATCAGATCAGGAGATACCAAGGGATGAACACAGGGAGAGAGGTACTAAGAATTGTGACTGAAGAAGATTTTACCACTGTGTTTTGCAGAGACTGGAAAAACAAACAAACAAACAAACAAAACCAGAAAAAGCTAGGCATGTTGATGATATCCTTTCTGAATAAAGATTTTTAGGGTACCAGAAATGAATATAGATACTGTGCATATATCAGTATTATAGGCAGAATTTCATTTAGTCTGATGGGCAACATCTGTAAGTATCATACAATCATAGAATCATAGAATCATTAAGGTTAGAAAAGACCTCTAAGATC
>NW_008795491.1:2111821-2145528 GCF_000699145.1 Aptenodytes forsteri
GGCTTGGCGAGCTCCTCCGCCAGCTCCCTCAGCACTCTCGGGTGGATCCCATCCAGCCCCATAGACTTGTGAGCGTCCAGGTGGCATAGCAGGTCATTGACTGCTTCCTCTTGGATTATGGGGGGTTCATCCTGCTCGCCGTCCCTGTCTTCCAGCTCGGGGGGCCGAGTACCCTGAGGATAACTGGTCTGCCTGTTAAAGACTGAGGCAAAGAAGGTATTGAGTACCTCAGCCTTTTCCTCATCCTCGGTGACAATGTTCCCCCCCACATCCAATAAAGGATGGAGATTCTCCTTGGCTCTCTTCTTGTCATTAATATTAAGTAGTCACACAACAAGTGAGAAAACAGAAGAAAATTCTCACTAAAACTGTGCCAGTGCCCATTGTGCATGAGTCTGGGATTTAACACACAGGTAATATAAGGGGAAAAAAAACCATGGAGTGAAGTAGAGCACAGAAGAGAGGAGAGGGAAGGCAAAAGTATTCCGGAAAGTTTTTTAGTGGTATCTTATGAACATAGTATAAAAAGCTTTATTTTTCTACTCTGCATTAAAGAATAGCACCTCCAAAGGCCTGGGGATACTTGCAGTCACTTAGCTTATTTTCTATTAACAGAACATGAGTTTTTTATAACCTCTTAAAGGGCAGCCCATATATATTGTACAAAAGCATATCTCAGGGAGAAATACAATGCAAAATCAATTTGTGTATTTCTCTATCTTCATCCTCTTTCAGTAATAAACCCTGCTAAACAAAACTGTAATTCAGCCAAAATTAAACTTTTAGCACTCCATCCCAAATGCTGACTTATACGTAGATGTTCTGTACAGTACAATTATCTCACACTCTGTATCCCTGCAATATCCTCATAATGCAGTGACTTGCAGAATAAAAAATGAATAGAAGGCTTGATCTCATAAGCTGTCTTCACTATATGTCTGTGCCATTTATCTGCCTCTAACCCATGAGGGCCCTCCCCTGCAGATATGGCTCTTTCGATCTGACATACTAAACTACCTGGCATAAATAGTCCTCCACTGTTTTAAGATGTCACCTGCCTTAGAATTTTCCATATATTCTGACACTTACTGTTGGGTATAAGGGTGAGCTGTTCAGACAGGGGAAAAATCGGTCTGTAAATGTGCTTATAAATTCTTTATGCTAAAAAAAAGAAATAAGAAAAGGTAAGTGCATAACTACAGTAATAATGGATCATGAAGGAACATGAACATAAAGAAAATGTTGATAGAAAATTAATTCTTTGACCATGAATACACACTGCAATACAAAAAATTTTACATACAAAATACATATCTGTAAAGTTAAAATAAAAAATAACGTGTGTTGAAGATGCATCTATTGGGATACTGTGCAGAACAATGTCAGGACCAATATCCTTGCTCGTCTGAAAGAAAAAGCAAATAGCTTTAAATAAATTTGCCAAAGACATTAAAACAAGAGGTGCCTGAAAAACAGCTTTGATGGGTCAACTCATGCAATAGACCTAGAAGAATAAGACATTGTGTAAGAACAGTGTAAAGACTACCAAACTTGTAGACAATATCGTATAACTCAATAGATTACAGAATTAAAAAAAAACCAAACCAAAACCAAACCAAACAACAATCTGAAGACCTGTGTTCGGAGGGAAAGGCTAAGCTAAGGATAAGGAGTAACATGCCTGAGAAAGACCTTGAGTTGTTTTTGCTCTGACATTTCTTTTTACTGCATTTTCTAAAATAAAAGGTCTGTGGGTTTTTCAGTTAGCAAGAAGTTCACCTGGCTAGCTACATCAAATGTTGAAGAAGCTCTGGATTTGCCACCATCCCATAACTGTCATAACTGTGCTACAGGCAAATGCCTTCACTCAGCAATCAAGCTACAGAAATGCTCTGAGGAAGGAGCACTCCTTCCAGGAACGTGTAGCTTGTAATACACATGCAAGTGCAAGATCCTCATATATTAAAAATAAAGAATGAACATGAGAAAAAAGTTCTATTGTACACTAAAAAGAAGACTAGTAAGTGGACAGAAAAAAAATCCAAACTTGTAGTTTAATTAAGAATTTCAACTACAGCTGTCTACAATAAATATTAAGTTGAATTCTTAAGTCATTCTTATTTCTCCTCCTTGGTGTTTGAAAAACAAGCTTAAGGTGATACATAAAGGGTACTTCTCATGGCAGATTACAGTTATTTTGCCCATAAGAGGCTACATAAATTGTTACAAAAGCTAAGGGTGGTCTCTGCTCAGAGCACCTTTTAAACTACCATGCTTTACAGGAATAAAAGCAGCATAAAATAATGTGTCCATTTTCTGAGTTTGTGTAGTCTTCCTGTTAATAATATGTTGTTGTCGTCTTATTAAGAATAGGCTATTTTTTTGTCAAAATTTGCTAGATTCTAAAACATCAATGAGCTGATGTTCTAAAACCTTGTGACCACATTTATTCTTTGCTATTTCCTTATTAGGTAATATGGAAAAGTTAGCAAAACTGAAGGAGATATTGTTAAAGGTAACCTCAAAGAAAGTGGAAGGAGGCACAGCTGCAAAAAACAAGGGGTGTAGAAACAGAACACTAAATAATTTATCTGTTTTAAGGAACCTGAATGGCTCCACCAGATAAGATAATTTGAGCCCAGAGAACAGAGCTGTCACGGTAGTGTCCCTACAAGGCTGTCAGCCATTTCTGTGTGTTCTGTGGTGGATTTGTGAATAATTGAAGGTAGCAACTGCATGGTTCAGCTCTTAGCCTTTACGTTGCCTGAACTGACATAATGAAATATCCCTCTGTAGAGACTTGAGGGAGTTAGAAAAGCATACTGCTCCCCATGCCTGCTTGCGATTTTTCTATCTCAAGGGCTTTGCACAGGTGATTTACAGTACCTTTTATATACATTTTGTCAGGACTGTGAAACTCCAAATGATATTATGCTTCATAAGCTACATTGCAACAAGCAATCAAAGATGTTAAGTCATCCATTTTAGAGCAGATTTGTAGAGAAATAGTCAAGTTCTGGAATTAAGCTCCTTACACTACAGTGTGAAGATAACACAAGCAAATACAGAAAATGCACGTGAATGGTAGACAGGGGCAAACATAGTTACGGACATTTCAAAGACTGGTATGTGGTTGTCTGCTAGCGATATGGTGAATAAAGTGATATGGAGAGAACTATACTCCAACAGTTGTCCAGTGGACACAGTGAGGATTGCTCATGAAGACTCAGGGCAGGCAGCTCGAGTTTTTCTATCCCTCCTGATAAAGTGACCTGGACAATTTTCCAGGTCTTGCTAACCTGGTCAGCAGGAACAGAGGTTGATGTTACAGAAATCTTACCCATTTTATTTCATGAACATCCCCTCTGTGTAGGCACTAACTTCAGCCACTGCATCTAAAGTGTGTTTTGCCACATACACGGACTGTAGAGAAGACAACTCCTTGGACACCCTGCCTGCCCGTTACTTGCACTGGATCAGCTTCAGTGTAGCCCTAGAACATTGAAAAGCAAATTATGTGCAGTGATCAAATATAGGGGAAAAAAATGTTAGTGTTACTAATGAAAATTATCCGGTTTTAAATGTTTATTTGCTAAGGCAGCTCCTGATGTGGAAAATGAAGACATGGTTCAGGAATCAGAGTTTACATAACAAAAAAAGAATTGATCTAAACAAAGACCATGTCACAGATAAGCAACAGGCACCCTTACTGCAAGGTGTTACCTGGATTTTAAGACTTAAACCTTAGACTTGTTTAGACAGACTTTAATAAGCAGACACCCTGGGAGCAATCCAACTGCCTAATGTAAGAGTTTGGTGGTGTTGTAGATGTTCCAGATGCAAAACTTTTTTTTTGGGGGGGCAGATAATTCCTGCAACCTTAGGGTTGCACTAGACTACCTAAAATAGCACTTCATACCTGGGTCTAAACACCTGAATCCTGCTTGCAACCGTGCAAACAAGACTTGGAAAAAAAACCTTACTTAAAGTCTTTCTCAGGAAGTTATTTCAGTCTTTCTTTTTTTTTTTTTTTTTTTTAATTTTTTTTTTCTTCATGATGAACTTGAATGTGAGAAGAGGCTGAAATACAAGGTTAAGAATTATAATTGGATAACTTGGCACTCTTCATTTAAATAATAACTTCTAAAATGGCATAACAAAAGAAAAGAATTGGAGCATCTAATTTTATTGTGGAGATAATTGAAGGTTGAAGAAGGCACTTTTTTTAAAGCACTAGGTATGAATAATGTAGGTTTGTTGCAATTATGTATCTCAATCCACATGTCATTTTCAGTTGACATCATTTTTTCCATAATTCAGATGTTTCCGTTTCTTGAAAGTTACACTAATTTGATTTGGTTTTGTTCAAGAAATCCAAGTTTGTGATGATAGTCTGCATGTGCTTCACCATGATGGTAGTTGAGAAACCATGGATTAGGTTTTCAAAAAGGCCATAGAGTCCCAGATGCCAAAACCAGCAGTAGAAGATATGTACCTGGACACCCTTGAGAAGCTGAGCCTTAGTGTCTGAGACCTAACATCATCAAACACTATAAAATCAAATAGTAAGATAATATATACTGCACGTGATTTTTATGCAAATACATATTGATTTTTTTCAGTGGAATACCAGCAAATAATAAATTTATCCATACATATCTATATGCATATGCATATGCATATTTATGTATGCATGCATATATGCATACATACATATCTACTTCCCCTCATTTTTTATTATTCATTATTCATATTCATATACATATATATGTATAGTTATACATGTATATGGCCTTGCATGCATAGGTATATGGGTTTGAGATTCTCTGCAATCCATGAAAAATGAAATCTAATTACAAATCTGATGGTATTTTATCCTCAGAATAGCTGGCTGAATGAACATTGTTATCTGCTTTGGTGGTACCATCCAGTTTCCTGTACCGCAAGGCGTGCTTCTGAGCTCACAGCTTCACAGTCATCATGTTCACATTATCTTTAAGACCTCTGCCAATGCCCTGAAATTGTATTTGTAAGTGTATCACTCTTAGTATTGTAATAACATAAAGGCTAAATTCCGGATCCAGAAGTTATGAGTAGAAAGATGGAATTTGTATCAGAGGGCGGATTTACTTGGAGGTATAGGATTTTGTAAGAAAGTATCTTGATCTGGTCATTTTTCATTACAGCTGTCTCATACACAAAAATATGAAAACAACGTAAGTCACTGAAAGGCTGGTTCTCGCAAGGAGAATTTGTGTTGGCAACGTGCTACTGTGCTTCAAATTCCATGAAGCTAAATTCATTGCTTTTCGCAAGTGGTTAATCTGAACTCCTTGTTTCATAAAGCCAAATCTTGCTGTTTTGACAAGTGCCACTCTAATTTGCATCATTGTAGACCCCAAATCATGGTCTCTCAGATATCATAAGCATAAGAGGCTTACACTGCAGCCTCTGTGGAAGTGTAAAAGGGCTTAACGTAAGTGTAATTACGGTAGCATAGTTTAAAAGAATGTCAGTGTGAATGTCAATCATCAGATGTATAATTTATATATTCATGTTTTCTTTCTTGCCCTGCTTATATTTCCTACTCAGTCCATGAGTTGTGTTTGGTTTTTCCTCATCATGTAAATATAATGCACTCAGAAAGCCGGTGACATACATTTTCCTAAAGGATGTTGGACTAAGATCCTATGGGAGAAGACTGGGAAAGAGGAGTCTGGAATAAGATTTGAGATTTGTATGTTTGTCTTTAGAGGTGCTTAGGGGAAAGTGCAAACTATTTTAGTGGTATTGACAGGTTTTATTTTATTCCTTTCTTCACCTTCCTTGATATTTTTTGTTCACAAGCTTTATTTTGACACCAATAAACATTCTGACAGCTACTTTTTTTGTATGTATAAGCATTGAAGGACTGTCAATCCTTTCTCACTCAACAATATCTCAGAGGGAAGTGTTGTGTGACACGTAACAACCCACCTGAACATTGCACATCTCTTCTCCCTGCAAACTGTGGAATCAAAAGAATGTGATTGATTTGATTTCTTTTTTTGCTTTTGACAATATGTAAGAAAGCTACTTCAACAGTTCTCCTCAAGGTTCTTGTAGCAGCATATTCGCTTTGTCCAAAGATCACACATTCAATTTATTTTTGGCTTTGTAAATTCTCATCACATTGTCTCTGTCCTGTTCTTTATGTTATTCTAACCACATTCCTCTTTTAACTACCAGCACAAATACTGCATTCATTTTTCCCTCAGTGTAGCCCGTTCCTGCTTATTAACATCTGAATAGTTCTTCTCATATAGAAGAAAAACCTTAATTTGCTTTCTTATTTCACCTCTGACTTTTTCAGGGCCAGTCTTTATCTAACATCGCACATTTTCTTAGAATTGTTTCTTCAAGGTCTGTTGTAGCAACTGATTTTACTTGGGCTTTTAACATCCATGCAGCAACTTAGGCAGACATTTCCTTTGGTTTGATTTCTTTATGTAAAGACTTTCACATAAATTTCCTTTCTCTTGATTTGATAAGGTAGTTTAATTTTATTAAATGCTTCATGGGATAGTTTACTACCTCTGCCCAGTTTTCTGTTCAGGACCACATCAGATGGAAATACGCTGGGCAAACACACTGGATTAACTCAAAGATTTAAAAATAAAAATAATTTTTAAAGGTGCTTATCCTCCTCTTTTAGACCAATTTTTTAGGATGATTTGGTTTGCATACATCAGCAGGTCTCAACATCATGACTTCAGTCCTTTGAGAGGACTGAATATCTCACTGGGGGCACTTAGCTTCACAGATGTATAAACTAATTACCAGTGAATCCTGTGATAAGGAGTTAACTGATAAAAGTTTCCATATAGGTGAAAGCAACAGTGAACATTTTACCATCTTTGAAGCCTTTCTGTTTGTTTCTTATCGTGTGCTCCCTGAAGGTATGCAACTCCCCTTGCAAATACTTAAATCATAACAATCAAAATGAAAATGGAAATTGAAGCCTATTACAAAGGAAAAATCCAAATAAACAGAAATTGCTCAATGAATTCAGTAAAACATAATACAGCCTGAAGTGGAATTATCCAGCAAAAAGCATTAGGTAACAGGATATTCTTAAAATGACTGTTTTCTGTCCTTTTCTGGTTGGTTGTGGGAAACTGGGGAAACGCAATCATAACTACTTTGTAGCAATTACGTATTGTAAGAGTTACAATGCAAACTTTTTCATAAACTGTTAATTTTTTCCTTGAAAATTTACAAGAAGACACTGCTTTTCCCACCCCCAACACCTCCAAATTAATCACTTTCAAAAGCTGCTCCAGGACCTCACTTATCCTTACGAGAATGCCTCTAATTCCTAGACCAACAACCCATTTAAATTCAGTTCTTCTTGGGTTAACACCATACTTTCACTTAAAAAGATGTATCCCATGTCTAATCACTCTAGAAACCATTTTCTCTTACTAGTTCTAAAGAAATTCACAGGAAATTTTACTATTGTTTTGCACAAATTGTTTATCTTTTCCTGTTAGAAATGCTTTTATACATCTGAGAATTCATTTGCATTTTCAGAATCATTTCACATCATTGGCTCTCTGTTGTCAGTTAAAATGTATGGATGTTTTTCTTCCTCTCTTGTTTCCAACTGGTATACTTACAATTTATAAAATAAAATATATACTTCCTCTATTTTACAGTCCCAATTTGATTTGGGTGCATGAGAAATATAATCTTTCCAAGGATAAATTCTGAACATTTTGGATAGAAAGAGGAGTGGCTTATTCTTTCCACTGAGTTTACTCTCTTTTGTCCAATTTATTAGACAAAAACCCAATTGAACTGGGTTTTTATGCTTTTTTAAGAAAATGCCCAGGACATAGGTTATTCTGCAATGTGTTTGTAGCAATCTTTCCTGTTTAAATGCCTCTCCTCCTGCGCAGAATAATACTAAAATATTTGTTGAAGCAGGATCATAGTCACTGTTACTCTTTCTGTCTTCCACCTTAAGAAAATCTAAATATTATTGAGTGATACAGCCTTGATGTGAATTGAGAAAGATACACCTAAATCAAGCCTATAACCTGGGACTAGGGCATACTCCTGAGACAGGGGAGTTCTTTGTCCTGAGACAAATGGTTTTCAATAGCACTGCTTTGTGAATCTGTTTAAAATTATTTTCTTCTTTATACTCGCGAGTTAAATTCATATAACTTGAGGTTAAATGAAACTCCAGGATGAAACAGTATGCTGAGTGAACAACTCTCAAAAAATGCCAATTTTCCACCATTAGAATAATTCATTAACATACACTCCTTTTCTTTATTACACTTTACTTTCACTTTTTGTAATATTTTCCCTTAGCTAGAACATCACCTTTCAAGTTTTGGATTTACAGTAACAGACAAACACCAAGGTGAGGGTTTGCCTTTGCTAGTTAACTTAGCTAGTTAACTGAGTATTTTTAAAAAGTAATTCTTGGGAGGATTTCTACAGTGGCGTGTCAGTGAATACATAATCCCTTTCTTCCAGTGGATTTAGTGTCCTTTTTGTCTAATAGTGCAGGAAGTGTGCAATCTCATAATTCCTCTACAGATCATAGGAAAAATACTCTGGAAAGGAGATTGCCTATCAGGTGAGACATCTTTTCTGTTGCCTAAAAGAAAGGAGACACAATCAGGATTCATTGGCCAATTTTATTTCAGAGCCTGACAGGCTGAAGAAGTCATGAATTTGTCATGTCCTAAACTGTGCACACATCAATTTGCATGTATCCATGGCCTGCCAGATGCAGTGCTCCAGAAAAAATACTCTGGAAAGGAGATTGCCTATCAGGTGAGACATCTTTTCTGTTGCCTAAAAGAAAGGAGACACAATCAGGATTCATTGGCCAATTTTATTTCAGAGCCTGACAGGCTGAAGAAGTCATGAATTTGTCATGTCCTAAACTGTGCACACATCAATTTGCATGTATCCATGGCCTGCCAGATGCAGTGCTCCAGTTGATTCCAATATAAACACTGTTTATGTACTGTGAAATGGTTCTCCTGAAGCAGCATAAACACTTAGTCTTTTCATTAGAATAGTAAGTTATAAATTAACACATTTAAAAAGGAATACAAGACTATATTAAAAAATTAGGTGAACCTGATCCTATAAAATTGATTAAGAGGTTGACCTTGAAAGTTCTTGACTTCATCAAGTAAGTATTAGATATTAGACCAATAAGATGTTTTTAGTTTAGAAGCCCAGCTCCTATTCTAGGAACATTATTTTTAGAATTTTAATATGGGTATCACTGTAAATTATTCTCTGTAATTGTCAGACAGAGACACTTTTCCCCAAAGTGAAGAGGGGCACAAAACTGTAATTCCATTTGCATCCCTGGCACCCAATCATCGATTTTGGTAGATATCTTCTTTTCACAAACTGTATTTTATTTGAATTGATGGCAAGACATCCCATATTGCTAAAAAACATTGGTTTAATATACCTGATTTCCATTACATCACAATTAGTTAAACCTTAAAAACATATAGTTTTGGTGACCATGCGAAGCGATGGAAGAAAATAGGATTAGAGAGGAAGTTTTTTCCTGAACTTTATTTCTGTTGCCAGGGCAACCACCTACTCAATATCTCTGAAGATTATGCTCAGTGTAGCTGCTTCATTTAAAGTGTGATGGACCCAGGTAATAACATGTTCAAACACATAAAGGAACGTATAAGGTCTGGATTTAAGTTGTTACTTTATTTATTTTCTAAAAGGAATAATAGTCCTCTTCTTAAATTTTTTCTGAACTGTGATGAAAAGAAATGAAAAAATTTGTTTGCACGGCAGAGGACATTTAAAGTCAAAGTCAAAGGAAAATCGTGACAGCATGGGACACGATTTTAGCTGTGTGATATCCATGGCACATCCTTTTCTCAGGAAAAGAATGGCCTGGAAAGTCAGACACTAGTTACTGCTCCTCCTGAATGCATCATACGTAACTACACAAGGTAATGAGGCTACTGATGCTAGAACACTGCTGTGGAATGAATGTTTTGAGAGGAAAAGTATCACTTTAAAATAGTAACGTGTGTCCAAGTCTATGAGTAGGACAAATCTATTGTATTTTTACCATCATATTACACTGCACAATGTCATCAAGGAGATAAAATGGATATACTTAAGCATTGTAGAAATTGACAAAGAAAGGAATAATGTCATTTGTGGGTGAAAAACCACTCAAAACCAGTCACCTCATTTTCTTTCTTTACTTTAAAGAAAGAAGAATAAAGGCTTGGACAGAAATTTCCAAGTTGCAGAAGCGACAGATTTGGTATATCACATTTCAATAGTACAAGGAAAAGAACCAAGTTAAATAACTCTGTGGGAATACACTTGCTAGTTCTATTAAAAAAGTGATAAAAGCCTCTGTCTTTTACTAGCCACTTGGGTGGTGGCATAAAATATAGCTGTGATGTCTTGGGAGTACAGCATACAGTAAAGAAGTTATTTGTTAAAATTAAGCTAACGTGTCACCTAGAAGAAAAAGCTGTTATTAACTACAATAAGGTGTTATTAATCATTCAGGCTAACTTTCAAGTGCTCACACTGACTTCTCTCAGTCTCACAGGACAGAACTTTCTGAGAGTTACGATTCATTTTGGTGCTAATTAGACCCTTGCTATCCCAGAAGCCTGGAAAACCAAAAGTTGTTCCCAAATTCTGAGTGATGAAGTGAGGGATGTTTTGGACTACTTCAGAATGTGGTCTCTCTGATGTCAGGGGGCCTCGTATAAATTATGGATTATATGAAAGAGCAGAGATAAAGCAAATGATTGGATTGATGATTACATAGGACAAGTATAAATTACGGCATTGCATCTTACAGAAAGGCACCACAAAAAGAACCAATGTGAGAAAAAAGACATCAGATTTTTCATCTAAATAGGTAAAGAGGAGTTTTTCATTAAGCTGTCATGACATCCTTTTGGACAGTGTCTATATTAAAGAGGAAGGAATACTATGATTAATGAGGAAACTTTCTGGCAGTATTAATAGATAGCATAAATAGATAGAATAAAGTCCAGATAGCAGAAAGTCCTCTTGCTTTCAACCTTTTGTCCCGTCTGTCTAAAGAATGTATATTTACTCAATAAGCATTAATCTTGGTAGGGATTTAGAAATATGCTTAGAGAAGTAAGTTATATGTGAAATACTTCCAAGCATTACCATTTAAGGTATTTTTAAAAGCAGGTTTTATATATGTTTAGAATATGTTTTGTAACTTATTGGTTCTAGTCATAGCAAGAGAAAGCTTTGCTTCAGATTTTTTTCTGTGAAGTTTTGTTGACTCCCTAGCTTTTTTACCAACATTAGCTTTACAGTATACTAATGCAAAAGTTATTCCAATATGTAAGATATGATCTATATTTATGTTATACTGTATTTTTGTATACTATTCATTCTTACATAAGGTCCTTTGAATGAACAGTTCCCTGTTTGCTTGCTTGTTTTTTAACTTATATCATAGACTAGAAGACAGCCCACTATTCAAGGCATTTTAAATGTGTTGCATCTGAATAGACCCAAAATATATACAGACAATGTAGTACAAGAAAAAAGGGTAATTAGGACAACATCAACATGTAGCTACCACCTAGTCACCAGTCCTAAATCAGATGGAGTTTAGATTTTAACTTTTAATTTTTTAACTTTTCCATTTTTTCCTTTACACTCAGATCATGGCTTTATTTTCAGGTCATGTTGGCAGACAGAAAGACTGGAAACTGTGTTGGTGAGGTGCACGCTGATCCTAACCTGTTCTCTCAGGGTTTTTGTGACTAAGGAGCATACCTAACTCTCTCACTTTTCTTGAAAAATCTCACTTCAGTTTTCATGCTGGTGATAACAAAAAACACAGGCTCACTTTAAAGTAGAGGGTGCATGTTAAAAAAATCATCATTATTTATCATGATTGTGAGCATGGTTAAGCTTGAGACAGGGATACATTTCCTCCTTCCATCACATGGAGGATTTGCAGAGTAGAGCTGAGGGGAGAGGAGAAATACTTCCCTGAAACCCTGAGTTGCAGCAAGAGACCTCTAAGTTTCAGGTCTGCTGAAAAAACAGTAAATAATGGACTTAGATAAATGCCCTCCTACTCAGAGTGGCAGCATGTAATAAGTAACCACAGGTTATGGGATGAAAAAAGGGGAAGAAAATCACAAAGGCAGTCAACCACTAAACTATTCCTGCCTTTGAAAATTTCAACTTACATGTCTCAGGTCCAGCAACATCACAGTAGATTGACTGAACCACAGATCATTTTTTTCTGCATGACTGATAAATGAAAAACTGAATCTTCAAACCCTAAGCATATGATAAGCGAATTTCAGGGAGCAGTTATTTTAAAGCCAACGCATCCAATTAGAAACTTTAATCTAGGAAGCTTTTAACTGCTTTTTAATATAAAATAAACATTTCTGAATTATGCATTTATTCTCTCAGCACCTGAAGTCAGAATACTAAAAGGCAGTTATAGCAGACCAACCTAAGTTACACAGATGGAAGTACTCAGCCCTGGCACCAACATATTTGATTTTTGTACATATTCATTTTTCACTAAATGTTTTATATAACATTCACCAATAATTTATTGCACGTTCTAACTGATAAATTTCATCACTTGACTGTTTTGTGTACAGCAAATGGAGCTTAAATTAATTCTGTTTCTTTGAGCACGTACTCAGTGATTATTGTTCCCGTTCATCCAGGTCTAATACTTGTATTTGTAAGGCTGACAGAAAGTGAGTTACAGAATATTTGAGTAAAAAAAGTCCTAAAAGTGCCACCAACTAAATATAGAAATTGATTATGTTTGAGCATGGAACTGAGTCAGATGCATATACGTGGCCTGGTTTGCTGCTTACTTGCACCTAAGCAATCAGTTACACCTACACAGAGGGAGTGTAAAATGCTGTCATCCACTTAGGATTTTGGATTCAATATGGATTTCCCTGAAGAAGTGAAAACAGTGACTCATTCTGCATAGGTGTGAATGCAAACCAGGGAAAATTCATATGATTCAAAGACTTTAGATTTAGAAACTTACAAGAAAATATTTGCAAAGTTCACGGTAATGCTGTCTTCACAAAAGCCATGGAAACACAGAATAAAAAGTTTATAAGGCTCCAAAGGTATGATGCTCACACATACACAGATCCCCATAGTGGCACAGGAGGCCTGACTCGGTGGACATCAAATGATGTATGTAGAGAAAGTCTGAAATAGGGCTCAAGCAGAAGTGTCAAGCATTCCCAAGAGCACGAAAGTTTCACTAACAGAGTACCGGTAAGAAAACAGTCAAGTCTGAAGCTGAGCCCTCTGTGTAAAGGGGTCCACATTGGGGATGTGTACTTTAAGTATGGTTTTTCGCCATGGACTTTCATTCTAACAGAAAGTCGTATTTCCCACTTTTTATGAGAGGCTAATTTTACATTATATCAGTCGTGAATAACACCACAGAAGAGGAAATGAAGATTATGTATTTCTGAACATATGTCACATACTTCTAAATATCAAAAAAATTAACAATTTATAAAAAGCTGTACTGCCACTGAGTATATATTTCCCTTTACACACAAACTTCTAAATGTATCAGATACATGAACTTGTACTAGACAATGACAACTTGTTCTCTGCCATCTGTGCCCCATTCTTTGTTTCTTTTTCTTCCCTTCTCATACAATCATTACTTCTGCATTCATCTACAGATGATATTATTTGACTGGATTCAACTGTACATAAGTCTTCACATGTCTTACCTACTTCAATTGCTTGCACATTATAGCTGAAAGGAAATTTTAGGGGCATAAAGAGTCGTGCTATCCTGATGAATCTCAAGTGAAGTTGCACAAACTTCAATGAATTTTGAATGAATTAATGACTGCTCAGTTGAAGGAAAGCATTGCAAGGTTTTGCAAGTGCTATAACAGTGTCTGTAGTAAGTATTCAGCCATGCTGTAATTAATGCAATTATTCATCTGGACTTGAAACCTGGGTAGGTGCATGCTAGTACATTGAAAAGGAGAAAGAAAACAAAGCCAAAAACAAACAGAAAAACCCAATTCTTTTAAACTTAGAGCTAAAACACACCATTATCAATCTCAAAAGAAGCTAGCTCGTATTTATATTCATACACAATCAGTTGTTCATGTGGCAAAACAGAGCATCGAGTTGCATATTCTCATCATTAGCAAGAGTTACCACTGTTAATGAATTGTCCAACGTCACCTGACTGTACTAGTTAGTACTACCAAATCATAACCACTAATAAATGTCTGTGAACTTGGCTGAACATGACAACTTAATCCACTCAGTTACGTGACTGAAAAAATATAGGAAAAAATCCCCTGTGACTAAAGGAGGGCTTCCAATTTTTACTGATGAGAGAATAATGAGAAGTTCTTAAAGGAGAGGATATCCAGGCTTATATAACTAAAACCTTGAAGTCTGGCATCTGAAAGGACACAGAACACCAAAAGAGACTTTGCCAAAGCTGAACAGAATAATTACTTCACTAATCTTACAGGCTACACTACACCTCATATGACAATTGCCTGTTTTGCAACTGTACGTCTTTGCTAGATCATACTCAGCTGGCCATTGACTATAATCTCAGACCTTTTTTTTTTTGTCAGTAAAATATCTATTGAATTTTGTCTGGTTTTAATCCATTTGGAACTCTAATCCATTCTCCAGAGTCCTTTTAAGCTATCTCAGATTGATTAAACTACTAATTTAAAAGTGAACATTGTTCCTTCTGTTCGCCCCTGTAATTAATGAAAATATTGCTGAACTTTGCACAATCTTACTCGATATATACTTTCCTGCTGAAAATAAAGCATTTATGGTTACTATAAGTATGGTTTTCTAGTCACTTTTCCATCATTTCTGTAACACTATACTCCTATGATTATATGACCATATATTTTTAGCATGAAAATACGTTTCAGACTGTGTCAAAAGCCTTGCTATAATCAAAATTTATATCAACTATTTCCTATCTTTTTGCATGAAATTTGAATGGTTTGACATGAGTCTGCATTTCCAATAACTTGTTCACCACATCCTTCCATTGGAAAATAACTAGCTTTTCTAAATAGCTTCTTGCCAAGCTTTTTGTGCTGCAGACTGATTACCTATTAGCTCATTACTTGTACTAATTGTATTAGCCCCATTATTAGCTGATCTTGTTAGTGAAAACTGTAGCTAGAGCTGAGGTTTGTTGCACCCATGAATTAGTAGTAGACTAAAAAAGGTTCAATTAATACTTGCTTGGCTTGAAACCAGACATAAAATCAGTGAAATAGCATAATCGTGGCAGTATATAAGCATTTTGTAAAACCGTAACACTTCTAAAGCGTACACTACCAGCAGCAAGCATTTTGTAAAATGGCTAAGCAAAATGTGTAATTAATATTTAAGTGTAAATGGGCAAATAAGAGAGGTGGTATAGTTGCTCAAAGGAAGTGCCGGAAAGGATGTTTAAGTGCTGAATTCTGCAAGAACAAAGTTTGTAGAGCAAGTGCAAAAGATGTGTGGTGAAACCAGAAAAAATCCTGGTCCTCAATTTAAGATTAACTGTGTTGAGAGCAGATGTGGCTATCCCTTTATTTTGGGAAGGGGGCTGAGGAGCAGGAAAGAGGAGAGAAGGGGAGAAGGAGGTTGCCTGCTCCAGTCCAAGATGCATCACCTGGATCTTGGCCACTAAGACCATCAGGGACTTTCAACACCAGCACTCACTATATGCATCAGCTCCGTGTCACTGTATTCACAAAACTAGTTTATCATAAGCTTTTTAAGGGCTATTTGTTTGCATAAGCAATGAGAATGCCTGACAATGATTAAGAGATAACCATTGGCAGTGTGTGTTATTAATGAGTGTCAATCCCGTGGAGTGTTGCTCTGAAGTTTGAAACAGAGCTGATTTGTCAATCTTCTAAACGCTTCCATCACCGTGATAATTTTCCTAATCTATACCTAGATCTATATAAATTGCACACATTATATGTATTTGTATATATAATGTAAATGTGTATGTACATATATATAGAAATAAAACATACATATGTATACAGTTGCAACAAAACCAGTGGTCAAAGGATGTCAAAACTTCAGCCTTAGAGCTGTCTGTGAACAGCTGTTGTTCTTTATCGACTACCAGACCTCAGTCTTCCTCATGCTACTCATATACTCTGAGAGTGATATCTTGTCACTTCTTACGTCCTCTTCTAGCTGTATCTCATTCTGTGACGAGGCTCTTCTGATTTTGCCCTTCCATTTGTGGTTGGTACATCTGCTAAATCTTCACTTAATGTCAGATTGACTAGGCATAAAGTCAGCTTATGCTCTGTGATGTTACTACATATCCAAACCTACAGCAAAAAAGTAATTAATCGAAATGTTTAAAAACATCTATACTAACAAATACAATCTGTGTTTGTACTGTTAACATAAGTGGTATGTTAGATTTCATTATTATCTTGTCAGCCAGTTGGCCTCAGGCTACTCAAACATTGTTATAAACTTTTTAAATTAAATGTGAAGTTAGATGTGGTGTTTTGTTTTGTTTTGTTTTGTTCAAAAAAGTAATTAATCGAAATGTTTAAAAACATCTATACTAACAAATACAATCTGTGTTTGTACTGTTAACATAAGTGGTATGTTAGATTTCATTATTATCTTGTCAGCCAGTTGGCCTCAGGCTACTCAAACATTGTTATAAACTTTTTAAATTAAATGTGAAGTTAGATGTGGTGTTTTGTTTTGTTTTGTTTTGTTTTGTTTTGTTTTTATTTCTAGGCTAGTTGAACTGTTTCTTCTCAGTGGCTTATTTCTAGGTTAGTTGAACTGTTTCTTCTCAGTTTAGCAGTTTGATCCTTCAAATTCTTTTTGCCCTTTAATTCAATAGGTGGGTATGTGTGTGTGGGGGGGTCCTATGCAGGTGAGAGAACTAAGGTAATAAATAAATGACATCCTTATTTCTTTAAAGAATCTTTTTTACAGGGTTTTCTGGTAGGGGGTTAAATATAATTAGATATCCACTTTCTTGAACGATATGGAGGGTGTTTAAAAAATATTTACTCTGTAGCCAAAAAACATGACCCCAATTTTAAGTAGACTTTTTCCCCCTTTTTCTGATTTGCATGCTTTCTTACTCCCCACAGCCTCACCATACGATTATAAAAATATTTTCTGTCAATTTATGATGGGTTGCTGCAAAGGAGGAAAAAATCTTTTTTTTTCAGTTTGTTAAAGTTAGCATGAAGTAAAATAAGTTTATGTAGGAACATGATGATATATACAGAGGAGGAATATTCCTCTCTGATGTAAATTGAAGTAATTACATTGACATGACAGACCAAGATTTCAAAGCAGATATGCCAGCTGACACCTCCTAGATATTTTGCTTATACTCACCAATGTGTCTTGATCAATAGTAGTACCTAGTTTCCTTGTGTTATAACCCTAAATTTATATTCTGATTTATCTAGTGAACTTCTTTAATTCAAATCCTTAGAATATTTATGGTAATTCCAAGTGTGCTATTCTAGTGTCTGTATATCCAATCTGAATTATACTGCAGGTTTTGCAAAACAGTCTTTTGAGAATTGATCACACCCTTGCATCCAAAAAGTCTGACAGAACAGAGGTTTCCAAGTGAGGATCCAGACTTAGCAAGTTGTCCATATTCAAATTAATTTTCCAAATTGAGCCATTTTATATGAGCTTCAAGCTGCCAAAACAAGCAAGAAAGGAAAGAAAACCCCGTTGTTAAATATATACATAAATCAAATTAGATGACTGTAGAAGTAAGAATATGAACAAATATAAAGATCAGATGAAAAGTGATAATTATTCATTAGCATGTGCAAGCAGAAAAACTACTTTCCTTATTAGCAGTTAATTTCTTATGGAAAATGGATGCAATGGTGAATGTTATCAAAACACGTCAGCATTTCAATCTGTTTGACAGTGGCAGAAGAAACTTGAATGTAAATAAGCAAAAAATAAGAGCATAGGAGTGTATTATTTCTGAACTCTGTGCAAAAATGCCTTCTGCCTATGCACATTAGTCAAGAGCAGAATGATGTCCTTTGCATCTCTCTGCACACTTATGTCGCCACTGCATAAAAAGACACACGTCAGCTCTCACCACAGAACATCACAGCTGATGAGATTTAGAGTGAATAGATTATTCAAGAATACACTGACCAATTCCTTATTAAAATGAAGATGAGCATCCCTCTGTGACAAATTAATACCTGTATAGACAAGTATTTAAGAATTTCAAGTTTGACCTCTAATAAACGGAGACTTGTTGATTTAAAGACAGCCAACATGGCATTACAAAGGGCAAATTGACTAAATTGACCCCTGACTAATCTAGTGGCCTTCTACAATGAAGTGACTGCATCAGTGGACAAGGGAAGAGCTACAGATATCTACCTAGGCTTCTGTAAGGCCTTTGATATGGTCCCCCGCAACATTCTTGCTGCTAAATTGGAGAGGTAAGGATTTGATGGATGGACAGTTAGGTGGGTAAGGACTTGGCTTGATGGTGATATCCAAAGAGTTACAGTCAATGGCTCAATGTCCAAGTGGAAACCAATAACGAGTGGTGTCCCTCAAGGGTCCGTACTGGGACCAGTACTAATTAATATCTTCATCAATGACATAGATAGTGGGATTGAGTGCACCCTCAGCAAGTTTGCAGATGACACCAAGCTGAGTGGTGCAGCTGATATGCTAGAGGGACGGGATGCCATCCCGAGGGACCTTGACAGTCTGGAGGAGTTGGGCCCATGAGAACTTCTTGAGTTCAACAAGGCCAAGTGCAGGGTCCTGCACCTGGGTCGGGGCAATCCCCAACACCAACACAGACTGGGGAAAAAATAGATTGAGAGCAGCCCTGCAAAGAAGGACTTAGGGATACTGGTGGATGAAAAATTGGACATGAGCCAGCAATATGCACTTGCAGCCCAGAAAGCTAACCATACCCTGGGCTGCATCAAAAGAAACGTGGCCAGCAGGTCGAGGGAGGTGATTCTGCCCCTCTACTCTGCTCACATGAGACCCTACCTAGAGTACTGCATCCAGCTCTGGGGTCCCCAGTACAAGACAGACATGGATCTGTTAGACCAGCTCCAGAGGAGGGTCACGAGACTGATCAGAGGGCTGGAACACCTCTCTTATGACGAAAAGCTGAGAGAGTTGAGGTTGTTCAGCCTGGAGAAGAGAAGGCTCCAGAGAGACCTTATTGCGGCCTTTCAGTATATAAAAGGGGTTTGTACAAAAGATGGAGAGAGACTTTTAGCAAGGCCTGTAGTGACAGGTTTTAAACTGAAAGTGGCTAGATTTAGATTGGACATATGGAAGAAATTTTTTATGATGAGGTTAGTGACACAGTGGAACAGGTTTCCCAGAGAGTTTGTGGATGCCCCATCTTTGGAAGTCTTCAAGGTCAGGTTGGATGGGGTTTTGAGCAACCTGATCTAGTGGAAGAAGTCCCTAGGAGGATTGGATTAGATGATCTTTAAAGGTCCCTTCTGATCCAAACCATTCTATGATTCTGTGATTCTATGGTTTTGGTTCAGTGGTATTGGGAAGCTGAAATGCAAATGCAAGCCATGTAATATTTACCTTTGCAAAAGGCAGCTCTGCCTCTGAACAACCAGTGATGATTGTGCATGCCAATGGAATTACAGCTGACCTTCTGTAGATACCCACAAGAACATTTTCTCTTTGCAAGCATTTTTGATGCAAAACTGGGAGAGCTGTATTTAAAAGTGATCATAGGTTAATCCTGAACTGTCATTATTTCCATCATAAAGTTTTCACAATGACAATTAAGTCATTTTACCAGAGTCAGCTCTGTTAGTGAAACTCCTGTACAGCTTCTGTTTTATTTTATTTTTATGATGAATTCTGTTCTCCATCATCTTGAGTACGTACAGTAGAATCCATCTCATCTAATGTAAAAAACTAAAGCTGTCTAGTTCAAATGGTTTGATAGTCAAAGGAGGAGGATTATCTATTGTAATTAGAAGCTACAATACAGAGATTGCAAAGAAAACAAAGTTTTAGTTTGATTCTTGAATAAAAGTACTTGGGGACAAATATATTTCTGATGTAGAAGCCCTTAAAAGAATAGGAAATGAGCCCATTTTCACAAAATGGTATCATAAGTCAATGTCTGTCTATACTGTCACAAGATCTGCTAGAGATGTGTCACTATCAGGCTCACAAAGTGAGTATGAGTAAAGTGAGTAAAGTGAGTGGTTGAGGAAATTAATTCTTAAGTAGAGTTTGCCTAAGAAGACCACAGTCTCTTTGTCTCGTGGATCAACTTCACGTGCACTCATCTTCACATTCTTTGGAAAGCAGACTTTATGACATAGATGAGAAGTGTTTTGGTTGTTATAATAAATATCAATGGCTGAAATACAGATTCAGATTCCAGACATACTACAGGTCTGTCATGGATACAACAGGGAGGATTCAAGGTGGGGCAGGACATCTCAAGTGATGACATGGGAAAGAAACCTCTTTAACAGGTCTCAGAAAGAGAAGAGTAATCTTCCTGATTGTTTATTATCGTTGAAGTATTGGGTTTCCTATGGCTATTAAATTATCATTTTAAAGCCTACCTGTGTTGTGAACAATTTAATAGATGACAGAAGAGAGCTCAACTTTTCTATAATCTAGCAGGATAAATTATTATTTGCTCTCATTCTGGAAAACACACAATAAATGCAGGTGACTCTCTTGCCCAACATAAAAACTAGCATTAAGAATGAGACTGAAATCTCAGAAGCTTGTGATCATTTTTTAATATTCTGGAAAAAAAAAAAAAGGTGTCACATCTCAGACCTGCATCAGTTAGAGAAAAAAATGCAATAAGATAGTTATAAACATTTCTCTATGGTTTTCCGTCACACTAAAGCCATATCTTGGGAGCTGAAGTATTTGTTCATTGGATAGGTCTTGCATTTTCTTAGTGTCTATACTACTACCCTAATGCTTACAAGTCTTTCTTTATGTCCGCAGGGCCATTTAACATCACTGTGACTCAGCTCTGAGATAGACCCAAACACCACATTGTGCAGGTGGTCCAGAACAAAAAGGATCTACTCCTGTAGCCCTCCAAAAGAAACACAGTAGGTCAGCAATCTGTGGAGACTAGAGTTAGTTTAGTCTGCAATAAAATCGTCCCTGATTTTCAGATTCTAGTCCCACATGAAAAGTCTGTCATGTGAAGGCCATTTAATCTCTGCATGGGGTGAAGTCTGAGATCTATGTGCTTTTCTTCTTAAGGGCCAGAAATGGAGGGTTCTCAAAATGTTCAGAAATCCAGATCAGATAAGGTTCTCCCAAAATATCTATTTTTTTCCAAACTACTCTTTAAGAATAACAGATGAAAATGTTCTCATACCAAAGATCCAGTTTTCCTTGAATTAAACAGTTTATGAAGAAACAAAAGCTGGCTGCCATAACTGTAACTCTGTGTTTCCAGTTTTGATCAGATTAAATAGTGAAATGTTGTTTACAACATTTTATTTTTTTAAGAGAGATTATCTAGCCTTTTAAAATGTTTGGCTTCAATTCACAAAGATTTTTGGAAGAAGGTAATATCTTGATTTGATTTGAAATGGTTCGTGTGTTCGTACGTGAAAGCATAAAAATGATTGCATTGATCTAGAGGGACAGTAAGTGCACTGTAATAGATAAATCACATTCATTCTGAACCCAGACTTAATTTTATCAAACATATCTTGAAGGAAAAGATATTCCACAAAGATATCTATTACAGCTAGGATTTGAAAAAACATGCCTGTTAAAACCGTTTATATTCACAGTAATGTCAAGCTGTGTATGAGAATACATTAACAAAAGACAAAGTGACAGGCTTAAATTAGTCTGCTTTTAAAAAGTGAATACAAATATTATATAGAGGGTTTTTATGAACACACAGGGGAAATTACAGTGATAAGCCAACAGTGGTTTGCCAGGACATTGGGGCAGTCTGTCCTGCAGCAGCAGCAAACTTTTGCACACTGATAAGGAGGGCTATACAGCAATTTCATTACCTGCTCATTGAACCGGAGTGCCCTGTTTGTCCTTGGAGGATCATTACAGATGTTTGTAATTTAGAAGAACATTCCTAAACCCATTAATCCAGGGTCTGCTTCCAAAGCATGATTTGATCAATGGCATTAAGTGGTTGTTTTCCTTGTTTCAATCTCCAATCTGAATAGAAAAAAAAAAAAAAAAAAAAGAAACAAAGAAGCAAACAAAAAAAAAATGCTCAGCACATTTCAAAGACAGTTTCTTTTCCATGTCTTACACAAGGAAATATTATGGCCTTTTCCATTTTGGTATATTCAGGTCTTTTTAATATATTTTTTTTAATCTAGTATATATTAACTATGTATATCTTAAAACGTGGTGCAGCTATTCTACATAAAAGATGTCGGTCAGCATTTGAAAGCCCAAAAACCTCCTTTGTAAAGAGTGACTGTAAATAAGATAGGTAACATTTATGTTATTTTGATATGTTAGGTAAAGTGTTGACTAAGCTGAACTCACTCTTCCACACGAAAGACTGGTACCTTACAGTTAGGCAGGTACTTCTGCTGAAGTAGGGAGTACACCTCGCAGCAGAATGCATACTTACCAGTTAGCATAATTATTGTCAAATTCCTCCTAAGCAATGTAATTTTGGTTTCTGAGACATCATAAAAATGGAATTGATATTAATATTAATATAAACATGGATTTTAAAGCTCAGCATCTCACATGCATTAATATGATATTATAGGTAATATCTGAAGTCACAATAGAATATTTCTTACAACACATTCTTTCTCACATTTACACAAAATCATATGATGGAAAGATTATGTTGTGACATATCATTACTCCATTTTTTTTGGTCAGGTTTATTTTTGTTTACCTTGCAAAAAAGAATCAAGAAGAATTAAAGCAGACATTGGATTATTCTGCATGTTCTAATATGGCTGCCTTTTTCTTCAAGGAAATTTGTGAGCAGGAACAAAGAGTGTTTGTTATTCAGAGAAGAGTATTTGAATAGAACTGCCAGATTTTAATAACAATTTTAAAACCTTTCTTTAGTACCTGATCAGATTTACGGTTCAAGGTTAAAACAACCACTCCCATAAGCTAAGCACATCATCTCTTTGTTTCATAAATGTAGTATTACAATATGAAATAGAGCATACAGAAGAACATTGTCTGGCAAAGTCTAACGACACACACTGGTCTAAGACAAGAGGGTTTTATACATACAGGAAAGCTTTTTTTAAAAGTTTCTACTAGATAAATAAAAACCTGTTATATATTCTTCCTGTGGAAAATCTGCAGTATACTTTCACATAACATCCCTGAACTGACTCCTTTGCGGTTGCTGCACAACCCTCCAACATAGCACAGGAGTCACTTCTTGGAGCAAAATCTCCTTCTCTTCTGTACCTGCAAGATGGAAGCCTTTCATTGCAAATTTAAACCTTTGACTACATTTCAGTAGCAGCCTGCCTCTTAATGGTTATAAATTTATGAGTTCCTGTTAATTTTTAAACAAGGAAACAGCAAGAGTAGCAGCACATATTGCTTCAAATTCATGTTTTAACATCAGTTGTTTCATAAAAGTAGATCAGAAAGGTTATGGAGCCAATACTTGCATAGTCAGCATTCATTAAATGAGTGGCCTTGGCTTCTCTGAAGCTTGTACAGCCTGGCGTGCATATGTCACAAAGCTTTGCTGAACACTGGGGAGAAAGAAAAAGAAATCAGGGACTTTTTGTTCCAGCTTGCGCTGAAATAGAAGTTGCCTCCTCAGCACTCCATGAATGAGTGGCTTTCCCTGAAGCTTCTTAGTTTGACATAGGCATCAGACCATGCAGCTTGATTGAACTCAGGTGAAGAAAATAACTGACAGCAAGTTTAGTAATGCTGCAGAGCAAAGTTGTTATCTTGTTGCTCCAGGAACATCAGTAAGTGGAAACATGTCACCGAGAATTAATAGTATTTCCTATTTCCCTGTATATTTGAGAGGTGGGGATAAGTCATTATCTTGAGAGGGGCTCAATTTCTGTATTTCCTGGAATGCTCTTGCCTGTAGTCATTGGGAATTTCATCTTGCCAAATTTGCCTTGACAACTGCATGTCCTTGTTAACAACCTCACCTTTTAACTGCAGGGTGTGCTCTGTGTTGAGCTAAGCAAGGGTTTATAAGTCTACTGCTTAAATAAGAGATTCAACTGCAGCTCGAGATCTGAATGCGGAATTCTGAACCCAGACCTGATGTTATTTTTCTACCGGAACAAGAGCTCCTGCAATAAATTTCTGTAGCCTGATATAAATAACACCTATCCAAACAATGAAAAAAAAATAAGTACACTTGTTTGTTCTTGCACAGTTATATTACGTTTCACCTAGGCTGAGATTTTTTATTCGATGTAGTTGTATTACTGCATTATTTAGTTAGAATTCACTATTTTATTAATACATATGTCTGTGGAGCCTGAATGCTCTATCAAAACTGGTGGTCTGCTGTGCTGGGATCCTCATAAACATACAAAATGTAATCATCAGTTTCAAAATGAACTTGTTTGCTTGTTCACCAATTATTTTATTACAATCTCATCAAACTATCTAAAATACTTTTTTTCCCATTGAAAAGAACTGTGAAACAGACTTTCACCTGAACTGCTGCAGATGCTCGGTGACACTGGCCTTTTTTTGACATACCTGTAATATTCTGACTAAGGGCAATATATTTAAAGCTTTTATCAACAGTTCTGCAGAACTTTCTAGAGCAGATTGAAACTAAAATATGTTTCAATTTTCTTATAAAGTCAGAAGCACCTCAGCTACATAGAGGCAGGTGGTCGATGAATGACTGACACTGAGACTACTTGCTCTTGAAAGGAAGACATGGATCAGTCAGCCAGTATCTTGCAACAGGTAACTCCACTTTTTACAGTTCAATTATCATTATGCAAATATTTAAATATAAACTAAAACTATAGTGTAAAAGTTTTCAATGTAGGACACAGCTTAAGTGTCTAAAGCTTGACTTGTTTTTATATGGTGGAATGATAACATATATCTATATCTCATGATATCTCATAGGTATCATGTAGATATATATGAAAGACACATATGAACACAAAAATATAAATCTAGATGCTCAACTTCTGGTAGGTAGGCTTAAAAATTTGGCCAAAGATTTTCTTAAAAATAGGGTAACTGAACTCTTGCATTAAGTGGTTTCACCTTCCACAGCTTTAGATTGTGTCCCTCATCACATTTCCACAGAGTTTATGATTAACTGACCTCTCAAATCATTAAACTATTCTGCCTGGTATTGCTAGTGTGATTGTAAATCAGCTCAATACATTTCCTAATATTTTCAAATGGTCTTAAAGATAATGTGGTTGGAAGGACAGTGGTCTTCTTTTCAGGATCAAAATATACTTCTTAAAGAACGGTGCCAGCAGTTTTGTAGTTAGAAAACATATAAGCTGAGTGCTGTAAGATCATTTCCTTTAGCAACCTGGTAGATAAATCTTCATAAATGAACCCTTTGGTTAGGCTAGAGGTATTACCCAAAGTTCAGCCATACAACTCACGCCAAGTGAACTCGCCTTACTTTCCTCATAAGCAGTTGAAAGTGCGACTGCCCAACCAGAGCGTGAACAGACACATAAAAACAGAAGGCAAGCTTGAAGTGTCCATAAAGCTGTTTATCAAATACAGTGCTTTTACAGTTCAGATTAATTTCTTAAGGGAAAGACTCTTTTGTATATCTACCACTTACACTGCTTTTTTTTGTGTTGTATCTGCCCATTTATTAGAAGTTCAGATATCTAGCAGACAAATTACCAGGAGCTTGTGGGCACTTGAGACACATACAAATCCCCGTTTTGATTCAGCATGGAACAAATTGACAGAAAGGCAACAGCACTGCAATGTGCATGCCTTTTTACTGGATGTTAACTTGATTTTTCACATTGTCATTGCTTTTGGACCTCACCATGTGCATTTTACTGATAAGCTTGCTCCCGCCTTTCAGAAGTCCATACTGCTGACCTTGTATTAATTTGGAATGGAAAGACTGGTGCTGGCTGCAGCAGATTAATACAAGCTCTGATCATGTTGGTTTTGATTAAGGTGCTGAGGTTAGAGAAACGTAATTTGTACCCCACAAGGTACCATAGTATGAACAGTAACAGCAATTAATCCTTTGCCTATTGATGGCAATGATAAAATACCTGCTGCTGCTTCTAATAACTTAATTCATGTTCCAGAAAGGAAAATTTACCTGTCCCACGAAAGAAAAAATTACACTTTCCATCTGTCTGAAAGTTTTTAGTCTTTGAAGTCAATGGTTGTTCTTAGAAAACCAATCTATTTTAAATACTACTTTGAGATCCTTATTTACCATAATAAAGAAAAATTTGTATTTCTCATTAAAATTAAAATACTGTTGGATAAAAGATATTTTTGAAAACTTAATTAAAAAGGAGAAAGAAAAATACAGAGTTGCTACAGGGGAAAAAAAGGTTAACTTTGAAACAATTTCTCATGTGATTAAACAAAATCTTTAAAAATCCAATGATTAAGACTCAAATCCTAACAAAACCTAAGCATGTGTTTTTTCTCACAAGAGAGAGAAATGTTGATCATCTTCTCCAATGAGACACTGTTTGCAGTAGTATTTACATGTTATTTATACATAATATTGTGTATATTTTCATCTATATCTTACAGCTTCATAGCAATATTGGCAAAACCAGGCAATTATTACATATTTCTTATGACGTCCCAAGAGAAATAATGTATTAGGCTTCTCTCAGTATACAATCACTCTCCATGTCCTTCCTTCTTCCTTTTATAAATAAAACTTGCTACCGAAAATTTCTGTTTCTTTACCACACTAAAGCACCTCATCACTAGAGTTGTGTCTATACCATAGCTTCACTTTCCTAAGACCAAGGTTGCTTGCCAGCAACTTGTCAGGAACCACACTGAAGCCACATCTTCAAAATTAGGATATGGGAACATATAAAACCCTGTGCAGCCTCCAGCTACTCCACTTTCCATTTTTGTGGAAATGAATAAATAATGCACAGATTTGGGTCTCCCGGAAGAACCATAATGCTGCCTGTCACAAACCCTCCCAGATCTGTATCAGCCTGGATGCAGCCTGAGTTTAAGCTGCCTGCAAAGGTAATATGGACAAACACAACTGGGTTGTGGGAAACATCAGGAATTTAGAGAACTTTAAGTGCACTTTGAAGATATAATATAGATGAGACATTGAAAACTATTTTCATGCGTTTACGAACATTAGTGGAAGTAATTTAGTCAATTAAGTTTACAGCAGCTTCTAAAACAATAGCAACAGCTGGCACTGAATCAAGCAAAAATGGAAGCTGAGTGAATAATTCACAAAATTTGAAGCAATATTTTTTATGTCATAGACCATCATTTTTATTTCATCCGTGCATAATTGGGTACAGCAAAGGGAAATAAGACAACAGTCTAAAAAAGGGATATTGACATTTTGAACTACTCTATGAATGGACTAACAGCTTTAAATCTTTACTTGGATTTTATGTTGTATTTTTATATGTATTGTAGCATAAAGGATATTAGTTTGGGCAAAAGTCTGCTTGAATGATCAGGCTCCAAGGGTAGTGGTTAAGGTATCATTCTCTTTCTGGAAACCGGTAGGAAGTGGAATACCTGAGGGACATCTTCATCAATGACCTGGAGGAGGTGACAGAGTCATCTATCCCATTATGTCTACAGGTGACAACAAATCTGGGTGCCAGTGGATGTCCTGAAGAGCAGGGCTGCCACCCAGAGAGGCCCAGCCAGGGCAGAGGAAGTGACCAGCAGGAGTCACACCACATACCAAGAAAAAGTCCTGCTCTGGGAAAGGAGAGACTTTGCAAGGGGGCAGGTGTTCAGTGTTCAGACCTCCAGTTCAGGAAAGACCTGAATAAACTGGGGTGAGGTCAAGGGAGACTACCATGCTGGTCAGGGCTGAAGACCCCACCCTGCAAAGGAGAAGCTATGGGAACAGGACTGGTTCATCCAGGGGAAGGTACAGCTTCAGGGACACAACAGCAGCCCCCAGTGCCTACAGGGAGGGAGGTTGAGGAGATGGAGTCAGGCCCTTCATAGCAGTGAATCATCTATCCCATTATGTCTACAGGTGACAACAAATCTGGGTGCCAGTGGATGTCCTGAAGAGCAGGGCTGCCACCCAGAGAGGCCCAGCCAGGGTGGAGGAAGTGACCAGCAGGAGTCATACCAAGAACAAATGAAAAGTCCTGCTCTGGGAAAGGAGAGACTTTACAAGGGGGCAGGTGTTCAGTTTTGGGACCTCCAGTTCAGGAAAGACCTGAATAAACTGGGGTGAGGTCAAGGGAGACTACCATGCTGGTCAGGGCTGAAGACCCCACCCTGCAAAGGAGAAGCTATGGGAACAGGACTGGTTCATCCAGGGGAAGGTACAGCTTCAGGGACACAACAGCAGCCCCCAGTGCCTACAGGGAGGGAGGTTGAGGAGATGGAGTCAGGCCCTTCATAGCAGTGAATGACAGTGTGACACTAGATGAGAGGTTTGGAGTGGATATGAGGAGAGCCTTTCTCCCCCTGAGGATGCCAGGCAGTGGGGTAGGTAGCCCAAGGAAACTGTGCAGCCTCCAGATTTGGAGCTTTTCAAGGTAGGACTGGAAAAAGTCCTGAGCATCCCCATCTGACCTCCAAGCTGGCCCCACTTTGAGGAGGAGGTCAAACAGGAGACATCCTGAGGTCATGACATCCAACATGAATTCTGTAATTCTCTAATTCTATTCTGTGTTCTATAATAATGAAGGTTCTCCCACATAAAACATAAATACTGTTACAGTATCTTGTGCCCTTTTTTGAAGGTTTCTTTGCTCATAAAGAGAGACAGATGTGATAGGAAGATGCATTATGTGGAAGACCATTAAAGGCTGTTGGATAGTCTTTGTTCCATTTAGGGAGGGGTGGGAGGGTGGTAGATTCTTGTACAGGTGACCTTTTTTATTTTCTGACTGGCTTGTTTTTGCCCACTGTACATTTTCTATGATAAAAAATGGTGTCTTTACCACTTGTAGGTTACGAATTCTTCAGTAACCCTTGTAAATAGATAATACATCTCCAGCTAAACAACTTTGTTATCCATCTACTACACTGCCTATAACTTTAAATAACTTAGTATTAGAGCTAAATATACTTTCTTTATGGCCTTGAATTAATAGGCTAGATTCAGATAGTCCCCATCGCATGAGCAGGCATTGACGTATGGTTTACATCAGTGCCAAAAGTGATAAATTCAGCATTGAAATTGCAGAGTTAGAACCTTTGACTGGCTGATGCTGCAAATTCTTCTGTCCCAAAAGCATCATATCCCAGTTTAGTATTACAAAGTCATTACACACACTGATGAATCAAAACCATTTTGAATCCCTTTCTTGATGTTTTATAATTGAGTTATGACAGATTTCTATCAAGAATTTAAGCAAAAATTAAACATTAACAACTCAAATATAAAGGTATGCATGCATTTGATTGTTGTCCTTAACAGAAAGAAAATTATGTACTATAAAACCTGTGCCAGTTTTGTTGCTACTCATTCCTGCTTTTTTTTTCTTTTCCCCCCCTTTCCATTAACTCTTTTAAGTTCTTTTTTAAGGCTTGATTAACAGTAGGATGTAATTTTTGCCTTAACCCTCCACTGTTGCTTTTCTTCTTCAGTAATAGATTGCCTTGTCATTAATTATAATGTAAATCTATTATGGTGATTTAAGTTAGCCAGTTTTACTTTCCTTTTATATCTTATGAAGGGTACACACAGAATCAGATTCCACACTGGAAAATATTGTGTGAAAATAATAAACTCTGGGTTAGATCTTCTTCAATGGACAGTTTATACTATTAGATTTTGCTGGTTAGTTCATCCTCTTACAAATATCACCCTGAATGAATATAGGTAAGCAGAAGGGGAACACAAAAGTACAGATGGAACTGTTTTTTGCATGATAGCACAACTGACATAAACTAAAAAAGAATTCAGAAGTTAAAAAAATGGTGACCCTTTTGTAGTCTGGCAGAACTCAAACTCAATGAATACATATCATTGTAATGAATAAATACAGTCCAGTAAGAATACTCTCTGTTCAACTGCAAATTTTGTCAGGAATCCAATACATTCACTTTGACTGATTAACCTAGAAACAAGAACTATAAATCCAAACATCAGTCTTCTTATCTCCTTGAAGGAAAGGGCATGCACAGCTGAGCGTCACAGCTTGTGCAACAGTACCAAAAGTGAACCAAGTTATTTCAGAGATTAGCCATCTTAAAAACGTCCATTCCAGAGTACACTTCTCAAAAAATCATGCACTGGACTTTGTGAAGGACTTTTACAGACAGTCAGCTACCCACTTTATTGCTCATTGCATTGTCACTGCAGGCTTGGTAGCACTTTATCATTTACAGTGCCCTGTTTTTTATGTAGTTTTTGTATTCATGCTGAAAATGTTTGAAAAGCTAGTTTTATTCAGTGAAAAACTGTGCACTGTCAGAGTGAAAAATCCTTGGAAATGTTTCAGAAATTTGAATGCAGATTTTTGGATACAAGTGTTTACTTGTAGTTTGGAGCCAGTAAGATACACTGTACAAGAACAACTCAATGAAAAAGAATTAACAAAATTATTTAAATAGGTATGTGTACCTTTATTCTGCACTGTGGGTGACAGAACAATACACATAGCTGTTGTATGTGTGTTTTTTGTTTTTGGAGAACAATAATTTGAATTCAAGTACTTAATCTTTATGGAAATTTGCTGCAGAACTTGTCACTTTCATTGTCTTTCACTAATGGCTTATTAAGAAAAAATACTTCTCACATGCAGTAATAAATAATTAAATATCTTAAAATGCCTTGAAAGCAGTAATCACTAACAACACTTCTGGATCTAGATTCTAGTAATGGTTATTCTTTCTTTAGTTATTACCATAATTCCTATAGCCCTGGAAAAAAGAAAAATGTGCAAATAGAAGGCTACAAAGAAGTGATGCTACAATGATTTTACGGATCATTCATAAATTACTTTGTGCACAATTCAGGAAATGACTTATGCCCACTTTATACTAGGTTTATGTATTTACCATGTTCTAAGGCCATTATTTTTCATTTTTATTAAGTGAGTGCAGGGGTTTTTAATTGTTTGTAGTCTTTTGCACAACTAGAGTATTAAATTACATATTAGAAATATGTGATTGTTTATATGCATGAGTGACATGCCTGAATCCAGATGGAAATCTTCCAGATGAACACATACAATTTTCAGAATCAGTTAAAGTTAGCTGGGTGGGTTCCTATCCCTGTTCCTATATCATTTCAGGTATCTTACCCTTGACTCTCAAAACCTCTTTGTAATGGGTCTCCTCTTCCATAAGCTGATCCTGTAGTGAAATACGAAAGTTGCCCACTGTGACCTCTACAGGCTTGCTGCCACTTTGTACTCTTGATTTTTAACTAACCTTTCCAGGTCAGAACTCACAACATGAATTTCATCTTTGTTGTTCTTGAGCTTGAGTGTGTCTATGAAACTGCTGACTGTTTATTAGGAACACGGATATCTTGGATGGATTCAAGTGTAGCCAGAGAAAAGAAAGCATGGGATGTTCATACCTTCAGGTACCAGACATTTCAAAAAAGCTAAAGGTGAGAATTTTCTTTTTCCTTCATCTGGAATGAACAGATCAGTATTAACAAGTAATATCAATGGACTTACCCTACCACTTCCACTTCTAGGAGCCTGTTCCACTCTTTCCCCATTCCATATATTTCCCCATACTACCTATGATAAAGTGAATTGATACTGGCCATGGCTCTGTTAGATTTCAGCAAGAGTAATATTCTTGCTATTTTTGTTTTATGTTGTGTTCTATGTAGTATTTGAGAAAAAGAAGGAAAGGTTTCCCCATGGGAGGGTATGAACTGGGAAGTTTGTCTGCTGATTTTGAGTTGCCAGATACAATAGCAATTACAAGAGCCATTGTGATACTACATCATCTAAAGGAGACGTCAAGATAATTCTGGCAATCAGTCACAGAACTGAAGCATACTCTTTCTCTGTATGAGACTTGCACATAGCACTTCAGAGGATTCGTTAAATCCCATCATGAAGGGCAAATGCTGGGGAGTGCTAATTAGAGCTATGGCGGTTTTGTTTTTTCAGACCTAACCGTTGTTCCATTGTGTATTAAGAAATGTAGAAAAGTCTCAGAGAGTTAACTGCTAACAACAAACTTTTAAGATTATAAACAGACAGATGACACGCTTTCAATAGCAACAATAAAAGAGCTCGAAGTGCAGGACAATATTGTCCTGCAGACATTATTATTTTAATGATAGTTCAGATGTGATAATCATGGCAATTTCCTTTCTTTTACTTTAAAAAAAGAAAAAAAAAAAAAAAGACGCAGCTTTATGTAAAGTTACAACGGACACTAGCCTGTTCATCAAATATGAAGAACATTAGTTGGGGAAATTTACAGTCATTCTCCTTTATGTTTTTCAATATCTAATGAGTTTTCCATAGGAGCTCTAAATTCTGGAGCTTGTTAGTTTTCCTATCTGACCTTCTTCTTTCTCTTCAAGCCCCTGTTCTCCCAAACCCTATCCTTTTGGAGTCTAAAGACTTCCAGTAGTAGAAAACACCACCTCTTGCATAATTTTTGTTTTTTTTTTCTTTTCCAGAAGTAGGTCAATCTTTTACACAAGTTTCTCAAGGGCAACCCAATTGCAGGGTAAAGAGAAAGAGAATAACATTAAACTTGCATAGCAATCCTCAGATCCCCTTTACTCAGGAGGACTCTGCAGCTCTCGGGACCAGGAGCAGTATGTGAATGTTGTTAAAAACCTGCTGTATGTCCATATGGCTCTCGGAAAGGAGCAAGGAGCAATATCCAGGGACTGGATTAGTACAGCAAGACTGGCTCATTTACTTGGTAATTATGGCTGATCTTACTCCTCAATGTGACAAAGGACAAGAGAAAGAAACCACATAACGGGACTCTCCAGGTTGGGTGCCGTTAAGTCATTCACCATTATGGAGTTAGGACAGATACAACAGGGGCATAAAGATTTATTGCTTGAAAAAATAACAAGTGTCAGACGAAGTTGTTGATATCAACTTAATACAATTTCAGTGACACAAAAGGGCATTTCAATCATAATTAAAAATCTCTTTTTGGAAAGAAGAAAAGCCAGAGACACTAAAGAAAACTAAATTACCAGTGTCTCTCCCTATATCTTTTCCCATGTATATAATAAAAATTATTTATTGAAATATTTCACAATTAGGCTTGGAGGAAAAAATAAAGAACCATTTCCATTTGCAATATTAGAAATCATATTCTTAAAATCACATATGCTGATTTATCAATAACACATGATTGTGAGAATATTTTAAAAGTTAATTATTTATTTTTTTTTAATCAGGTACTAGTTTTAGCACCTTTCTTATTATGCTAGTCCTGAAGTTGTAGAGTATGATAATATTTTATAAAAAAAAAAATCTTTT
>NW_008795491.1:2150328-2180888 GCF_000699145.1 Aptenodytes forsteri
TATTACCAAAATGCTAGATGATGACCTTTCTTGATATTGTAATAATACCAATGCCTTAAAAATATGTATGAAATTTGAAAAAATAAATTTAAACCTGAAATGGAAATTCCTCACCTCATCTACCATTCATATAATTTCTGTTTTGAATCTGGGAGAAAAAAAGTAATAATACCAATGCCTTAAAAATATGTATGAAATTTGAAAAAATAAATTTAAACCTGAAATGGAAATTCCTCACCTCATCTACCATTCATATAATTTCTGTTTTGAATCTGGGAGAAAAAATGAAGGATTGCTTGGGCCTGGAAGAAACATCCAAAAATGAAACTAAAAAAAAAATTTTAGAAACCATCCAGTAGCAGCATTACATTACTGCCTCTCCCCATTCTTACAGTCCTGGATCAAGACTGTCTTGGTATGGAAGAAATTCTGGCTTCCCAAACAGCCTCATTTTTTGGATTGTGGTATGGTTCCTTCCCTAGCTCTGAAATGTGTCCGTCACCAGTGACCCGGTGCTGATGGCATTTCCTGGCCGTATATGGGACCAAACCTGCCTCAAAAGGAAATTGGTATGGGCAATACCCGGGTGACTTAATCCGTCATCGCCTTTTGTCTCTGACAAGTATATCCTACCACCATCTCTGCAATTGCTGTATGGATATCTTTACTTCTGCAGGTGTTTTTAATCTGGAATGGCAGTGCTCCCTCCCTGGAGAGCAAGCAGGATCACATACTTCTGACCTGAACAGCTTCACAGCTTTCAACGATGTCCACTTAATCTAAGTAAAGGATCATGAAAACTTATGTGAGTAACAACCTTCAGTCAGTAGCCCAAGCAGAGGTCACATTTAAGACCAAAAACAAATGCATGCGTCGGTTGTCAAACAAACCCAATCATTATGAAAATGGTATTGGATGATGGTTTAAGATAAACAGTTTAAGGAAAACATAATACAACATAGAAATACAGTGTCTAAATGCTCTGTTATTTTTCCCAAATATCCGTGCTAAGGAGGCCTTCATATCCTTTGAGGATATAGCTGTGTATTGACGATAAAATACAGGCTCTGCTTTGGTAGGTTGAAGCAGGTTTTGAACACATGGAAATTTAAGCAAGCAACTTTTGAGAGCGTGACGTGTAGCAGACCATCTGTCTGTCCTGTCCTGCTTTCCTACACCTCCAGATGTTGTCTCAACCAGATCCGTGCTAAAGAGGCCTTCATATCCTTTGAGGATATAGCTGTGTATTGACGATAAAATACAGGCTCTGCTTTGGTAGGTTGAAGCAGGTTTTGAACACATGGAAATTTAAGCAAGCAACTTTTGAGAGCGTGACGTGTAGCAGACCATCTGTCTGTCCTGTCCTGCTTTCCTACACCTCCAGATGTTGTCTCAACTATTCGGTTCAGATTTCACAGCAACACTAGACCAGGGGAGGTGAGTTGGGGATGAGTCTCTCTGTTGTATGTAGAGACAATTTCATTTGCATCTATTATTTTTAGGTTAAGACTTTACAGACCAGCTCTCATTCTAGGTCTGCATGCTATTGCTGTAGATTATATATTTTTCTTTCCTTCTCCTCAAAACACAAAGTGTTGAGCCAAAACTTTTTGAGATTAAAAAAAATTCCTCAGCCTTCTCTAGAGAGATTAACAATCCACACAACCTGTGGTCATGAGATGCTAGAGAAAATAAAGTATATAGAACATCATATTACCATTAACATATTTATCTTATTTTACTATTGATCGTTACTAAGTTCTGGAGAATATTTTCCCCATGTGTTTAAAATTGGTGTTATAGTTTCATAAAATAAATCTTTTTTTTATTAAAAGGCCATGAAAAGCATTTCCATATCTCCTTAGCTGTACTTAAAGACTTGCAATTATAAAAATATTTGGGCAACATTTTCTCCCCTACCACCACTCCGGAGCATTTGAAAACATTACTGTGAATGATGAGGGTTTTTTCACTGTTGTTTGTCAACATTAAGATAAGTGCCATCTGTGAAAGAAATCTCTTTTCTTTATCAGACATGACCAGTTGCAGGAGAATGCTAACAGAAGTTATTGGTGTGAGGACTGGGAAATACAGCCTAGGAGAAACAGACACTTCAAAAGCACTGAATGCTGGGACATGCAGAAAAGTTCTGTTTCTGCTTATAAAAATTTCCAAAGGTCACAGCAAGCCCTTCACTCCCTCCTGTTGCTTTGGCCAGAAAACAAAGCCTCTTAGAACTGAAACAAATGTGTCAGAAATTTTTACTCTGAAACATTTTGTTGCTCTTCTCTCCTCTGATTTCAGAAGAAAGCAAGAGGTCAGGGAGGGTTTCCTACCATTTTGAAATCAAACAATGTAAGAAGACACTCTGACGTGATTTGCACATTTAGATATTATGCATACAGATTTTTTCTTAAGTTGGAAAATATGACAAAGTTTAAGTGTCTCTCAAAATGAAACAAAAGAGAAAGTATTAGCTCAAGGAAATTGATAATGCCACTGTAAATTAAAAATAATGCCCTCAAACAACATTTCTAGGAGCAACCTTTTTTTTTCCTAGGAACACAAAATTATATTCATACAGGGATCCCTTCTAGACAGCACTTATTTTACGGAAAAGAAAGTAAATGTGTAAAAGACTATAATTTTGAGGAAGTCTATTTTTGCTTTACAAAGGAATTCATTTCTGAAACTTTCCTATAGTAAATTAGTGATTTGATGTTTATTTGCAAAGTCCAGAAAGGGGCAACAGGTAGTGAGTGACAGTTGAATAGATTAATAGTCATCAAGAGTAAAGAAGCACATAGGCAAAATGGTGAAATTGAGAAAAGGACTGGGAGAGGAAAAACGTAATTCTTTACCTTTCTATCATATGATAAGCAGGAAAGAAAAGTGTCATAAATCAGCAACACATTAG
The DNA here is from genome assembly GCF_000699145.1 of Aptenodytes forsteri. Classification (NCBI taxonomy): domain Eukaryota; kingdom Metazoa; phylum Chordata; class Aves; order Sphenisciformes; family Spheniscidae; genus Aptenodytes; species Aptenodytes forsteri. Next base: position 2,153,246 of record NW_008795491.1, read on the forward strand.
AACCATTAACTGCTTTTCAGTACTCAGCCGTGATTGATTGGTAAAATAGAAAACATCTGATAGAAATCAGTTCCAATACCAGTTCAGAACAGGTAAATAGCTAATCAAAACTAATATTTCACAAACTTTGTTACTATCAGATAGAAGACATGTCTGTGGATCATGATAATATGACTGGTAACCAGTATCAGCTATGATAAAGGTTAGTTTGAAGTGGACCTTTAATCACTAGAAGATGCCCTGAATAAACGTATTTCCCTTGGAAATCAGCTTTCAGTTTTCAGTCAGACTTGGAGTACCTTCAGACTAGTGACCTAGAGATGCGCTGCCTAGCATCTGTCTCCTGAGTGATTCAGATCCTCTGGAGCACAAGTTTTGATCACAGTAACACACTAAATATTTGACTGTATGGATTTCTGCATAAAGCAAAGAAATAATTATTTTTCACAAATCATAAAGCATTTTAATATAAGAACAGATAAACCCATTCTGCTTGCATTAATCTCACGAGTTCATACATTTAGATCATATCATTTAATAGAGACCAAGGATCTGTGCTGTAAAAGACAATGGCTCACACAATTAAGAAAATGGAAAATGTCTGGAATTAAAACATTAAAAAAAAAAAAAGAAAAAAAAAAAAAAAAAAAACCCGCATCGTTCCAGGCCATAAGGCTGTATAGCATAAAGATATCCAACTGCAATTTTTAACAGGAAAAAAAAAAGTGAAAATTAGGATGGAAGAATTTTGACGTGAAATATTTCTGCTATTGATAATTGTGATGAACATCAAAGAGAAGCAGACTGTCAGTATGTCTGTATGGAAAATTCACTACTGAAAAATGCAAGAAAAGACTCACTTTCAGAATGTGAACTTCTTCAATATATGTATGAATTCTACCGTGATATTGTCACAGAAGCAAGTAATTTCATTGGCAGAAATTACAACTAAATTCACATACTCTCATAAGGTCATATAGAGAAAGACCGAGGAGCTCACCTGCAAAGATACTTAGATTGCAGTCTGAAGAAAAGAGCAGAGTCTACAGAGAAGTGGGTTTCAGACTTTTTCTACTTCTAGTGTATTGGGCTTATATGGCAAGATTTTGGTAGCAGAGGGGTGGGAAGGGTGGGCACTGCAGAGATGGCCTTTGTGAGAGGAGACCAGGGGCTGCCCATGTCAGACACAGCCAAGAGGGACCCGACGCCCAAAGATGAGTCCCTCAGCAATGCTGGTGGCAACTCTGTGAAAACATATTTAAGGAAGGGTGAAAAAAGCTGCACAGTATCTGTGAGAGGGAGGAGTGAGAAAAATGTGATAGAAACAGCTCTGGAGACACCAAGGTCACCAAAGAAGGAGAGGGAGGAGGTGCTCCAGGCGCCAGAGCAGAGATTCCCCTGCAGCCCATGGAGAAGACCATGGTGATGCAGGCTGTCCCCCTGCAGTCTATGGAGGATCATGGTGGAGCAGGTATCCACCCGCAGCCCATGGAGGACCCTATGCCAGGAGGACGCCATGCAGGTGGATGTGCCTTGAAGGAAGCTGCAGCCCATGGAGAGCCTGCACTGGAGCAGGCTCCTGGCAAGACCTGTGGCCCATGGAGAGGAGCCCACGCTGGAGCAGGTATTCTGGCAGGACCTATGTCTCTGTGGGGGACCCATGCTGGAGCAGTCCATCCGTGAAGGACTGCACCCCATGGAAAGGACCCTTGCCGGAGCAGTTCATGAAGAACTGCAGCCCGTGCCCCACGCTGAGCAGGGGAAGAGTGTGAGGAGGAAGGAGCGGCAGAGACAACATCTGATGAACTGACCACAACCCCCATTCCCTGTTCCCCTGCACTACTCAGGAGGAGGAGGTAGAAGAGTCAGGAGTGAAGATGAGCCTGGGAAGAAAGGGGGGTTGAAGGGAGGTGGGTTTAGGTTTGTCTTTGTTAATTGGCAATAAATTAAATTAACCTTCCCCAAGTCAAGCCTGTTTTGCCTGTGGTGGTAACTTGTGAATGATCTCCCTGTCCTTATCTCAGCCCAGGAGCTTTTTCATCTTACTTTCTCCCCCCATCTTGCTGAGGAGAGGGAGTGAGAGAGAGGTTTGATGGGCACTTGGCATCCAAGGTTAACACACCACATATGGGCTAAACAAATATTAACTCTTAATTTAACTCTCCTGACAATAGGAATGTTTTGGGGGCTTTCTTGTTTTGTTTTGTTTTGTTTTGTTTTTTAATCAATTTGTTTCACTGAAACCCTTTTATCTCAAAATACTTTAAAAAAAGAGTCTGTTAATTAGTAGCTCTGAGCACATTTTCACCCCAAAAGATTAATTAGAGTCACATTTGATATCAATTAGTAGTTAATAAGTTAAGTACATTTGTTATACTTAGACATTGGTGCAGTATGTCTTGGCTAATGATGTGGATGATAAAATTCAGTGAAAGACATTTTTGACTCTGAAATATGACAATGAATCACCAGAAAGAAAGAGAAATGTTATTGCTTATTGGTGCAAGGACATTTTTTTTTACCAGCCAGTACAATATAGAAGATTACACCTATGTAGTAGAGAAGCTTTTGCATATCCTAGAAGCAAAACAATATTCACTCTGATCATGAAGAATAACTGGTGAATAAGTAAGCAATACAGTAACTGTTGAGATGTAAGATGGTCTCTATGATTCCTCTTCCAGTTCCACCAATATGAATCTCTCATGAGTCTCTGTAGGATCAAAGGTCCAGCAACATGAGCATCTGTAGAATCAGAGATCTGAGCAGCCATGTAAGAGTGTGTTCCCAAAAGTATTCTTTGCTGGACACACTGTAAGAGAAACTCCCACTATAAATGTGTTCTCTGACAGAGTCCCCAATATAGGATCTTTCTCTGAGTGCGTAACACAAAGACTGAAAGCCTGACTGCAGCTTTGTCAGGAGAGGAGTGAGTCAACTGCATAAGGAAGAGACCTTTCTGATTTAGCCTTCATATAAATAGGTAAGGTGTTGGGGGTTGTTTGTTTATTTTTTATTTGTGTCATTTAAAAGCATCTGTGACTATGTTCTGTGTTTTGGATGTTGCAAATGTACTATCCTGTTTGCATTTTCCCTCAGACAAGACTCAGTCTGATTGAAAATAACGGCAAAGCAGCAGCAAAACTATAAATTATACAGGGATGCCTATCAAGTGCAGTATGCAGGGATGCCTATCAAGTGCAGTAGCTTACCAGCACATCCTCTCCTTAACTGCACAGACCAAGTGTAGAGGTAGAATGAGGAATATCAGGAGAGGCAGAAACATCTACCCATCACCAGTTGTGATCATGAAGGCATTTCTGCCATGCAGAAAGATATTGGTGTGCACAGCTAAGCCCAGAGGGTGGCAGGGAGAATGGTCTGCCTTAGCGCAAATCTAAAGATTGAAAGCTACTGCCAGAGAGCTGAAATGTGACTGAAGAAAAAATCTGAGCTTGAAGGTAATTGCTCCCTGTTCCCATGTAAGCTTGGCGTTGTAATCATGAGATTAATAGGCTCTCAAATCCATGCTGCTGTTAGACCGCAGTGTTGTAACAGCAGCATTGAACCTGTGCACTTTTATATGAAAAACTAAATCCGAGAGACAGATTTTCCCCAACTTCCCAGATCGTTTGTGAGGGCAGCATGTTTATTAGGAAGACATTAACTTGAACTCTGATCTCTTGACACAGGTAGCATAATTTTGACACAACATCATAAAAAAGTCTCCAAGTTTAGAGGCATGATCAGTCTGGGGTCATGACAACCAAGTGACCTAGACTGACTAGGGGCAGATGCTTTTTTTTCCCCCTCTGCTAAAGCTCTTTTTCTTCTGGATTTGACAGCAATTGGGAGCAATAATTACCTGCAATAGAATTTTCTTGAGCTTTGCTGCAATCTTTTGTATATATAAAAGATACTTAAAGGTGTTGGTAGATATGTAGTAAAGATATTCAAACTTAGATTATTATAAAACTTCATCATAAATCCACAAAGTGACCTGGGTGTTGCTTTCAGCGTGCTAGGTACTGAGATAGCCGAAGCTGATCTGAGGCTGGAATCTCTGTATCTCAGCTCTCCATTTATTAATACAGAGGAGTGCAACCCTATCTTGCAGTGAAGTAGTATAGGTTAGATACATTAAAGAGAAAAAAGAATAATAGAAGTCGTTCAAGTGTGAGATATGATGGAGCATAGCTCGGCCATATCGTCGCTTTGCTTCTCTCTCAGGAAGATAACAAACAGAAAAACAAATCCAGACCAGATCAGCAATGCACAACAGTTTCTCCACACACCAGGGGAAAGCTCTAGCAGGCATATGCTGCCAATTTATTCGTCTTTTTATACTGGATGAATGATATGGAGGATAAAAGAAATAAATTCACATGAGAATCTGGCCCTGGAGTATTTAGGGGTTATATCCTATGATGGGGATTTTCATAACTCTATTGACTTCACAAAGCCAATAGAAGATATATGGAGAAAAAAGAAAGAAGTACAATTCCCAAGACCCCACTGTGTCTCTTAGGTCTGGTGTGATATTCTTCATTTTGTCTTTTCAATGTTTTTTCATCTGTCCTCAGAAGCTGTAATGTGTATTAGAGTCTCTGATATGCAGCCTAAGTGCAAGTAAAGGCTCCAGTCTGTACATGTCTGGAAGGAAGTATTACAGTTTTTTTGCCTGACAATTCAATTTTTAGTCCAGGTGTTTCAGTAAGAGAGATCATTCAACCTTATGCAGGCAAAATGCCATATGAAGCAAGTCAGAAGGGATCTTTCTTGTATAATGCCTTCTGTTTCTTTACAGTTTGGCAAGCAAAGCATGTTTTACGGCTTTTATTTTCTCTCCTGCGCCATTGTACAGATAGAGGGGAGAAAAAAGTCTTCAGATAAGGAGCAATGAATGAAAAATAAAAAACAAAGTGACACTAACTTTTGCACAGGAATACGAGGACCAGAAAAGCATGAGAATAAAGATTGCTCTTTAGCCCAGCCATCAACTCATTACTGATTTTAATTACCCATAGTCACTGGGTAGTTAATGCATGTAATTCATGTATTGCTTTCATATGAACTCATAAAGGGCTTTAATATTTGAAAGAAAGAAAGAATAAGAGAAGTTTTAGAAACAGTAAAAGTTAAGTTGTCAGGTGTAGTACAGGTTAGGTTTCATTAAGACGTCTTTAAACATATGTTGTGGGACAGCAGGAAGAAAAAAGTAGGTTTTCTGGAAAAGGTGGTGAAAGAAAATCTGGAGGGAAACCTACAATTCAGTTGTGTGAGGAATAAAATGGCCCCATGATCATGCCAACAGCACAAGCTCTGCTGATTCTTTCCTGCATCAGTTACATATATCCACAGCCCAGAAGTTAATTTTCATCCCAGCCCAAAATGGAGAATGACATTAAAATGCTTGTTTTGTGTTCTAATCCTGCAATAATACAGTGATTTTTATGCGGTAGGGGATTTGACATTGCAGTCAAATTACAGTATTTAGGGAACCACAGATTTTCCGAAGATTTTTCTATTACTTGGAAGATAATGCAGGGCACGCTGGGTATTGGTAGCTAGGAATTGCTTGTCATTAAGAAATGCTGTATGAAAAGAACGAGACAACAGTTAATGAAAGTAACATTGAAAGTAAAAGCAGATAGGAGAAGATAGTTGTACCTCATAAAAATGAAAGTTTATCAGAATGAATTATGAAATCGGGGTCCAACTAATGAAATTAAGATTTTCAGAAAACAGGCTAAATAGTGCACAGTTTGCTTCTGTGAAGCTATTTTAAAATCAGCTTAAACAATGCTCCTGTTTTACCTGAAAAAAAGTCAGATTTTCTGTGTCCCTTAGAACATTTTGACAACGTCCATCAGTTACTTAAATATAAAAATCTTCTGTTGCAAACGGGAATATATTTTTCTGAGTCAGTGCCTATTTCACTTTCTTCCAGGGGCATCACCCCTTTCCATACAGAGTGTACATGTGCTTGCTTTCCCCTATTCATACCAGCAACACCTTTAAAATCCTCAAGAACTGGTGTTTTATGTTATTCTGGTTCTCAGCATTTCTCTAATACCACTCAGTACTTTATGTTTGCAGTTGGGAAATGTCCTTTATCAGAAAGAGCAGGGGCAACACTGACCACCCCTCTTCCAGCCACTGCAGTTTGACAAGATACAAGCAGATAAACCTAACTGATTATTTTTTCCCCTGAATAGGCCTTCCTCTAAACAGTGCTATGTTCCTATCTGGCAATAATCTCACAGGGTTTGTTTGCAGTATGACTGGCTAGTTTGTACCAAAAAGTGTAATCAAAATTTCTGTACACATCACACAGTATGAAAGCCAGAATCCATCAGCCCGGATCAGAGGAAAGGTTCTCCTGGGAGCTTCAGCTTGTTGCCTAATGCAGGAGCTCCTTCTGTTGGCAGACAAAATTGAGAAGAGTTACAAGTCAGGCTGGGAAAAAGTTACCTCATAAAAGGGAAGTAAAGATAATTTTTGATGTAAATGATGAGCAATTAATAAACTTTCATAAACACAACTATATACAACCTACTGTTAAGAACATAGAGTAAATAATGCACTAAAGTGAACTAAATCTTTGTAATAAAAGGAAGTAGCAAAGCTTAGACCTCACTGTTAACACATTTGTTTTAAATAAGTGATTCTCACTTCTCTGTTACTTTCTCAGCAAATCTTTCTTAGATCTTAGAACTGCAAAACTATGGTTAAATTTGATATGAAAATAAAAGGGGCTATTATGGTCAGTAATAGTTTTTTTACTAGTAATATTTTGTTCATCTAGGCATCTTTTGAACTGATACCAAAATATTTTTCCATTAATATAAGAAAATTGGCTTTGCTTGTTTTCTGTGTTGTCATCACTCAGAGGATTTATTTTGTCAGGCCACTAAACTTCCCAGGGTAATCCCAAAGTAATTGCTGCTACTTATTTTAAGGTGTAACAGTTTACCAATTTTAAAGCAGGTTTTAAAGCATATTTAAGGGTCAATATCTTGCCAATTGATGCAGCGCCAGCAGGGTTAGTTAGGGAGGAGCATGGAGGAATGGATCTAAAACAGAGACTGTCTTGAAGTCTGAAATGGAAAACTAGGTTTTTTTTCAAACTTACAGTAAAAGTTATGATCCTGATATTTTACCAGATTTCTACTGTGAATGAAATCTGTCTGACCATTCCAAGAAGTCTGGAAAGGTGAAAAACCATCTCCAAATTTCAATGTACAAATGGTAAAGAGTAACCATGATTCTTTCAGAGGCAAATTTTGAGAAGAACAGACAATACTGCAATACAATTGAGAAATATGAAAACAGAACCTGCAGCTGCTCTGTGCTGTGAGCTGGAGATATGAATCAATGTGTTGTGAGAGAGAAGTGGTTTTATTCCCAAGAAAAGTCAGAAAAAGAAGGTTGTAGAATAAGCTAGAAATGCTTGGGTGTTGAAATGCATGAAGTCAGAAAGGAGTAACTTCATAAAGCTTTTCAAGAAAAAAAAAAAGAAAGAAGTCTTAGGGACAAGTGTTAAATTTCTACTTAATGTTATACTTTGAACTATTTTCTCCAAAACAGAAAAGCAGAACCAAACTTGTAAGAATGTAAACCAGCTTTTACTTCCACTCATAACCAGTGTTTAAAGAACCATTAGGTCTACATCCAGTTTACCTGTTCTGTCATTGTTTATTTTTTCTTGGTTTCTAAAGTCAATTAGGTTACATGATTTACAGCAGACGTGCTTAAACACCTTCGTAGCTGTACATATCTATAATGTCTATTTAAAAATCATATTAATTGTCTTTAATTTTGATGAAAACTATCTCTAACATACTGAGATCAATACTGGATACTATTGCAAACCCAACACCACAAATCCAGTCTTCTTTTTATGCATTTTATATAAATGCTGAACGTTACCTGCAGTTGCATGTTCATTGGCACTGCTCTGGTCTCTGCTAGAACACAGTTAACTATTCTCTTATTTTCTACCAATTTTCACAGATTATTAAGCAAGGAATGTAATGTGCTCAAAACTATACTTAACAAACTATAGTGTTTTATTACAGATATTTGTCCATATCAGGTTAATAGAGTTCAGATTAATTTAAAAGTCAAACAAAAAAAGGTCTGATATAATCATAGGTGTCAAATTGGTTTCAATTAATAATTTGGAAGGATTACCTCAATGCTTCCACATGATGCAAGCATAGCACCCCCAAAACAGCCCTTCTTTTACACCTGTATGCTTCAGGAACCTCTCAAATCTGGGCTTACCTCTCCTCACCGGTACTAACACTTTAAGAACCTTTAATAAATGTAGAAACTTTTACTGTCTTCCAAAGAATATTAACTTCTTCTCTACCTCCTGAAGACAAGCACCATGTCAGAGGTCTAAGGAGAATTCATGTACATGTTTTTCAAAACCTACAAATAATTATCCATTTCATGCAAGATTTTTGCATGGTTTTGAGGAACTGTGTAGATACCAATTAACCCACGGCTTTACTCTGGCATGTGAAAAAAGAATGTAATAATAGAACTCACAGTTACTAGCAACAGGATATAAAATTTTAGGCTTGTCACAAAAAATGAGAACAAATATGACAAGTCAAAGAATGACTTGCCTCATACATCTGCTGAGTGGGAATGGAGACCAAGTACTAACACAAACAAAGGATGTCTTATAGCTCACAGATTGTCTGTTATGTTAATGACCTGATAAATTAAATACTAAGTCAAAATAACTTAAAACAAAATAGTATTAGCCTGCCAAGACTTCATTATGGACTGGGAAAGTAATTGTGCCATATTTATATGTGTTAAGAAAAACAATAACTCTAACACCACAATGATTTTTTGATAAGCAGCATCAATCAGTCCATGTTAAATTGATACACTTCAGATGTCCTCTAGAAATTAAAGTATGAAGAAGAGAAATTGTAAGTTAGGCTAGGGATTTAAGTGTATATGTTGCAGAAATGTAATTATCTACTTGTAATTGTCATTCTGATCCCATTCAAATGCAGAGAAAATCCTCACTGATTTGAAGAATATGGGGTGGAGTGTACTTAGAACAGTAAACTCTGGCTTTGGACAGTACAGCACAGAGGTACATCTGTACTGGTTTTTAATATTGGCTTTGAAATTCAGACTCAAGGTCACTGAACCAAGTGACCGTCTTGCACTTTTTATTCATGAACATTGTGGCAGTGAATTCAAGTGTACCGATTATATTGCGCATCTGTGTGCAATAATATAATTTGGGATGCAGGCTTAGATCACCTACTCTGCAGTGAATTTACCTTTTCTGGCTGCTGAGATGCAAAGGAGGCACCAAATCCTACAATCTCTCTTCCAGGTAAGCCACACATTCTGCACCGAAGCCATGAGCGACCATTCTGGTTGGAAAGCATTGACAGCACATGCCAGGATTTGACCTATATTCATATAAATATTCATATACTGCTCCATCAAGAGCATCCTTATTGCCACATGGAGTCTTGCTAAGAAACCTGTCTGGACTGAGGAAGTCTGCTACTGAAATCTTCAAAACAGAGATGGGCAGTGCCACCTAGCACATACTCTGTCGTTTGTGGTTGGAAGCAAGTGTGTTATTGAAAGCACCAGAGGTTTTCTTGATGTGGTTTCTGGAACTGTACAATCCGCAGTGATAAGCTGGATATAGACTTCCTTCAGGGCCCCTGACAACAGTAAATGAAAAGCTGAAACCCTTCCATGATGAGAGCTGCTGTTTCAGCAGCTTGCCTTTGCCCAGTCCAAATCTGCTACAAATAGGATTTCCTTTTCCAACCTAAGTCAATCATCCCCTTCCTCCCTCTCCCATAACAAGACACTTCCATTGCCTTGGAGACTCCAGGCTAACAAAACATTGGCATATGTTATACTTTCTGTGGAAACAGGATTGTGCAGCAATTGTCTTTTGTTGACCACAGAACTGAGAACAGTACCCATTCAAAATAGATCTTCTCCCCTGAGCATTGCCCATTAGGAATTATATTTTGTTTTGGAACACAGCAGTCTCAAGGAAGAAACACACAGAGGTCATTTAGATAGGGTCTCAGCCATCCCAAAATACCATTTCATACTGATACTTATTCTCAATAGCAGAGTGAGTGAACTGTGAACCTAAGTGGGGAGGGATAGCTTGTCTGCAAGTGGATCTCCCCCTTAGTAAATGTAAGACATTTTCTTACTATGAAATGCAACACACGTGAAGACACTGTCTTTCTTAATTCCAAAGAAGTTAACAAGAGTTTCTGTGACTCTTTTATTTCAAACAAACCAAAATATTTTCATCCAGTAAGCTATTCTATAAATTCAGTATGTGAAACAAAATAATAGTGAATCAACCAGTAATCAAAAAAACCCCCAACAAAACAAAAACAAACCAAACAAATCAAACCACAAATAACATTATAGACAAGAAGAATCTGCAAGACCACAGTGACACAACTCTCTTTGCCATGTCCTTTTGCCAGACTTTCTCCCCAGCAGATGTTCCACTCACATTCTCTGTTCTGTCTCCAGATCATCATGGTCCTTTCATTTCAAAAGCAAATGTTTCCAGAGATCCTGGCTTGTCTTTCTTTAATCCTCTGGGCACCCAGCCCAAATGTGCCTGGAGGAAGAAATCTGCATCAACAGCTGTCTCAGAGTGTGCTGGTGGCAACTCTTTCTTTGTCTAGGACCTCAAAAAAAACCCACAAGCTGTGTGTCCAGCTCTCTTACCTAAGATTTTGTTTCATTTCTTTCAGCTCCTTTTGGAGTCTGGCAATGAGTTTCTCTTTCTACTCATGTAGTTTTCCACCAGAGGTTTCCTGGGTTTGGGAGGAAACATAGAAATTAAAAATTTTGCAAATTCCCTCTTAGATGAGCCTGTAATTAAATGTACAGCAAAAAAGCAAGGCAAAAAGTATACTATTCTTTCCTAGTTTTTTTCATGTGCAATTCATCGTGAATCAGACTTTTTTGGTATCTTGCACACTAAAATTAATCTTTGCAAGTGAATCTTTCTCTTCTTTGGTGTCCTTCCCAAGAGGATCACTTGACAAATCTTTGTCAGTAAGAAATCAGAACAGTGAAAGATAACTAGCACTGGAAAAGAGACCAAGTACCTGGATCTATACCCTGACAAACATGACACCGACTGTCGGTGAAATTGCTGCCAAGGTGGAAAGTACAGATGCAAGAGGTCTACCTCTACTGTGCAGTTGACAACATGCTAATGGAAGTTTTTAACATGTGTTTCTAGCCCAAACTGAGCAGCTACAGGATTGGCAGCCTCCTTCTTACTTTAGAGTCCTCACCCCCTTTCATGAAGGAATGCTAACTGTTCTTTGACAATGGTAGGGTTTTACTACGCATGCTTTTGATAAAGCCCTTTTGCACAGTCTTACACAGAGCTAGGAGCAAACTGGTAGCCTGCAGCTGAGGATGCTTTTCTCACTACAACATGAACTGATCCAGGTTTACGTGGAGCTTACAATTTGCCTATTTCTCCCTCCCTATCCTTCAACTCATGTTGAAGAACCGCAGTCGGGATCCTGCCTGGAAATAAGCCTGATGATCCTGCCCATAGATGAGGAGCCCACCCGCATGAACAACAGGTTGGAGAGTGGTGGCCCATCTTCATGGACCTGAAGCTAAAGAAAGGGGGAGTATGAAGAAGGGAAGGAAAATTGCAATCTCTGTATTGCCTGAATGCATTATAAATAAACATGTTTAAGAGCAGTGACAGCATTGCTTATCTTTACACTATGAAAACATACTCTGCCATTTTTTAGTTGTTACAATTGAGCTACCTGCTGGCAGAGTGTAGGGAGACGGTACACCAGCATGAGAGCCAGCTGCAGTTATCAGCCAGAGATATCTGTGGTAGAAAAGATTCCTGAAAGAAGCTTTTCATTTAAAAATAAGAATTTTACTGTAACAAGCAATAGACTGAGAAAAGGAATTTAATTTTAACCTAATATATCTAACACATATTTTCTAGACAAAAACAGAAAGTGGAAAGAACAGAATTTTACTGAATTAATTTAAATACCAGATTATTTGATGACATTTAAAAAATTAGCTGAGCAGCAAATAGTGATTGCAGCAAACCTGTAAACTATAGTTGAATTATATTATGAGAATAACACTGCAGTTAAAAAAATACTACACAAACCCACTAACTATTGAAATTATGCCACCCTTTTTTTTTGGTTATTAGAAAACTACACTCAGAGGTTTTAGTACTGATCCATAGGCCTGTTAAGCTGTAATAAAAATTTCATCAGGAAAACCTAGAATAGGCTGTAATACTAAAACCTTGATTATGGGATATACAAAGAAATAGTATTTATCAGATAACCTTTCTTCACTAAGTTTGGGTAGGATTTTTGCCACATTTGTGCTTGTAAATGGAGAAGTACACATTATCCTTATTTTAATCGAGCTTTAGTAATTTTAATTTGCTCAGATTCCCCTCTTCCTGCCACCAGGAAGGCATTTGCTTCCAGTCTTACAGTTCAGTCATGAAAAATCGGTGTGGAAAAGAACATGAGGCAAAGAGAGAACATTTTATAAAGAATGCTATGTAAGTAATATAGACTAAAAGGGAAAGGAAAAGAGCTAGACTAGTGTCTTTCTTTAAAAAAAAAAATCTTTATTCTACCACAAAATTTATAAATCTCAAGAATCTCTGTGGTCACCATCATCTGTTGCAGTATGCAGCTGCAAAGCTTATGACTATCCATGGGCATTTGTGCATTTCAGAAACACAGGAACTGGAGTAGCCAAAAGGGATATAATTTTCTCCTTTATTTCAGCAATTGACTGGAGATTAGAGAAAAATACCCATTGATCTTTCATTCTGTAGGCTAGCAGCAAGAATTTGCCTTGTTTAGTCACTGCAGAATAAAAGACTCATTGCCATCCGAGGAAAAGTGGCTGATTCTGACCCTCAGCCATCTCCATCTCTCCAACAGTAGTTTGAGGTCAATCACATGGTGGTTGACCACATCCTCACAAAATCTTTCTGCTCATTTAGATTTATGGTGTAAAATATTAAAAAACAAATACTTATTTTTAGGATTGTCAGTGTCATTTGCAATGACTCATACTTTTGAAGGCATGTTGCTGTGATTTGCAAATAACCAAAACACAACTTCCTCACGGATTCTTTCTCACACATTTTATTGCAGACTGAAGTGTAACTTTAGATGATATATTAGCCCCAATCAATATTTTTTCAAAACTAAACTCTTTGCAAAACTTCTGACTTTCATCTACTTTTTTTGAATGAGGGGAAGAATGGGAGGGAAAAGAAAGATTACTGTTTTTAAAACTTAAGCTCTAATATAATGGTGTTACTAAACAGAACAGCTTAAGAACATAAGCTTTGTTTTCTTCAAGAAACTGCCTTTTTGTAAACTAAAAACCAACCAGCCTTTTATTTGCGGAGTTTTCACAGAAAATACCATCTTTCAAATAATTTTCTAAAATTATATGGGAAAAGAATACCTCATGTCTGCTTTTCTGAATATTAAGCTATAACATCTTCAAGCTTTAATGTTATACACAGGCCTATAATAATTATTTCCATAGTCATTATTTGATTTCTAACTTGGCTTTCAGTTAATGCCAATTCCACTAAAATATAATTTAGATTAATATCACTATTAGATTACTATTGTTCTTTAATTGAAAACCAATACTCACAAAAATGAAGATTGTTTAACAGCTGCTGTTAATTTCCAGGTTTTAAAGATAAACTTATCTTTAAAGATAAAGAAACTTACGAGCTTTCCTTTTAAATGTAAAGACAGCACTTTGAGAAACTGTACAAAAAGCTACTGGCGTACCAATACCTAGCTTACTTTCCTCTGAAGTACAGTAAGTATAATGTTGGTTTGTCTATGCAAGTTTAATTATTTTTTAGTAGGTATTTAATACTGTTTTCCTGAAATTTTCAATCATTAGAGAATGTGGTCCTTCAATATGATGCCTAGTTAAAAGCTTCAAATATGGTTTCAGCTCATCTATACTGGCAGCTTTCATTTAGCTTAGTTAGCTTTATCTTGCTTTATCGAAGAATTTTTCAGTTTCTTTGCCTAGATTTTCCCAAGACTTGTGGGCACTTGTGGGGTGGAGGAAAACAGAAATGATATTTCTCTTCACAGCATCACAGTTTTTGAAATGTGGGATTTCCTAGCACTGAAGAAAAATAGGAAAATTATCTACTTGCAGCTCTGAGAAGTTTGTGGGACATTGAGATGAGAAAGAAAAAATCCACTTCTCCAATTAAGCAAATATGGACATATGACATAATATTCATTTGTCCTGCTCATGGAATTCTCAAGATAAAAAATGTTTTGGTTTTGGCTTTTTTTTTTTTTTTTTAATTTTGAGTTAGATTTTGTGGGAAATCTTCAGGAAAAAGCTGATCTCCTCAAATCACATGGAACAATGGTAAACTCATGCCTCAAGCCCCTGTTCACACACATACCCAAATAAGTGGAAACAATTTTAAGCTGACAAGAATACTTATGTGCTCAGACCATTAATGGAATCAGAGCATTAAGGTTCGTAATTTCTTTAAAACTAATGCTGTTGAACAGAGAGATTAATAAACTTAAGAAAATAAGCTTTGTCTGTTGTTTCAACTTACAAGCATTACAAAGTTTTTGGTCTTAATCTGTAATTGTATTTGCTGGAGTTTCATTGTTGCTTACACATTCTTTTGAAAGAAGCTAGAGGGAGATCATATAGGAAAGTAGCAACATTCAGTGTCCTATGCATGCAGACCATGTTTTAAAACCCAGGGATACTGCTTACTTTATTGCTACAGTTGTCTTAAGAGAAGAAGATCCCTATATGCAAGTATTCAGGTATATAGACTGAGGGCATCCAAAAAGCACAAAAACCCAAATGTCAGTACCTGATACTTAGCTGTATGTTGCTAGATATCCTGTTCCATGTCTATATCTGCTTATTTTTCCTATTTAAAATAAATAAAAACAAAACAACAACCTCCTATAAGCAAACTCAGTCTGATGGATTATGAGGTGTTTGAGACTTGCTTTGAAAAATTCTGAAGTACTTTTTTTTTTCTTTGCTCTAAAGCAAAATTCAAAAAATCTCCTGAGAAAATTAGATCCTCATTTTCTTACGGCATGTTTGCATGACATCTCTGATGTTTCAAAATCCCTAAGTAAACACAAATGAAATGAGACATAATAAATCTTAAAAAAAAAAAAAAAAAAAATCAGAGCAAAGCTGGTAAAGTGAGATTTATATTGCAATATGTAAATGTGTATTTTCCTGCCTGAACTGATTTATTAATATAAGACTTGCAATAATATTAAAGTAAATAAACATGAATATTTGCTCAGAGGCAGAGAAGGTCCTTCAGGTTTTACATTCACCAGAGCAGGATTTGGCTCCTCCTGTGTTTTGTACAATACCAACCACCGCGATGTCCCATCACCAGCTGAAAATGTTTAAACTTTAATGCAACATATATGATTAAAATAATAAATAAATTTGATTTAGTCAGTGCTTTAAAGACACACATATAAAAACACAGCATCTCTGTGGCCTTTTTCTTCTTCCCTTCTCCTGGTCTTATTCTCCTTTCACTTAGATTCACATCACACTAAACTTCAGAGGAGTTATTCTTCAAGTACACTGATGCGCAAATTGGCTAATTCAGCTTCCAAATCATCAAGGAAGTAGTAAATCCATCATAGACAAATTGTAGGAAATCTGTGCCCCTCAGTATGAGCACACGGCTCTGAGAACCAGCTGGTTTTTGTGTTATTTTCCAGGTGAAGGAAGAGCCTTTCCTCCATGCAGTAAGGAACTACTGCCTTTTGCATGGCATCCCCTCTGTGGCTCCTGAGGGCCAGGTGTCCCCAACCTTTCCAAATTGTGAGGGTCCTGCAAGAGGTAGTTAAATGAGGCAATTCGCTGTACCCTTTTTTATTGGAATAAATCAGGATTGCCTTCAAGACATCCACTTTCCTTAAACCCCGCTGAACTGAAAAAGAGCAGTATGAATCATGGCTCTATATGATCAAGGATAAATAGAACACTGAGTGATAGTAAATTAAAATGTAAACTTAAAGGGCAGACACCTGGGTAACCCTACATGAAATGGCTTAGTGTGGGCTCCACGGCTGTCCATATTTTAGCATGGTTTTGATCTCTGTCAGCTAATTCACTCTTCCAAATGAACACGTGAACCATGCTGAGCATGGTTGGGATGATCTGTCAGTGACCCTTCCCTGAACTTTAAGCACAGTCATTCTTTTTGATCACGTGAATCTCAGCCAGGGTACACCATTTGGCCTCTTGGCCAGAGTATGGCTTTGGCCTATTTTCTTACACAACTATGTCTTAAGAGACAAGAATGTTTTCAGAGCTCTCTGACAAAAGTGGTACTTGGAGCAGTATTGTACAAGTAGCCAATAATAAAATATTAGGCAATGGTAGTTAAGTTACACTAGATAATCACAATATAAGCATAGGAACAGGCTGCCCAGGGAAGTGGTTGAGTCACCATCCCTGGAGGTATTTAAAAGACGTGTAGATGCGGCGCTTAGGGACATGGTTTAGTGGTTGACTCGGCAGTGCTAGGTTAACGGTTGGACTTGATGATCTTAAAGGTCTTTTCCAACATAAATGATTCTATGATTCTGTGTAAAATGTAGTCTATAAATGGTGAAAATCTAGGTCATAAAATGTGATATACTTACATGACTTTCTGGATGAGATTAGTGACATTTTGTGTATACTTTGTATATGCAAAGAGCACGTTTCTGTGCCAGTTGTAAAGTTTCAGGGTTTTGCCTATAAAACATTCAATAACACTTTACTATATGGTTTTATGCATAGGTATGGTATTAACAGACAAATGCCTTTAATATAGCCAGAAGTTAAAAACTCATATCTAATATAAGACAGCATTGCACAATGCAGTCCCGTGTAACTACTAACATCAGCATGAACTTTATATCCAGAATATATGTCTTTTGATCTGCTGGATTCTATTAATTTTTGGCAGTAATTCTTTTTTAAGTAATCATAATCAAGCAAAATCCAAAGAAATGTAGTGCTATTAAAATATCACATGATAAATAATCCCAGAGGAAGACGGGGACTAAGAACAGTTGGTTTACCAAGGCATTGTAGACCATGGAAGTAGTTCATCCCATAACGAATTCTTCCTCACATTACCGTCCTCATAAGCAACAACAGTTCTCCACCAAAAAATAAAACCAAAGCAAACAAAAAATCCCAAAATAAACAAATAAACAAAAACAAGCCACCATGTAAGTATTTAAAAGTCGTGTAGATGCGGCACTTAGGGACATGGTTCAGTGGACATGGTGGTGTTGGGTCGACGGTTGGACTCGATGATCTTAGAGGTCTTTTCCAACCTTAATGATTCTATGATTCTATGCTCCTCCCCACCCCAAACTAAATAAAGCCTCAACATTTAACATTTTAAGGAAGGCCTCTTAATTGAACGGGCTGACAATTACTTTAGCTGGCTAGTCTGATAGTATCTGAAGGAAAACATCTCATAGGTCTGGCAAAACAGCTCACCTGGTTCTTTTGCAGATTATCTCCTACAACAGTTTGACCCACCTCTAGTTTCAATGCAGCAGCCATGCACACTGATGCTGAAAAAGCTTGTCATGTTTACAGTATATGTTTATTGTAGGAAAACTGTGATCCTCAGCAGGAGCACACCGCTCTGAAAACCACCTGCTTTTTGTGTGTTTATCCAGAACAACACTCTAAGTGAAAGTTAGGTAGCCAAAGCTCCACACTTTTAACAGGAATCATCTTTCATTCAGAAAAAGGTATCTACAAAGTTACAGCAACTGGGGCTAATTGTAGACAAGACTCAGAGTTTTAGCACCATATCTTGACAAAAACTTGCAAAATGCAATTATGTAGTAAACATATTAGTAATATACTAATTATGTAATAAATAGTAACTATGTCATAGTAATAGCAATAGCAAGAATAAGATTAAGAGTAAGTATAATAAATAATAGCAATAAAAATAGCAATAGTAAGCATAGTAATTATGTAGTAAAACATGCAGTATGCAGGCAAAGTTCAAGACTCCATAAGCTCCATATAAGCAGTTTCCCACCCATGGCTGGAGCCCAGATGGTTTCACTGACGTTTTAGGCAG
This sequence comes from Aptenodytes forsteri, assembly GCF_000699145.1. Lineage (NCBI taxonomy): Eukaryota > Metazoa > Chordata > Aves > Sphenisciformes > Spheniscidae > Aptenodytes > Aptenodytes forsteri. The sequence goes on from NW_008795491.1 coordinate 2,171,475, forward strand.
ATAAAACTATTTGCCTATGAAGAGTGCAACTGGAAGGTCTTCGGTGCACAGACTGTCCTTTCTTCAGCATTTGCTCCCAAGAACGAGTAGCAAATACTAGTGACATATGTGTTATACTTGAGGTATCTAGGGTATACTTAGGGTGTGGGTATACTTATGGTTTAATGCAAAATAAAAATCATTATTATGCTATCTCCAGTCTTATTCTTTGTATGTGTCACATAAAAATATGCAGAGGTATGTAAGTAAAAAGTATCATGTGACATCAGAATAACTGTTTCTGATGACGTCATCCAATGGCACCATATCTATGACAACTAACAGCTCCATCCATGGGATCCACCTCACTAACTGTCTTGTGAGGCCCAGGCAAGCAGAAGAAAGTAGAATGAAAGAAGGGGCTAGTAGCAACTCTTCTCCTCAGTAACTACAGGTTTGTACAAAGAGTAAACCACTATGGGAAAGTAATGACTGTGTGCTTCCACCAGGGAATATTGTGATGATCAAGGCACAAATGAAATTAAAACGAAATGTATTAACAACTTTTTTTTGTGGATTTTATGGTTTTTGGCACCAGATGTAAACATTTTTAGTACAGAGGCAACCAATTAGGTCCAAGATAATGGTTCAGTTTAAGAAGGGAGGAAAAGAGAAGTAATTGATGTCCCTAGTCTGAAACATACGTTCTCACTTTCCTTCTCTTTAACTAAAATTTGAGCCCAGTCTCTCAGCAGTTTACTGTCTGTGCAAAATAATGGGAGCTATTATTTCCTCATGAGATATTTGTGAGGGGATTACTCATTTTGTTATAAGCCATTATGATGCCAAGTCATGAAGCTCAGGAAAGAATCACAGGAAATCATCTTAATGCCCCATGCTTAAAGCTTTTAAAAAATTCCCTTCAGAAAGTCAATCTCTTCTGTCATTTGCTGTAGTTTTCAATGCATTTCAAAGAACACTGGGTCCTTTACTGTTGTTTCTGATACTGCAAGTAATGCCACTGGCACAGCTTTTCTAAGGAACATTTGAGATTTTCCTTACCTACTGAAATGTTCAAGTGGAAAATCAACAAGATACAGGCAGATGGTAGAAGATAATAACACTTTAATGACTGCAAAAATTCAGCCTGTATAGTTGCATGTCATTAAATTATTCAATGCTTTGCAGTTAGGCACAATAAAGCAGTAGTTATTTATGCAAAAGCCATAAGAGGTTTTGTACAATAGACATAAGACCAGAATTCCACTTTTGACATTTAAGATGGTAATGAGCTCATTGATACAGGAACAGCAAACAATGGTGCAACTATAAACCGCCACAAAAATCCAAGACGTTTTCTAAACTAGCTTTACAAGTGACAGTGATAATGCAAATGTAACTCTAAATACGGTATAATGATCTGACAGCAGCGACTAAGTCTCTTCAAAATGGCAACCAGAGATGCTGAGATGAAAGCTGCAAGACACCTGCTGGTTACCTGGTAATCAGAGAACCATCAATCAAAAGCACACTGCCTTAAGATATTTAGCTTTTGAGAGATTATATGCACATACACACAGAGGATACACTCTCAAGAGAACTAGGACATATTTCTGCTACAAAATTTTAATTGGGTAGCAATAACTGTGTTTATTCAATAAGCTTTGCTATATTTATTTTCTCCAGTTTGCACATCAGCTGGGGGTAATTTTCTTTTTTTGTTTTGCTGCTCCTCTTGGTTCAATTACTTGTATCTCTTTTACATTTTTCAGCACATCTGAATCACTTCTGTGTGTTGCTTCCAACACACGGGAGGGAGAGGGCAGGAGGTTCTCACCCACATTTCTCCTGCTCTTTTCAAAAAAACCCATCAGATTCAGAAAGTCAGTATTCTGTACAAACTCTTGACTAGTAGGAATTTGGCTTACTTGCAATTAATTTAACACAAGTTTCATCATATTATTTCAAAATGTAGTGACAGGCAGACCCCGGTGGCAGAGCAAGAAACAACAGGCACGAGTTGCAAAGTTAGAAATTACAATTAGATTAAAGGAAAAAGTTTTTCACTATGAGGATGGTTAAATATTGCAACAGGCTGCCCAGAGAGATTGTGAAATAGTCATCCTTGGAAATATTCAAAACTTGCCTGGGTGAGGCCCAAAGCAGCTTGATAAATGTTAGCCCTGCTTTGACTAGGGGAGGATAGGGTTAGGGATCACAGGTCCCTTCCAAACACATATACTATTTTATATGCCCAGTGGAATCAGTAACGTGTTAGACAAACACGCTAAGAAGCAATGATTTTTCTTTTTTTTTTTCTGGAAGTTTTCGTCAGGTGTCCATACTGCAAGCATTTATCACAGTTCTCTTTATGGACGTAAGTATGAACTGCATGAATATTTTTGCTCCTTTTCAGCAGAATTTTGCAGTGCTGAGCAGAAAGCCTTGCCCAGCTGTGAGAAAGAAAAAATGACATTTGATCAGATGGACTGTGCCATTTGGATAATATGATCAAGTGTTGTAGCATTCTGTTTTCATTTTATTATGCCTGTGGAAATGACAGAGGACATTAAAAAGGTTCTGCCCCAACTTCAAAAGAACTGCAAACATACAAAAAAAGATTCTTGTTAAACTTAGGAGCTCTCTTAAAATTAGATGCTCAGTAGCAATTTTATTAGCTTGTCCTACACCCATCCCCCTAAAAATGTGATTTTCAAATTGTCTGCCATTTTGGACAAAGAGAAGCTTCTCTACTCACATATCTATTCATTTACCATTGTGATTTTTCTAATTCTACTTCAACCAAGGCAGTTTTCATTACGTATTTTTCAATGAAGGGCTAAGTTTTGACCTCAGCTGCAGCTGCTCTGGATTATCGCCTCATGATGCTGTGGAAGGTGGGCAAAGGAGTTAAGCAGAAAACTTTCCGGGGATCATCTCCTAGACTTTGCTACTAATGGGCTCTCTGATATGGGAGATACTCACTGGACATGAAGAATGGTGTCCTACCCCCATAATGTCCAGGAATGATTTGTTTCATCTCAGCTACCGACATTCAGATTGGTTTACAATTGTTTTCTTTCCAAACTTTGCTTAGCTACATCCAAAAGAAATTTCATTTATTTCAGTGCTGGAATTTGTAGAAGTCAGAAATAGAGGAAATGGTAAACATGATTTGAAAGTGACACTGACATCTTAAAATAAACCACTGTAAAATAAAAGAAATTTAGCAATTTCCTGTAAAAGGATATAACTATGATCAGTATTTATTTAGGTAACCAAAAAGCTTCTAAAAAGTACATTATATTATGACAGCTGATGAAATGGTTTCTAGTAAATACAATGACTATTACATAATGAAGGTGTTTTTATTTTTTATTTCTTCTTTAATTTTATATTGACAAAAAAAAGATTTCTTTCCTTTTTCTTTCTAGTATCCTTGTAACCTGCACATTTGTCATTATGTAGTGATAACACTGTGAAAGGTCTTCAGTCCAAATGTGTGATAAAGAGAATTTGGTTGTTCTTATTTTCTGGAAAATGTGGCTAAGACTTAAAGTGCCTACAATGATAATATAAATCATGCATTGCTACTTCTTTGTTATAAAAATATATTGTACCTTTACTGTCTTCTTTACAAAGCACTTACTCCAGTAGGAAGCAAACGTTCTTTATGGAAATAGCTGGATTCAATAACTTGATTATTTTGAGAGTAAATCTGAAATCAATAATTGGTCTCCAGATTGCAACCAAAGCAACTGGGAATGTAAAAACAGAGAAATGTTGTGATTCATATAGAGAATGCTGTGCTTAGAAAATACCCAGCCCAATTTCTAATCTTAGATGTACAACTATCTTTTGACTACCATATCTACCACTAATGTAATATACATGTTTCTGATTAACTGTTGTGTGCATTCATTTGTGGGTTTTTTTGCAGAGCAAAGCAACATAAAAAATCACAGAAAACAAGAATAAGAAGAGGGAAGATGGATTAGTGGCTTGAATAGTTAGAGAAATCTTGAGGCTGTTCACACCTCTGTCACATATTCTTTCAATTAACATGGTAAAGTTTCTTATATGGTCTTTTAGCTCACTATCCTAGAGGTTGCTGGAAAGACTAAAAGACCACATGGTGTACCAATACTGTGGAGAAGTATCAGGAAAGTAAAAAATCTAGGAAAAGCTGAAAATAAAGAATATTATTTTTTGATCTTCTGCAAAAGGAATAAATCACTGTTAATGCAAAAAAAAATATATTGGGAATTATAATGTCTTCTGTCATGGAGAAAATGAGGGGCAGGACAATTTTTTTAACATATACATACGTTATTCTCTGAATAATAATCCACATTTAGATAGACGTTCAATAGAAAATAATTCTGCTCATGTCATTCTAATTTCCTTTTTCCCTTTTGTTTAAATGTATGTATGTATCTCTAATAGAATGGCAGCTTGACCTATTCTTAAAATTTAATGTATTCAAGGTAGACCACTAAACAGAACATTTTAAAATAAGAAAAAAAAGAAAACAAAAATATAGTCTTTTGAAGGACATTGTAAATTCTGCAAACATACATGTGAGTGAAATGTCCTAACCTGAATGTTATTAACAGTCACCAGTAACAACCTTGTCTTATTTTTTATCATTCCTGCCATTTGTTTTGGAACCATTCAATGGAAGCACTAGCCTTTAGTGTATCTTCCTGCAAGTATTAATTCAAGCCTGTCAATAGGACTAGATAAGACAATTTCACTCTCTTTGCTGACAGTTCACTCTTGTTTATTTCTCCACTATTCTGTCTGCATTTTTAATATAAAGAGGAAAGCTTATATATCCAACCGTTATGTTCATAGATTTTTTTTATGTAATTGAAAAAGATATCTATTTAATGGATGTAAATGTCCACATAAGTATAGAACATAAAATATTAAGATATAAGATGAAGTAATGTGTAGCATATTTATGTATGTGTATATGTATGTATACATATATCAAAACAAGTTACATATTAAAGGCCTTATCATGGATAATATTTTAATAAGAAACTTCACATTTTTCTTTTTTTTTAGATGTTCTTTGGACCTCACCTACACGTACCTGGCAACCAGTTCATTTGCATACAGTGGCAAGAACTCCCTCACAGAGGTTACCAGTGGTATCAGAAAAAATATCAGGTATTTCTGGATGTTCAACAAAAGACATTATTTGACATTATTAAAGACATCCAGCAGTACAAGATATTTTTATTACTTTGTATGATGTAACACCATTTGAAGAAATGTATGTACAAGAGCAGATGAAACTGCTTCAGATTGCACCTGGCACTAGGTGATCATAAAAAAAGTCTGAAAAAATAATTATAAAATAAATTTGGCTGAAGAAAAAGGTTCAGTCAGAAATTCTAGCTTTAGTTATCCCATTATATTGACCAGGTCTGAGCATTTGAGTGTTTTTTGCAAGACAGCAATGACTATCATAGTCCACCAACTATAAGAATTGTTTTATCGGTCTCAGTATATGTTCAAAATACTAATTAAATCACAGTTAAACTGGGAGAAACATGGACCCACACAAAATGAGCTAAGGAAATAGTCAAAAGGTAAACAATTTTGACAGAATTATTATCAAGGTAAAATAAGTAAATACATTTACCTTCAGATTTATCTTTGTGAGCTCTTTTTACCCAAAAAGTCAGAAGCTGGTCTTAATTCTATTTTTTGTCTTATTTTTTAATTCCACTGTGCTAATTACAGACAAGTTTGGTATTATTAGATGTTTATAATACCGCAGTAACATCCTCTAATCTCTCCTTTCCCTAGATAACTACCTCACAGCTCTGCAGATTTTATTCCTTTAATCACTTCCTACATAGCAACACTGTAGTACATGACTAAATACAGTCATTGTGACCTTTGAGAAATACCTGGATGCACATATTCCCCAAGCACGTATTATCTCTCTTATATGTTACATTCCCTTCTAACACTGCCTTGTCAGTTCCTTTTTTCCCTCCTGTTTTGTACACACAGGACACATCAGCCCAGTGGGCACTGTTCTGTTGTTGAAATATTCTCCCACTTTCACCTATTATCAAAGGAACATGCAAAATTGACCTCTTTCCAAAATTTCCCTATGCTGTAACTTTGCAGTCAGTCATGTCTCATTTACACCTTTCTCATGACTTGCTTCACTTAGTTATCAGTCAGTTTTATAAAGTTGCACAACTTTTCACAATGTGCTTGTTTTTAAGTTTTTTCTTTTACTGTTAGTGTTGTTAATAGCTGCTGTTTCTTCTGTCTTCTCAACATGTTCCATGATCTATCTGCATTTACATTTTGCCTATTTTAATGTTGTAGGTATGATAAACCCAAGACAAAAATAGTTAAAGTAATACGTTACAGAACTACAAGTCCTTTAAAAATCTCACCTGACCTTGAAGACAATCTATTTTACAAAAAAACCTCTTCTTTAATTTTTGTGTTCCCAGGAAAAAAAAAAAGGCTCAAGGAAGTAGCCTTTTACCACCACAGAAATCATTTTGCACACAATACCCTTTACTGATTTTAATCGGGATTTTTCTGTGGCCTTCACAAGGCAATTGCTCTCCTCCACCGACTTAATGACTTCCTCATTTCAGTTGCTAATGGTTTTTTTCTCTTGACCTTGGAGGTGTCCTCAACTTTGGGGACCTTTCCATCTTCCTGCAGCTGCAGACCACCACTGCAGCTGTGTCTGTCGGATGTTTGTTACAAGTGCCAGTAACCTCATTTCATCTATCTTGTGTCATCTGCTCACTACCAGCGTCTCTCCTACTTTACAAATAACTTTTATCTTACATCTCACTTATTACCAGATACTAACACGCCGCGAGCTTTACCCCCTGTGTCTGCTTAGACACATCTTTAAACGTTGTAAGTGAATACAAATGTTAGCATGCCACCCACATTTACAATGCTAATAAATAAACAAGGAGGACCACTAAATAATGTGGGGTGCTGTTTGTTTTTGGTTTTGTTTTTTTCAGAAAAAGCTAAACATCACTACATGACATTCATTGTCTAAGCACAGCATGTTAAAATCACAAGCTTAAAGCTCTCTTTGGACAGTTAAGCTGAAGGTATTAAATCTCAACATTAGAATCCTAGAATTAATAAGTAAAAAACCCCTCAAAACCAAAACTAAAACCAGTTCTCAAATATTCTTTAACTTTCAGCAGTACTGTGAATAAAAATGTAAAACATTTACATTTCAGTTTAACATTGGACAAATTTCAAAGTTCCTGAGCATTTAACAGACAAGTATGTAAAATAACATAATAATGAAAATAAGGAATATAATTCTGGATACGATAGGAATGTAAGCAGCAGACACACAATAGCAGGTCTGTGAGATTGGGAGTCATTTTAGTGGCAGAATTACAAGAAACAGAGGAGAGTGTGGGAGTGGCTGTGTGTGTCACTCCTAGCAGGGAAGGAGATGATGACTGTAGCATTACAGCACTGGTAGGTGCGAAAACACCCATCTTTGTCCTGAGTGCCAGTGGCACTTTTATTATCAGAAGCTTGTAACTGCTCCCTGGCTGTGAATGATTTCCTGCACTAGCAAAATTCTGTCTGATTAACAATTATATGCCACCTTTGGACTGTAGCTCAGAGTACCTGGAGAAAAATCCTGCTCACAAAAAGTAGAGGAGGAATAGGCTGATGAAACCTGAATAAACTATTTATAAGGATTATTTTAATGGATGACAACCCTGTCTTCAAATGGATGACAACAGCCTCCTCAGAGATATGTAGGTACCTAATTCCAATATAAGAGTCTGCAAAGCCAGAGGGACGTGGGCACCTGAATACAAATCAGAAGCCAGCATCCCTGGAGAATGAAAGGCATTGTCTCCACTTGTGTGCCTCATATTACAAAGCATTCACAAACAGATGCAAGCTGTCCAACTTATTATTACCTGAGTTTTTCTTTAGCACATAATAATTACCAAACAGCTCTTTCTTGAAAATTCACAGTTTGCTCTATTTTCATTGTTACAGTAATAGGTAATACTATTTTTATCTTCTGATTAAAGATTTAGGAACCTACTCAATTAAAATGAAAAGCAAATAGTAAATACTATGATCTAATAGACAATTTATGCAGTATTGCCCGTATTAACTTGTCAAGAAAATAAACTAGAATATATGGCTTGTATGCCTACAACATTCAAGGTGTGTTTGGTTACATGATTATTTAATATTGACTCTTTTCTGCGTCTTATTTCAGTATGAAAATTTATACAAAACACTGTAAACTGCAAACTTGAAATTTGTCTTAACGAGTGTTTGAATGTTTATACTTTTAAAGAAATCCTTTTGTGAACATTTGTCCTTAGTAAAACATAAAATATTTAATATCTATGAAAAACTATGGGTAAATATGGCCAATGTGTAACTAAAATTCCATCAGAATTAATTTTCAAGAAATAACTTCCCACTTTTTGGAAATTATTTATTTTTACTTGTGAAGCTATTAGTGGTTACAGATCTTTTACACTGCATGTAAGGTGCAGGAGTTGCATATCTTTAGAGAAATCAGACAATTGTTATAGCACGGTATTCTAATACAGAGCACTAAACTTTAGATCAGTGAGAGCAACAACTATATTTGTGAGAAACCAGATCTAATGTAAGCAGAGAACAGTGTTTTCAGCATTCAAAAAGCAAAAATAATAACAGAGACTTACTGAATTAATGTGCTGCAACTTACATACATGCTATGAATCCCAACCTAGGATTTACTTCCAATATTCATAAGTTATTTTTGAGCTTCTGGTCATCAGAAATCTATCATTTCTAGGAACTCAAATAAAACTTCATGACACTTTGAAAATTAAGATCTTCTTTGTGTCTGCTATTAATTTTGACAGCTTAGGGTAAACAAATAACCACTTCAATATTAGACAGGATAAAGTCAAGGTGGTTTGCTTTGGTTGTTTGGCTGTGACAATACTAGTTAATGAAATGAAGTATATGCCTTTTCCTCCCCACAGTTAAATCAAATGTTGTTTCAGCATGTAAGTTTTCGTTTGACTAGTTAATTCCATAAATTTTAGGTATCATATTCAAAACAGTGTACAGATAAATGTATGTTATGAAATGCTTATGTTTCAGTTTATTTATATTCTCAGTGCTTGGAGGTTTTCAAGACTGGACTACACAAACCCATGTGATCTGATCTAGTGCTGGCAGTAGTCCCAACCATGTGACAATCAGGTCTGGACCTCCAGTGGTCCTCCATCAAGTCATAGAATCATAGAATAGTTTGGGTTGGAAGGGACTTTTAAAGGTCATGTAGTCCAACCCCCCCTGCAATGAGCAGGGACATCTTCCACTAGATCAGGTTGCTCAGAGCCCCGTCCAACCTGACCTGGAATGTTGCCAGGG
>NW_008795491.1:2181052-2184415 GCF_000699145.1 Aptenodytes forsteri
CTTCTCTCCAGGCTGAACAACCCCAACTCTCTCAGCCTTTCTTCATAGCAGAGGTGTTCCATCCCCCTGATTATTTTTGTGGCCCTCCTCTGGACCCGCTCCAACAGGTCCGTGTCCCAATACGGACCCCTGCGGGACACCACTCATCACCAATCTCCATCTGGACATTGAGCCATTGACCACTGCCCTCTAGATGTGACCATCTAACCAATTCCTCACCCACCAGACAGTCCACCCATCAAATCCATACCTCTCCAGTTTAGAGAGAAGGATGTTGTGGGGGACCATGTCAAAGGCCTTGCAGAGGTCCAGACAGACGACATCTGTAGCTCTTCCCTTGTCCACTGATGTGGTCACTCCATCATAGTCAGTGACCTCCATTGCTCTTCATAATGTGGGACGTGGTTTAGTCCTCATGTTCTCTGATCTAAACAAGGAAAACATTCCTTGGCCAAAGAGGCTGGACTTAAACCTATGCTCACCTGCTTTACAAAATCAAACACAGACATTGAACTTTAGCAGCTATAATATCACCTTCATGTAGTCTCTCATCTGTGTGACTGAATCCCATGGACCATTTTAGCCTCACATATCACCTTCCTTGTGACTACTGAATTCAGTGAGGGTAATCAGTTTGAATTAAACTTCTATGTGGCCTTTTTGCTGAATCAGGGACTTGCAGTCTTCTTTTTCCAGATGAAACTTCAGTAATGGAAATCTCCTACATCTTACTTACCTGTTTTAATATCTTGAAATAAAAGAGGTTGTCATGCAGTAAGGTCTGTTCAAGCCCTTCTCACCAAGTATTAAACTATACTACCAAATGAAACTGGAATCTGTAAAGTAAGTTACTGTACGTCCAGGATATTATACTAGAATCAGACTTTTGTATGATATAATGCCTTTGTTCCAATAATGGCACATTGAGATGAAAAACATTATCAGGAGTAACTTGATTGATACCTCGTATATTAACCATTATTATGATTATTATTTATTGATGCATTGATGATTGTTACAAGGAACAGGTGTGTGAAGAAAGAAAGATTTATTTAGATTACTCGTAACATCACCAAATTCAGATTTGACCTTAGTAACTATTGTTTCCAGTATATGTTTGAACCAACTCATAGTTTTTTTAGTATTCAGAAGGAAACTTTGGGTTTCAAGACCAGTTATTCTTTTTACAGTCATGAATGTCAAATATACTCTATTTTAAACCAGATTCTCCTACACTCTCCTGTGACTTTAGAAGCTATACACAGCTACAGATTTGAAGAATAGCAGTTACCAATGAGAACTTTTTCCCCTGAAGTCCTACTTTGCCTTTTCACTCAGTTTTCATGTAAGTGCTCCAAAATTTAGAGAGAGCATATTTCTTAACTGGAATCCTTGTCAAAGTGATCATAGTTTCCTCTATTATAAGGTATGTAGCACATGCTCATTCTAACACAGACTGTTATCAGCAGGTAGATGTGACCTGGATATTCCTTCTTTTGCAAATTCTTTAAGTTTCTGCTCTGCTCAGATAGCTATAACCAATAGAGGCTGCCACATGCAATTAAAAAGAACAGAAAAAATGAAGTAGTTTTATCTATAATGAAAGATACCATCATCACCAAAATTACAGAGAAAGGATGTTTACATGAAATGATAGGAAACACAAATGCTACTTGTCCTCCCTTGAAAAGTTTCTGCATTTTCTTTATCTAATTAGAATGTCACACTTCAAAAATCAGTGCCTCTCTAATGCTTTCCTTACTGCAGCTGTGCCTTTAAAAAGACATTTATTATATATTAAGCTACCACTGATGACTACCATTATTTCCCCATTCTATAGTTCAATTGCATACTCTCATGAAGCATTATCACACAAGTCTTGAGCAGCACTGTAATTTCCTCAAAATTATTGGAAATTTTGGGCAAGACTGTTTAGAGTGAATTGGTATCATTCCCACAAATATACTCATATTATTGATACCATTTTTGCTCTACTCTTAGACATATTAGTTCCAGTCACTTATTTCTTCCACCTACTGTAGCTGCTGTTAACAACAGCTCTGATCCATCGGTATGTGTGATGCTACATACGGCATGGTAGTTTCCTAAAGTAAGGACATGCCGTATATTATCTCTGTAGCTTCTGAAAGTGCTTTGTAAAACAGGTGCAAATATCTATCTTACAAAAGGTAGCCACAAGTAGAGATTATAAAGGCAGGTGCAATGGTTCTGGCAATGCACAACAACTGGGGTTGTTTAGCCTGGAGAAAAGGAGATATCTAGGAGTTATCTAGGAGAAAAAGATATTTTGAAGCTATGCACACCAGAAAAGGAGGCTCAGGGGAGACCTTATCTTGCTCTACGACTACCTGAAAGGAGGTTGCAGCGAGGTGGGGGTCGGTCTCTTCTCCCAAGTAACTAGTGATAGGACAAGAGGAAATGGCCTCAAGTTGCGCCAGGGGAGGTTTAGATTGGACGTGAGGAAAAATGTCTTTCCTGAAAGAGTGGTTAAACATTGGAAGAGGCTGCCCAGGGAAGTGGTGGAGTCCCCATCCCTGGAGGTATTTAAAAGATGTGTAGATGCGGCGCTTAGGGACATGGTTTAGTGGGCATGGTGGTGTTGGGTTGACGGTTGGACTCGATGACCTTAGAGGTCTTTTCCAACCTCAATGATTCTATGATTCTATGATTAATTAACATATACATATTCTCTGCAATTTCTGTAAATGATAGACTGAAACATAGATCCACTGCAACACAGGGTAAAAATAATAAATAACCTACTGCCATCTGCTGCTCATAAGTCTTAGCTGTCATTTGGTCATTTGGGTTTGATTTACTTTTGTGTTGTATTTGGAGGAAACAATAGATTTCTGTTTCAACATGTTTCCACAGCATATAAAAAAACCTTACACAAAACAGTTCAACACCAGAATTTTTCACATGAAGTTACTTTTTCCCACAGCATATCAACTGTGCTCTAGCAAAAATTACAATTGCACGACTAATGGTATCATTCTTGCTTCTGAGCTTTTGAGAAATATGTCCTAAATTTTGATAATCATTTATTCAGTAACTAAGACACAAATGCTGGAGTAGCTCTGTAAAAAAGGGATAATTTATATTGTGAAAGGCATGGCCTGGAATACACAATTTTACCACCATTTTTTTTAGGCTTGGTACATCACTCAACTTGATCTTTTCTATCTCTATGACTAAAAATTTGTCAGTTTTGCTAGTGATTTCCCTAGAAATATATATATAAATTTTTGGCAGTAAATATTCAAAATGTTGCCTATTCATTTGCATGACTGAATGGAGTAATTTGATGAAAAATGTCCTTGAAATAATGAAATTATTAAC
>NW_008795491.1:2184435-2187225 GCF_000699145.1 Aptenodytes forsteri
TTATAATTAATCTTGTTTATCCTAGAAGAAAAAGCAATAAAACTCTATGGTCTGCAGGGTTCCTAGCTGCTACCTTTTTAATTAGGGAATTCTTCCATAGGAGCACAGATAACTGCATTATTAAACAATTTTTTCCAACTTATCTTATTAATTATATTCTTGAATATAGTCCATAACTCTGACCAAATGAGCATTACGATTTTCTTCAGTTAATGGATTGTGGGTTGATTTCTGACCACATTTTCTAGCAGCCTTGCTTAGCCATGCTTTACGGTAGTGTCCTTCACCATGGTGGTAATTATTACAGTGTCACTTTTTTGTACAGACATTGTTATTAAGTATAGGCTGTCTTTTGCTATAAAGTGATGACAGCAAAGTAATTGCTTTGGGAGCATTTTAAGTTCTTATACCTGAGGCTAGTATTTATTGTAGTATAATACAACTGCACAAACCCTTATTTTATATGGAAAAAATAAGTAGAATAATTGAGAAATCCTACATATTTCAGTTGTGTATTTAGAAGGGATTTTTGGAAATGTTCAATATTGACCAAGCCCTGCTACTGTTGGCCTCAATACCTTAATCGGAATGAGAACAATGTTAGGTCAGTGCTGCATGCTTTTCATAATCCAATAAGGGTTTTATTTGTGACAGTGTGTGAAAATACCACTCCAAACCATGTCCTAAAATAACACAGAAAGTCTATTCCAGAAAAAAAGGTCATCTGTGTTTCTGCTGGCCCAACTTTCAGCAAATGTAACTGCTCTCTGATAATGAAAGTCGAAGCCGATGAAAGTATCTTTTAAAAAAGATATTTTGAAGCTATGAACACCAGAAAGCCTTTGAAAGAAGAAGAAGTTTACCTAACTCCTTTGGAGTGTTTGGGCAAATAAAGTTAGTTTTTTATTTATATATATACCCTATTTCCTGGGTAGGAAATACTCATATTCTAAAATTTATTATCTCATTATTATGAAGGAACTAGAGATTAATAACATTATTTTAGGACTAATTTAAATATATTTTTATTAAAAACCAGAAAGCAATAGTCTTATAGTCTTATAGTACTTCCTTATCCCCAGCACTTCGCAAAGAATTCCTAGGATTAGGCCTTTTTATGTATAATATGTAGCCACATCTCTATTGTCTATAAATCTGCATGCTACCCAGTGTTCAGAGACTCTTCCTGTAAAAAGGAATCAGAACCTATCAGAGGATGAAAAGGACTTTATTTTCTGAACCAGCACCAAATACTCCCAAATCTATTGTTGCCCAATGATAGCAGAGCATGAATGCAATAATTTTGGATAAGTATTTTGGGTATAGTCCTCAATGCTTCTTGAACCATCTCCCCATACTCCAAAGCCTGTAATTACTGTGCCATTTAGAAACACAAAAAGGTTCATAATTACATAGTTTTGTAAATGTTTATTATTTATGGTCCATAGCTTAATGTTAATAGAGCTCTTATCTGAAACATGAAAAATTTTGCAATGGTGATAATTCAGTGGAAAAGAAAGTTCATTTCTGAGAATGAAAGAAAAAGATACAAAGATGATATAAGCAAATCGGCCACTTCATTTGCATAACAATGCATTCAGTGGCATTGATCACATAGCTTGAAATGAAACTAAGTAAAAGCACAACAAGGATAAGACGTATGTGCAACATTTTCTACTTTATGGTGAAGGCTGCTAGCTAAGCCTAGCCACATTGCATGGGCATTGATGAATCAAGCAGTAATATGCTTTGACCAGCTCTTCAAGAGGTGCATCGCAATCCAACATACCTTCCATCCTATCCTTGCCTGAGATCAATAATGTATGGCACATTTTCTTCAGTCATTAGATTGGTGTAAGTTGAGGACAAAAAAAATTTCCAAAAGACAAAGCTAAACATAAATTTAGTCTCCAAACCTAATATTCGATTCTTTGTAACTACAGGTCTTTATAATAGCTCTGTCAAACAATAGTGGCTTAAAAAAAATATCCCATAACATTGAGTTAATAAATTTGCCTCTCATTTTACCAAAAGACATGACAAACAAACATTTTTAAATGACAAACAGATATTTTTAATTCACAACTTAATACGTGTTCTGCTATTTGAGGAAGAATTAAAGTAGGCAAAGGCAGTTTCTGTCAAAAATAACCAAAGGGGCTACCATGGTTTTGCTGGAAGAAAATTCTAATGTGTAATCTTCATAACACTCAAAAGGAAAAGACTCTAACAGAACTTGCAGAAATATTCCCCCATTTTAATTAATAATACAATACCATGGTTAACCTAGAAGAAAATAATCTAAAGTGATATCGGTTTTAAATATGTCAGGTATTTGGAAATTCCTGAATGCTCGACTTACACTGATGTCTTTGAAAGTCCTTTATAAACTAATGCTCTCAACTAAGTCTAAGACCAATTTTTCAACTTCTACGGATGTCAGTAACTAGATTCAATGAGATTATGAAGACTGCAGCCCAGGGAAAACATTAAGTCTGGATTGCTGCTTTACAATATACATTTTAACAACACTGTCATAAATCACTCTGGTTAAAAAAAAAACCTACTTAAATAAAATCAGTGAAATAGTTCTAGAAACCATTTCAACTGAAGAGAAATTTTACAAACACTTTTATCACCCAGGGAGAGTTTAATCATGTGTTTAAGTACCTAAGACACCATTTTTCATAAGTGTATGGGTAGATAATTCCTATCTAAATCAATGGCAAGAAACTTCAGAAACTTTTACTGAAGAAAACCCCCCCCCCCCCCCCCCCCCCCCCCCCCCCC
>NW_008795491.1:2187399-2191074 GCF_000699145.1 Aptenodytes forsteri
TCTATTGATTTATGTTAGTCCTCTTGTCATCAAAATCAATAACTCGCAACTGGATTTTGCACGGTTATTGAAGTCCGTGGGAAGCCCATTATGTATTGAAACATGGGAAGTACTGTGTGATTCTGAAAACTGAAATTGCAGAAAGAATGAAACCTAAAATGAAAAGCAATTTAATTGGTATCTAATAACAAGAATATATACTACAAACCTAGAAGCCAAAAACGAGTAGAGGAATAGAGAGGTTGGTTTGTCATCCACCTGTTAATAACTTGTATACGATCTAGAAAAATCCTCGAACACTGTACTCAGCTCTGGTTGAAGGTTTAGGGAAAAGAAGATCAAACTGAAAAGGGTGCAAGAAAGCTGCTAGGATGCCCAGGAGAATTAGAGCACAGGGTACAGGAGAAGAGTGAGAAAAGAAAAGATTTACTTGTCCATAATTGGAAAATAGATATAAAATCAGACAAAAATCATCTGTACAGGTACCTCAGAAGGCAAAAGATAAGAGAAATGCTAGATAAACTCCAGAACAATATTTGGCCCAACATTTGCACAAGGACAAAGGAGAATACATTGATGATGGTATCTAAACTTGGATTGAGGTAAATGTTCCCAACAAAAGAACGATTTTTAAAGAAAGGCTAGTGGAAAATTTCTTTGTATTCAAGAACAGAGACAAAAACTTTTATGGTAGATTATACAGTGTGGCAAGTGATTGAATTCCATGCTTCAAGGGATTTTTCAGACCCTGTATTTTTACAGTGTATTTTACAGTTCAGTTTACTACAGTATTTTAGCTTTTACTCAGTAGCCCGCTATCAAACTCATTGCCGACCTCTGAACTGTCTAGCCAAAGAAAGATACGAGATACACAGAGTCCAAATACCAAAATCATAGTGGGCTCCACCAGAACTGGTGGTCAATTCATTCTACAAATTGACCTTGAAGAAATCAATTAATTTCTTTCTCAGGTACAGGGCAATGCTAATTTATTTCAAAGTGTCTAGTTAAGAGCAGTGCTAATGAAATGCATTGGATATATTTTTGACAGCTATTGTTATTGTCATAGTGACTCAGCTTTTCTCCTGAAGGACAGATATTTATTAAATAAGACAGACACAGACCAAATGTTAAAGCTGTATAAATGTCCAAGCAGAGGGAGTCAATCTTTATTCAAGGCTGTACTATTAAAAATTAAGCAAGTAGATTAAGTAAATTAATTAATCATTGATTCAACATGAACATGATGAAGTCCTTTGTCAGAGCCATCTAGAGCACCTAAATTCTAAACATGATGTATAATAAATTGAAACTAATGCAACACAGCAGGGGTAGAGTGTAGGAATTAGTGAGTAGGTGTAATGGCTTGTCCTGCAGGAATACTCCCTCCTACGGTCTGTGAAGCAGATGATGGCACGTGACTCTGAAGTCCTGAAGTAGTAATGTCTAGCAATATTTTGAAATGTATTTTTTCTAGAGTCCTGTCACATTGCTTAGAACAAGCTAATGAACAAACAAAAAGTCTAAGTATCTTGCTTGCAATTTTGCATTACTTCTTGTCTCTGTTTTGCTACTTAGTAGTTATTGTACCTCGAAGCTGGTTGGATCCATTACTACAGAATTTTTTCATCTCTTGACAACTTTGAGGTGTTCTTTTGAAAACTGTTTGATTGTCCAAGACTTTAATCTTTATATTGATGACCCATCTGCTTGGGGAGTTTGCAGTTGTCTCACAGCACTGAAATATGGAGCTTTTTTCCCAGCTCATTAACTTTTCTGCTCACAGGCACAGCCCAATAAAGATTAGCACCAACATATTAGGTTTCACCTCTTTTTGCCACCCCCAATTTCTTTCTTTTTTCCTTCCCCCCCCCCCCCCCCAAATCCCCCATCACATCTTTTTTTTTTTTTTTTTCAAGAATTTTTAGTTACATTTTCATTGCTCATTCACAAATAGTGAATTGTAATTAATGTCTCTCTCAGATTGTCATGACTTAATACGGCTAACATATAGTAATAATTTTATTTCTTTATTCTAACATAATTCTCTTTTATATGTATACACTTTGATTATTGTGGGAATTTGGGACCTGATGCTGAATCACCTGATTTCAGTGGAGCTCTCTGAAGTCTTAAGAGATGTATTTATGCCAAGATTAATTCTAACTGGCTTATATAACATAATATAGTATATATAAAAAATATATAATCTTTGGAATAATATTGTTACAAAAACAAAATTCTGTCTCCATTTTTCTCTTGACTTCATAGAGAAAAAGCTGTAAAGGTCATAAAATGGTGTAGTATCCTTGGGAATACATTTCTATTAAAGTTCTCAAATTGGAGTTGTTTAGATACTGTTATGAATTTATGAACTGATTATACTCACTTCATGTTCACCCTCAAGCGGAAATTCTCCAGTTATCTGCAATGAACATATCTTGGCTCACCCTACGGCTCAAGTGAGGCAGCCAGTTCCCCCACTGGGGAATCTCAGGCATGAAAATGGGCTCTGGCTTGCACTGGAGCTCGGACTCGAGGCATCCAACCTTCTGTGAGAGATTGGGAAGAGTTATCAGACAGCAGTACACACAAACATATATATATATATATCACACTCAACAAAAGGCATTTCCAAATTACTTAGGAAAAGGGAGAGACCCTGGAATTTTAAAATGTTGTACAACAGATCCTCCATTTCTTTTTCTTTGTGGTAAACGATTGCACCTTGCCTTAAGTTCTGAACCATGAGATTCAATGTTTTTTTTCCAAAACATGGTTTCTGATAAAATACAACAGCAGACACTTTTGAGAAGTCAGCAGCACACATTTTTTCATCGTAAGATCTTTGCTTTAACTTACAGTAATGACGTCCATGTCTGACATAATATAATATGCAATAATAATTGCTCGCAAAAGAAAATTATAAAACCAAAGACTAAAAAGTATTGCAGCTTTGTTCTCAAGTGCTCAATACTACTCTGCTTGCCATTTCTGACTTTTTAAAACTGTAACTTTGTCCATTATTGATAAGAATAGGCATCTGTATGAAGACTGACCAAAAGTTTCATATGCTAACCACATGATGTAAGGTAAATCATTATCACAAAACACTGGAAAGGATGTTCTGGGGAATGTAGAGTCAGCTAAAAAGCTAACCATTATCCACCACTCACAATTGTACAATAGTACAATTACTCTCGGTAATTTTGAATTTATAATTTTTTGTTTCGTTTTGTTTCATCAATCCATCTGCTTTATGTGGATTTCCAAAGACATTATCAAAGTTTCCAGATGAACTCAGTGAGTATGACTTGAATAATATTGGGAGCTGATGTGGTGGGTTAACTTTGGCTGGCCACCAGGTGCCCACCAAGCCACTCTATCACTGCCCCTCCTCAACTGGACAGGGGAGAGAAAATATAATGAAAGGCTCGTGGGTTGAGATAAGGACAGGGAGAGATCACTCACAGGTTACCATCATGGGCAAAACAGACTCTTCTTGGGGAAATTAATTTAATTTATTACCAATCAAATCAGACTAGGATAATAAGAAATAAAACCAAATCTTAAAACACCTTCCCCCCACCCCTCCCTTCTTCCCAGACTCAACGTCACTCCCAATTTCTCTACCTTCCCCCCCAGCGGCGCAGGGGGACGGGGAATGGGGGTTGC
>NW_008795491.1:2191402-2198874 GCF_000699145.1 Aptenodytes forsteri
ACCTCCATGGGCTGCAGGGGGACAGCCTGCCTCACCATGGTCTTCACCATGGGCTGCAGGGGAATCTCTGCTCCAGGTCCTGGAGCACCTCCTCCCCCTCCTTCTTCACTGACCTTGGTGTCTGCAGAGTTGTTTCTTTCACCTATTCTCATTCCTCTCCTCCGGCCGCTGTTGTGCAGCAGTGTTTTCCCTTTCTTAAATACATTATCAGAGAGGCGCTACCACCGCTGCTGATGGGCTCAGCCTTGGCCAGTGGTGGGTCTGTCTTGGAGCTGGCTGGCATTGGCTCTGTCAGACATGGGGGAAGCTTCTGGCAGCTTCTCACAGAAGCCACCCCTGTAGCCACCCCACTACCAAAACTTTTCCGTGCAAACTCAATACAGCTGATCATAAAAAACTAAGAGGAAATAAACTCTTTTTCAGACTCTAAGATTATTTTTCAGAACTATCAGCTAAAGACAGAAAGGACAAAAACCCCACACACTCTAGGTCTGCACTGCCCAGTTTATTCACAGCTCAGTGCCATCTTTACAGTAAGATATTCAGGTCTATTCATTCTTCCACTGTCTGAAGCACAGAAAACAGGTGATGCTCACCTACCACGCAATGAGGAGGAGTGGGAAGAGCTTTATTTCCCTCTCCTACCACTGGTCACAAATGTAAGTAAAAGTCCTTGCAGTTAAAAACAGAGAAAAGGTAAACAAATCTGTGTCACATAAACACCATGAGATAACTTCTTCTCAGTCACTGACTAGCAGAGGCAAGAGGAGGATTTGTAATTTGAATTAAGTTGGTCTCAAGGGTTTTTCCAGTATGGTGTAACTACAGTAAAGATTCAGACCATCTGATTTAGGAAGTTATCCTTGTTCGCCTGTCCCTAGAGACACAGTGATGAGACATGAGCTCCTACAAAAGGTGATTTTGAATATTCTGCTCTAAACAGCACTCTAGAGCATCTCCATTCACTCCCTGGCTATTATGCTAGATAGCAGCTGCCTTGTGTGTTGCTCTTTTCTCATGGCAGATAAAACCAGCAAGACTTTTCTTGCTGTGACTCAGTGAGATGTAGCATTTCTAGTACAGAGTCACATATTAATGAAACCGTTCTTCATTGCTACCTATCTGTATTAGAATTAGGTCTTTGGGTAGGGGGAAATAGCTTTGGACAAATGAAAAAATTAAAGCAGCTCCAGTTTCTCTTTACGGTCTTCAGTTGTGATA
This sequence comes from Aptenodytes forsteri, assembly GCF_000699145.1. Classification (NCBI taxonomy): domain Eukaryota; kingdom Metazoa; phylum Chordata; class Aves; order Sphenisciformes; family Spheniscidae; genus Aptenodytes; species Aptenodytes forsteri. Next base: position 2,192,624 of record NW_008795491.1, read on the forward strand.
CTATCACAACTACACCAATCATCCTCTTTTTACCACCACTTTTATGCAGCCCTTGTGCTCTACTTTCTCCACTGGTGTTTAAATGAAGCCTATCCTTTTCTTCACTGTTGGGGAAAATACTCCATTTGGTACTCCTCTTTGCCCTTTCTCTTAAGCAAAAGCAAAGCAAAGCAAAGCAAAGCAAAGCAAAGCAAAGCAAAGCAAAACAAACAACTCCAAAAAGCTCCTAGCAGACCATCACTGCAGTCCTTGCACTTTTTGAATGTGGGGTTTTTTTCTGTTGTGTCGGGGAGGGGGTGACCTAGGCAATATGAAGAATAGGTCGACCATCATTGAGAAGACAATAGCATTATCCTTTCATTTGGGATTCACAGAGGGAAAGGGGAGCAGCAGTGAGAGTTAACAGAATGGCGCTCCAGAGTACCTGTGTGTACCCAGAGCATGTGTTCAAAGCAGACTCTGGCTGCACGCGGGTGTATGGGTCAGAATAAGTAATGCCTTGGCTGTGCTTTAACAACAAGGGAAAGAGATAGGAATCCTGTTGGGAATGAAGACAGAAAGTCTCACCGCTGTTCCTGCTGACTTTCTTTTATTATTTTCTTTCAGGATCACCATGACCTCGATTGTGTGTGAAGTTCATAATAATGCTTCAGGTTCACCGCACGTTCCTGGAGGGAAATAGAATTTCCTGCCAGTTGCAGAGGACAGCCAGTGAAAGCAGTTATACTTTCTCTCTCAGTTATGCTGCCTATTTTCAGCCTTCTTTGCACTTCCAGCATTCAAAAAGACCCATACGTTTTGACACACATGGGGAAGACATGTTTATTTAAATCCTGATTTTATACATTTACTGAGTTAATAAATAGCTAGTGGGAAAGCAAAAGTAATTCTGTCTTCTCACTTTAAAGAATTTTCTTGCTCCTTTATCATATATGAAACACTATTGCATTTATTAATGCATTCTATTTATCATTAAAACCAAGAAATAAACCAAACTCTCATAGCCTCACTAAGTAGCATCTCATCTTGCTACTTCTGTAAATAGTGTGCTACGCTAGATGGACCACTGATCTCACTAAAAGGGCGATTTGTTATGTTCTTAAATCCTTTGGACTTTTATTGACTCCAAGGGAGAACTGTTGAGAGTTATAGTCAAAAACCTGCATAAAGGAACTCTTTTACTGGTATGTTACAAGTTTTATGAATTCAACAAAATTTAGAGACTGCAATATATATATATATTTATATTCACCTACAAACTACTGACATGCTAATCAAATGCCTTTTTATATGGAGTATCCCTAAAACAAGAGAAAACAATAGAAATACCTATCCTGAAAATAGAAATAAGTTTACCTCAAACTCCAAAAAGCAATATGACCGAACTACCTAGAAAAGAGTTTTTCTAAAACACAACTATTGGTTCATATGACAAGCCTGACTGAGACCCAGGTGATTTCTTGCACCCTTGAGTTTGTCTATGCCTTATGAAGTGCAGTCGCCACAGGGTAGTTGCCGCTACTCTGTTACTCCAGCAAAGGGCATGCCCCAAGATGGGCAGTCTCATTGTGAGATATCTCATTTGGAAGTTTTTTTCCTGCTCCTTTGAATGAATTGTTGCAGAATTGGGCTATTAACACAGTGCTCATATTTATGTAATATAATGTGTATTACTATAATGACTATAATGAACACTCTACTAAACCTAAATGAATAACTGCCTTTGATCCAACTTAACAGTCATTTTGTTTTATCACAATTTGGAGAAGATCCTATTTGGTGTTGTTGATTGTGACCATCAACAAGAGTCAAACACTAGGAACATTTGGAAATCTGTGTGTACAAACTGTGTGACCATCTGTTTGCTTAACTGATATGAGAAGACACTAATTATATGAGAAAAGAGCCAGTTTGCTGCCTGAGAAATCATGAAAATGTGTGCACATCATAGATATACAAATGAAAGCTCGTATTTTGGAAAACCTTTTTAGGCAGCATGTGTTTGAAGTGGTAGATATGCCCCAGGTCCACTGCAAACATGAGGGGTCGTTCACCAGCCTCACTTCTTACATTCTGTGGAGTTCAAAAATACTCAGCTATATTTTGTCAGCTACACTTTTCTTTATTTAGGACTCTTCCTCTACTCTCTGGTCTTCTCCCTCGCCACACAGGCCAGCAGCACAAATAATAACTTTGCTTTTCTTGATGTTTTGGTGCTTGACTTTCATTTACTGTAAATCCTCCCCGAACCATAGAGAGAAGCACTCATTGCTCCATCTACCTTAGAGGACAATATTATATTCAGATCCCAGCAGAGAAAGAAAGTATCTCAGATAATCCTGAGCTGAATATGTTTACATATATTTAATAATCTTCAACAAATAATTCTTCTCCATTATTCACTACCTCCTCTTAAACTCATGGAGGGCTGGGATTTATACATACCCCTAGATCTTTAAAGATTTTCTGACTCAAGAGCCATAAGAAGTTATTTCTGATGAGAAGATAATTTGCAAAGATGAGATGCTACATATAATCTTTAAGGTATGGATTCCTATGAGATTGGCAAACTCAATGCACGTTTAGTAGGTTGTATTGTAACTATGCCAAAAACATCAACAGCCTTTCTTCCTTCTCACACAACAGATACAAGCACTCAACCAACTTCTGACAAGATTTTGAGACTTCATGTTTTATTCTTTGAACAGTGTTGAAGATACATTATTCTGTTCAAAAGAATGTCAGATTTACAAACCAATTATTGCTGTATTAGGCAGTATCTGCGGGGTTTTTTTATGATTTCCAGACTTGATCATCCTCATGCTAGATGAAGGATTACCTCATAAGAGTAGCATAAGTTTCTGAAGAAAGAACTGGTTATAGTGACTTTTAGGACTTATTTCTAGCAATCAGTCATTTTAATGGATACATTAGCAGCCATTTTAAACATCTAATGCATTTGAGATACAGGATCCTGTCTATTCTGTGTGGACTATAGCCTCAAAGGACAGTACTGGAGCACAGACTGACACCTAGAAATCCTTATTCCTGTAGAACATAGAGTGAGACTTTGACTTTATAAGAGTATGTGTGTGTCTATACAGCATGCAGTTTTATTAGAGTTAAGCCTCAGCAAAAGAGGAACAAAGAAACTGTGTCTGGGTCAGAGTTATAGGCTCTACAACAGTATACAACACTGAGCTTCTAAGCAAGGCGATCATCTTAATTAGTTTGCAAATTGTGGTGCACAAATTCGCTCCTGTAAACCAATGCAGAAATGCATTTCTGCTTGGAAAATCATCAGTAGCATCCCTGACAAGGGATTGCTTCCCTGTTTGGGAGATGTTCTAGCTTTTATAACTCTATCGGTGAAAAGCAAATAGGCAAAGTCTGAGGCAGTGTCAGGAACAAACTGATAACATTGTGTCGGTCTGATATACCTACTGTGTGTTTTATTAAAACGACATCTGGATGCATCGCACCCACGGTCTGAAACAACAGTGGAGATGTTTACTGATCTGTAGCTCTGATGAAGACTGAGAAGCAAAGCACAGTGAGACTATTATCATGCAGTGATGTGGTCACCAGGGGTGGCTGCACAAGCCACCTCCCCAAAATAAACCTTGCCCCATTTCTTGATTTCATAGTCACATCCATGAAAGAGGTTCTGCCAGAACAGGGTGCTGCTATTAGAAATCTGACTAATTCTGCCTCCTACAGTTTGCAGCATTTGTTGATCCGCCAACAGTGTCCCTGCAGAGGAGTTTGTCAGACAGTTACGGAGCAGGCTGCACTCGGTAGTGAGGATTGATAGCGTACCAAGAGTAGGCTATATGTGAAAAGGTTTCATGAATTATGCAAGGCCTATCTGGTACATATGTGCCCATCATCTCTCCTTTAATGGTGCTGATGAGGAAAATGCCAATGAGAGTGGATATCTGTTGACTGCCGTGATCAACTGTGAGCAGGATGTGAGAAGCCAGAGAGTTCCCAAAACCTGGCTGATCCGCCTGTGTTCTGGCTGATGAAGTATGGTCCTGATGCGAGAGCACCTGGCAGAAGGAGGTTTAATTGCACACTAAGCTGCAATTAATTGCAGGATGGTTGTAAAACGTGCATTTGGGCAATTACAGGCAACTTGAGGCTGCTTACACAACTGACTGAATGCAAAAGGGTAGAATTGCCATGTGTTGCAGGGGAGTCCTTTGCACCGCATAACATTTGCAAGGAAGAGGCGGTGAGCATTTCCCAGGGGTGGGTTGATGTCAGTGTTCATTTACACAGAAGGAGGAGGCAGCCAGAAAATGCACCTGTGATAACAGGGTCTGACTCCAAGAAAGCAAAAGAAATAATGGGATGCTGTATATGCCCACACGCTTGTTTTGCAGAGCAAATTATCATAACAATGTAAAATGATGGCCAGGGAGGAGCTGTCATAATGGATAATGCAACTTCAGCAATGTATCTCTGACTTGACAGATTGCTTTTGGAGGTTCTTCCCCCCCCCTTTTTCTTTCTTTTTTTTTTTTTTTTAAGAGGGCTGAAGTAGTCAAATGTATGTGAGAATGTATTAAAGGCAGAATTTTATTTTAATTAATGCTTCCTTAGGATTTCTGAGTTATACAATGCAACACTACAGCCAAAAGTCTACATTTACATAGAGAGTAAACAATCACATGGAAATAAAAGCAAAAAAAGCACATCTCATTTGAATCCCTTCCTATTCCATCCTGAAAAATAAAACTAAATAAATGCATAAAATAAAACAGTATAGGAAGTGCAGACAAAGCTTTCTACCCGCTGAGCAACAAAGGGCAGCAACAGATTGGGAGGAGGGGATATAATTTGAAAAACTGGTATATTACAATTATTACATGTCTTGACTAAATAGGAAACCTACAAGAGCTCTCTCCATGTTTGTGTCACATGCAATGCATGTGGTTCTAGATATGCTCTTCCTCCCTTTTTGCTGCACTTTTCATACCTGAAGGAGTACCTGTGGTCTATGTTCAGTGAGGAGCTGAGCTGACCTTGCCCGTGAAGTCCTCGGGGCAGAGGAGAGGCTGCAAACGCAGGTTTTCAATGTCAGGTAGCTGCTCCATCACCTCCCCGTGCTGAATTTGCTGTTTACTTTGCAGCTTTCTGTCATGCTCCCTCATGGCAACAATGTGCTAATAATAGCTCACCTTTTTCATCCACCTGATGTTCTCCAGAAACTTGTTTGTTTCGCTGGGAAACTCCCTTTAACATTGCAGCAGTTGGTTTCTGGCTGTTTTTCTTTCGTCCTGATGATTCCCACATCTCTTGCTGACAGTTGATAGGGCTCCCCCTGGGCAAGAGGTCCCTGAAAGCAAAGAGATGGTGTTTATTTTTCTGTCTATCAAGAGGAAAAAAAATTCTTATACACCTGAAGCATCTTATATCCCTCTGAAGCGTCCTCAGAGAATGTTTCCTTTTTAGCTTTGGTGTTAGCAACAATTTGCTTTGTGGGTTTCCAGGGACATGTCAAAATAAACTGGTTTTTTTCATGATGAGAAAAAAAAGTGTTGGGGGGGGGGGGGGGGGGGAAGCTAATTCTTTACCCACATTTGCAAGATGTTGTACCCTGTACTAAATGCAAGGAACTGAGGAGTCCTGCCAGAAGCACAGGAACAGAGAAAACAAACACTCTTTATCCACAAAGAGCAAAGAATTTATGAGATAATCAAATGCACAAATTTTGCAGATTGTGCTTTTCATGGTATCTAACCTTTCAGCTACTGAGACAGGCTTACATTTACATTTTATATATTGTTTGACAAAGCCAGAATTATGAGAACTCATGAAGATGTTGTTTGCATGATGATGCCTTGATTGATCCACCCATGTAAATAGCAGAATTTACAGAATTCCATGAATAGCAGAATTTACAGAAACCATGCAGATGAATCAGCTGGTACAACACGTTTAGAAACAGACACAATAAAAGTGTGGCACTTTTCTTGACAGATAAAAGACTCCAACCATACTTATGCTTTTGATAAATTCACATCCACGTATATCATGTGAAAATAAGTAGTATGAACAACAACACATCAGTCAAGATGGACGATAGACTCATCACATCAATATCGTATCTATATCTGCATAGATATATACAGTACTTCTAGAACTTAACTGGTATGTTTACCTGAATTGACTTAAAATGTACTTTGAACAAATCTTCCTGGTACATGATGTTTTCTGAGTCTTTACGTGCAACCCATTTGGTT
>NW_008795491.1:2199962-2203977 GCF_000699145.1 Aptenodytes forsteri
CAAGAAGGAGGGTGGGGGGGGGGGGGGGGGGGGAAGCTAATTCTTTACCCACATTTGCATACAGATTTGTATCATCATACTGTTAGCAACAATGTTTGCTTTGTGGGTTTCCAGGGACATGTCAAAATAAACTGGTTTTTTTCATGATGAGAAAGCCATATGGGTTGCACAGTGACACCAGAAAAACATTTTGACTTCAAAATGCGGTACCTTGTATCATCATACTGTTAGCAACAATGTTTGCTTTGTGGGTTTCCAGGGACATGTCAAAATAAACTGGTTTTTTTCATGATGAGAAAGCCATATGGGTTGCACAGTGACACCAGAAAAACATTTTGACTTCAAAATGCGGTACCTACGCACTAGAAATAAATAAGGAATGAAGATTTGACTATCAGTCCTTCCACAGCTTCCCCCTAACCCATGAGCCTGCTTTTTCTTGCTGTGAAAGCAAGGTAGCAGAGGAAGAGAGCACACATTGGCTTTCCCCTTCCCAGCACAGCATCACAGAGTGGCCTTACAGGTCTCATTATTTAAAAAGAGCCTCCTTCACCCCGAGTAGGAAAAAATCTCGTATCCTATTTCATGCTTTTAAGACTTTTTACAAGTCATTGGGTTGGCCCAAAAATCCACCCAGAGGCCTGGTAACAAACACGGGGAATCATAGCTTGCAAATAAGTAATTTGACCACTTGACCATAAAAGTAGTTATATTCCAGCAGTCAAAGAAATGAACTTTTTCTTGAATAAGGCCTTCTTATAAAAGCTTTGCTCTTGATAGAAAGTCAGTCTTGCCCTAAGGATTATGGAGGCAATTGGAGTTCTCAGTAAGAGCTTTTACCTTACAGAGGAAGTGCAACTACCTTCCCAGTCCTGTGATCAGCATTTCATATTGCTTAAATAAAGTGGCTTATTGCCAGCTTTTCGTTACTAGCTTTTCTGAATTATACTTTACTACATTTTCTCAAATAGTGACAGTGAGAGCCACAGAAGTACTAGACGGTGGACGTCAATTTCTAGCACGCCAGCAGGACCGCATAAGCCGTTTTTTTGTTGCTGAGGAGACAGTCTGGCGGGAAGAAATCCTTAGCTGAGGACTACAGCCCTGCCTGTACCTGCCTGGACAGTATTTAAGTACCCTCAGACTGGATTTTGCTACATACAGGGAGGAAGGTTTAAAGACATAAAATCTGATTTATTTGCTCTTTTTGAATGAGGCGCGTTTAGCTAAAAATTGCTACAGAATGGTTTAAAAACATAAAGGGCTTCATTAAATACATCTTTTAGAGGTGTCTTTTTTTTTGGGGGGGTATCAAATAATTACCTTAAATATTATATCTTGATTTAAAAGACATGCATTCCTTACTGACAGTATTCTGATCTGATTATCTGAGTCATGCAGCATTTAGCAGATTTTTATGAACTTTGTTCATTTCTGTCCTTTATCTTCTGGAATTTATTCCAGGTCCACGAGTAGAATGAACATTTTTCCCCATCAGAGTGTTTACTGAACTATATCATGAACAGCCACACACGCTGTAGCTGTGAATGAATGAATTTTGTTTTTCTACCCTCTCTTCTGTACTGTTTTTGACAAGCAATTCATTATTTGATCTCCAACTTAGCCCCCAAATCTGCTGTTTTGGTAGAATACCTGTGTGCTTTTAAAGCAGGGGAAAAAAATCACAAATAATTTTGAGTTGTCCTACTATTGGCACATTTTTTGCAGATATGGAGGTAATATAGGTTCTATTTTCAGAAACAAATAAACAAAAAATTACCTCTAATTGGCCAGGCAGTTAAGAAAATATACGATCTGACTTGCCTTATGTAGTAAGGACAAATTCATTTTCTAGTTTACATATGTATAAGCAGAGCACTTTTTCCACACAGAAATATCACCTGATATTTATACTGGAGATTTCCCCGTTTGGAGCAATTTGAACAGTACTTTTTGGAACAAACTGACTTTTACAAATATACCATGTAAAAGAAATAAAGGCCATTCCAGAGAAGGTGTCTTATAAGGATATAGGAAGAATTAAGATCCAGCATAAAGGAATAACAGTATTCTCTCCTTGACTCGGAAGACAACTTTTCCCTTTCTAAATCTCCCTATTGTACTGGCTGTGAAAGTCAACTCCGCTATTCCATGCATCTTTTTATGCTTCTACAACTATTCTCTATTGCCTATTTCAGTTGTATTATTTGGAATGCAATTGAACACGACTTGTCCAATTATCCATAAAGAACCCTGTATGTTTAAGGATCTCAAAAGCCTCATAGAAGCAGTTCTTTAATGAAAAGTCTGGAACCAAAACTTTTTCCATGACCAAGGGGAAGCAGTCATAGAAACACATTTGGAAATCTTGCCTGGATTCATAAGTGGGGATTTAAGCATCAAAGAAATATGTGTCGTTGAGATAAGATAAGGAGCCTTCTAACTGAAGACACCCATTTATAAAACAAAATTATTCCAACCAGTAACTGCAAGATTCACAGTGGACAGGTGAGTGAAGAAGGAATCTGTAGCTTTACTAGCGAGGGATATACAGTGAGGCAAAAAGCAGCTTTTAAACACTAGAGACAGTTTCAGGGATTTAGATATAAATTTCAAGAACAGATAAACATCTTTGAGCTTTCCTTTTAGGCATCTAAATTCCCTCTTCAAGGGAAAAAAAAAAGGCCTTTCTTTCAAATGGATGATGTGCAGTCCCTTTAGTATATAATATACCATTTTCACAAGGAGTAGGAAAAAATATTTCAGTTGAAGAGAGAAGTGTGTGGCTTCTCTGACTAATATATAACTGGCTCTAAAATATGGGGGTTTCTTCACAGGGGCAAGGAGAGCTTCCCAGAATATTGCCTTGTGATTCCTTAGAGGTGGGATTTAAACCCGAAATTTCTGTACTGGAGTGCTCTAGCACCAGTCTACTGTGTAAAAGGAGGAAACTTCTTCTGTCTTTTGCACAGGACTGAATATCCACGGAACATCTCCATCAGATGAATCTCTGTAAGTAAAACAAAAAAAGAAATACTTTTTCATAACTCTTATTCAAGTGTAAGCATGAATTAAGTGTGTAATTAGCTCCTGGCCACAATATCACTGTATCAAGTGCAGAGCCAAGTCTAAACCAATTAGTCTTGTTAAGAGGCAGAGTACACTACCTCTAAAAGTGGAGTTAATATTGTTGCTTGATATGCTTTTACCTCATGGAGATATGCTAGATCCCAGGGCTGGCTGAGGGATCACTACAACATTGTGCAACAAGCAGAAGCCCATCCCAAATTCTCCTTGTGAAACTAGTCCAATAAACCAGTGCACTTTACTTAATTGAAATTACCTTTTGTGGAAGAAACAGAGGAAAAAGTATCTAACAACTCTAGGCAGTCTGCAGTCAGCTATTTCAAAAAAGCTTAAAAAGTCCAGGTATGAACCACATCACACACATACAACATACAAACGATTGATGTAGATCCTTTTGAAGAGAAGAAAGAGAATACACCATGGAAGTTAGAAGAATTTTCTTAAAATTGCAATAGTGCTCTCCATTTCATTGAGAAAATTAAGCTAACATTATCTTTAGGAAAGAAATATCTGTAATTGTGTGGAAGGCACCGTAAGAAAAGGTAATTCATTTCACCACACAGACTCATTGAAACCAATACTCTAAGATGAAATAAGGTTGTACACAGCAAATAACAGGAAATCTTTCTAAATGAAATTTTTCTGAATACTGGAGAACTATTAGCTCCTTGTTATCTCTGAAGTTCAAAACACACTAACCACTTTGCACACAGACAAGGCAAGTCCTACTATTTAGAAACCTTTAAGCCATAGGTTAATGGCTTAAATTCACTAAATGACTTAATTCACTAATCATAGAATCATAGAATATCTCCAGTTGGAAGGGACCCATAAGGATCATCGAGTCCAACTCCCTGCTCCTCACAGGACTACATAAAACTCAACCATATGACTTAGGGCATCACCCAGATGCTCCTTGAACTCTGAC
>NW_008795491.1:2204006-2208250 GCF_000699145.1 Aptenodytes forsteri
GAGATCAGCACCTCTCCCTCCGCTGCCCCCCTTGAGGAAGTTGCAGACTGCAATGAGGTCACCCCTCAGCAATAAGGTCACCCCTCAGCATTCTCTTCTCCTTGAACAAACCAAGTGACTTCAGCTGCTCCTCGTAAGACTTGCCCTCAAGGCCTTTCACCATCTTGGTCACCCTCCTCTGAACACACTCTGATAGTTTGATGCCCTTCTTATATTGAGGCACCCAAAACTGCACACAGTACTCAAGGTGGGTAGCTATGCTGTGCTTGATGCACTCCAGGACACAGCTGGCCCTTTTGGCTGCCGGGGCACACTGGTGACTCATGTTCAACTTGCCATCAACCCAAGCCCCCAGATCTCTTTCCACGGGGCTGCCTGTTAAATTTCATATGGTTGGTGATTGCCCAGCTCTCTAGTCTTTCTAATCTAATGTTTGTATACAGGCTTATTCTAGGATTCTTTAAAATTTATTTCTAAATTTCACTTCTATAGTAAGGCATATAGCTATTTTGCTTCCAATAGTTCTAACAAAAACATTTTCAGCTGCAGTAAAAACCTTTCTTGTTACATGAATCAGTACAGTTTTAGTGATTTTATTTTTCCTTTCTGTTTCTCCAAAGCTGAGTCTCTTAAAAAAATTATTTTCTCTTTCATGCTTTGACATAAAGGTACTCTAACAGCATGGAACCAGAACCATCAAGCTCACCACCGACGGAGGAGCACCAGACCCCTTGGGACTGTAAGCAAAGCAGCACAGGTCGCTGCCAGCCTCAGCAGCAGCCAGCTCAGCGTGTGGCGGTTGGTGTTGGTACAGCCTAAATCAGAAGGTGATTTATTTTGAGGTGACCACTGAGGCTGAGCTAGGTGGGATGTCACTGCAGCTCTTATTCATCACAGGGATGGAGCGAACAGGTTAGAGCAGCTGCAAAGACTTCACCAGCTTCCCATGTGTGACAAAGCTCCATCTGACAGTGCAGGACAGAGGCAGAGCATCTGTGGGAAGGTGTCATTTTATTAAAAAACAGAGCTGAATATGTGTTTGTTTTTTTTATTTTAAATTTAATCTGTAGTAGATAAATCTTACAAAGTTACATCTCTGAAGCACTTCCTGCAAACAGTGGAGAATTTCCTTTCTGATGGATTTTATTGTTAAGACTTTTAGAAATTAGTCTCTGTCAGTGAGTTGCATCACAAGATGCAACTTACTGATACCAGAGGTGGCTATAAGTCAAATGTTGAAGTCAATATAAGCTCACAGAAATCAGTGTCCATGGTACTATACAGATTAGATCTAATAGAATGTAAATAAGGATATCTAATATGTGTCCATACACTAAAATACTCTCAGAAAAAAAAGTCTTCTCTTTCTGATCCGTATGCAGCAACCAGTGTGAGCAGATATGTCTGCTGTCAGCCCTGAAGACCAACAAATTTGTATTTCAGTTGGTGAGGGCAGAGCTGTTTCTGAAGCTAGCGACCCTCCATCCCAAAAGTAAAGCAGGAGTGAGCTCAGATGCTTCCTCAGCAACAGCAGAGGCCAGCTGGAGTGGAGAAAGGGGCAGCCTCTGTCCCCATGATGGCATCTCACATGGTCCAAACCAAAGTTCAGAAAATGAGCAACCACTGAGATACAGCTATTCATCGACCTGGAATACGGTAGCTGGCTTATTTATCTTTCCCAATTAATAAGAGTGAATTGTTGTAGTCTGTCCCTGAGAGACAGAGAAATGGGTCCTGGAAACCAGATTTATATCATGGTGCACCTGCCTGGCCAGATGCATCTGCTAGAAAGCTTTCCCAGTCACTGGTGCTGCGTGACTTACTAACAGGGGCTACTGAGGGGATGACCCTCATACGGCGAGCGTCAGTAGTCTAGGGTAAGCACCCATCTCTGCCCCACCTCTCAATTTTTTTCTTAATGCTTTTATTTATCCAGGTGGATAAATAAAGTAGAAAATCAGAAAGGTCCTTATTTTTTCACAGCAACCTCCGTTAAATACTAAATGAACAGTACCTCAGCATTGGTAGAGCAATTCAAAAGATGTGAAACCAAAAACTACTAGCTTCATGGAAATACCGCGGTCAGCATGTCCTTAGTAACCCTTGCACCATAACTTTTTTCAAAGACACCAGACTCCTCCCCATAACTGCAGAGCAGCCAGCATGGAGCCCCTCCACAAGTCACGAGAGACCCTTGCGTACACAACCAAACAGCCGTTCTCTCCCACCGAAGGCATGAATGTCTCAGTATTGCAGGTTACATGCAGAATACCCTTCTGCAAAATACTGGCTATCAGATTCATAATATTTAGCTCTTACCCACTGCTGAAAAGATTCAATCTGAAGCTATTTTTCTATGGAATGGCTTCCTGTCCTCATCTTACCCTAAAACACAGCCAGTCTGCTTCAAGCCACCGTGCATCAGTCTCCTTGCAGTAGAACAGTTTACAGCTGCTGATCAGTCTCTTCACGGATGACCTGAGATACCTATATTCTAACCCAAACTGCAGTGAAGGCTAAAGAGATTTCCACTATTCTGCAGCAGCCTAAACTCTTAAGCTGGAGATATATAAAACATGGTTTCTTTTACTCCTGCTCTTGTAAAGGCAACCCTGACTTTGGATTGCCTTGCCTTCTGCTCTGCTGCTGCCATTGAATACATCCCAAAAATGCCTACCAGTGAGGACTTCTCAAGAGCAAAGCAAAGCAGGCATGTACCTCAGAAACGCAACCATCTGGGACAGTTCTGCAAAAGTAGGACACTTTCAAGTTAATTCAGAGGCTTTCAGAGTTTAGCAGACTACACTCATGAACTTTCTATGCCACGTTACATGTTCAGACTCAGGTAACATCGTGAACCGGCTTAGTTGTAAGTGCTGTTGGGTCTACTTAAAAATAACTAGCTCCTGACTTGCTGAACTAAAAGAAAAAGCTTTGAAAAACAGTGGGACAGTCTATCCTTAACATTGTGCTAGTGACCAGTTTGCAGAAGTCTTCCAGAAGACTTTACACACTCATGCATAAATTACAGAAAAGGCTGAAAAGAAAAATTTTCAAAAAACCTTTGAAATTAAGACTTCGACAGAACAAAGAATAATGTATGTAATCTAAAGTCTAACCATTTCACCTATCATTAGCCATTCCATATGAAGATACAGTAACATCTTCAGTTTTCTCCTCCAGTTAAATAAAGAATTTTTTTAAGGGCTCAGTGTTGACACCTGATTGGTGTCACTCAGGATTACCTCAATTTAACAGGGAATTCAATCAGTGCCAGTACAAACCAGGGAGTTAACTCTTTCTACCATATATAATGAAGAGTCCTTGCACTTTGTAACTGTTCATTAAAGCTGCAATGAGATAAAAATCCTAATTTCTATCGGTATATTTAGCTTTGCTGTTTGTCCATGCCAAAACTCTATCCAAAAGGACAGCTGTAGCTTATTTTTTTAAAGCTGGTTTTGATGAAGTAGATCAGAAAGCAACTTACAGTCTCAAAATAGCAGGAGCTGTTACTTGCAGAGGGACATTCCTTTTGGATCAATATTCTTTTAATCTTTAAAATTACAGAGAAAAATTATTCATAATGACAGGATAATAACTGTGCAGCCAATTTAAAGAGGGCTATATTTATCCTAGATATAGGGAAAAGAAACTAAGTACTTGACAATACTAAAAAACACTCTGGTGGCCAGATGTGTGACAAAAAGCATTATTGTAAAATACATGTGGTAATTATAATATACCTATAGGCAACAATTTCTATTAAACAAAACAGTTGTGGCTTTTATAAAATATGTGCTGCTAATTATCTTAAATCTTTGAGAAATACTGTGATCTACTGCTTCACCAAAATAAACAGAATTACACTTAGGTAATCATTCTGGCTGTAAAGGATACTGTAACTTTGTGGTTGAAATACTACATCAAAGTTCTTTTTCCAGGTATTTTAACCAATATAATGGTCACCTCAAATATGACCTTTAGTTTTTCCATTTTTATATATATAGTTCCATACGTACTTAGATCAAATATAAGGAAGCATATATCCAGACAAAAACAAATTTTTAAATGGAGAGTCAGTGATAAAACTGCTATATCCTGTGCCAAAACTCAGTTAAGTAAACAAACGCTCTCAATCCTAATTCTCAACATTTACTGGATCTGTTGGTTACCAACACAAGTGAGCTAATCAGAGACATCAAGATTGGAGGCAGCCCGGGCTGCAGTGACCATGCATCGGT
>NW_008795491.1:2208292-2209553 GCF_000699145.1 Aptenodytes forsteri
CCTGGGAAACTGCCCTCAGGGACAAGGGAGCAGAACAGAGCTGGCAGATCTTGCAGGGCGCTTTCCATAGAGTGCAAGAGCTCTCAATCCCCACGTGTAAGAAATCAGGAAAGGAAGGCAAGAGACCAGCATGGATGAGCCGAGACTTGCTGGTCAAACAAAAGGGCAAGAAGGAAATGGACAGGTATCCTGGGAAGAGTATAGGGACACTGCCTGGTTGTGGAGGGATGGGGTCAGGAAGGCAAGGCACAGCGGGAGCTGGACTTGGCAAGGGATGCAAAGAATAATAATAAGGGCTTTGATAGGTATGTCAGCCAGAAAAGAAAGGTCAAAGAAAGTGTACCCCCTCCAATGAACACAGCTAGCAAACTGGTAACAACGGACAAAGCAAAGGCTGAGGTACTCAACAACATTTTTGCCTCAATCTTCACTGGCAATCTCTCTTCCCACACCTCTTGAGTGGATGGACCTCGAGGCAGGGAGTCGGGGAGCAAAGTCCTTCCCACTGTAAGAGAAGATCAGGCTCGTGACCACCTGAGCAAACTGAACATAATACATATGTATATGTAACAAATACATAAGTCTATGGGACCTGATGAGATGCATCCAAGAGTCCTGAGGGAATTTGCTGATGTAGTTGCCAAGCCACTCTCCATGATATTTGAAAAGTCATGGCAGTCAGGTGAAGTCCCCAGTGATTAGAAAAAGGGAAACATTGCACCCATTTTTAAAAAGGGTAGAAAGGAGGACCCTGGGAACTACCGACCTGTCAGCCTCACCTCTGTGCCTGGGAAGATTATGGAACAGATCTGCCTAGACACTATGCTAAGGCACATGGAGGACAGGGAGGTGATTTGAGACAGCCAGCATGGCTTCACCAAGGGCAAGTCCTGCCCAACCTTGCTTTCTATGATGGAGTGACTACATCAGGGGACAAGGGAAGAACTACAGATCTCATTTATCTGGACTTGTGTAAGGCCTCTCACACAGTCTCACAACATCCTTCCCTCTAAATTGGACAGATATGGATTTGATGGATGGACTATTCAGTGTATAAGGAATTGGCTGGATGGTCACATCAAGACCATTGAGTGGTCAACAGCTCAATGTCCAGATGGACACTGGTGACGAGTGGCATCCTGCAGGGATCCGTATTGGGACTGGTATTGTTTAATATCTTCATCAATGACATAGACAGTGGGATCGAGTGCACCCTCAGCAAGTTTGGAGATGACACCAAGCTGAGTGGTGCGGTCAACAC
>NW_008795491.1:2210739-2213707 GCF_000699145.1 Aptenodytes forsteri
GTGTAAGCACTGCTCAGCAACAACTAAACCATCGGTGTGTTATCAACATTGTTCTCATCCTAAATCCAAAACACAGCACTGTACCAGCTACTAGGAAGAAAATTGACTCTACCCCAGCTGAAACCAGGACAGTTGGACTAGATGACCTTTAAAGGTCCCTTCCAACCCAAACTCTTCTATGATTCACTGAGTCTATGAAAAGTAAACTAAAAGTTGACTTAATCATATTTTTGTCTTCACTCAACCACTCCTTCCAATAAGTAGTTGTGCTCTGAGCTAATAAAGGTATTTTGCTGGAATTTATTTATGGAATTATGAAATTAACTTATAGTTCTCATAGCTATCTATTAAATGGTGCATGATTATGAATTCCTAGGCTATATTGCATTTACCAATCAGAATAACCATATGTAGGTTATCAGAGTGAGTCAGCCTTCTACTAATGGAGCGTTAGAAAGAAATGGTTTAGCATCATATATTATTTGTATTGCAGAGGTCTAGTAGCTCAAACTTTCTCCCACAACCCCATTATTCTACCAAAAAAAAGAAAAAAAATTCCCTGCATTATACTATGTACTAGCATTTAATGATGGCTTGCAAGCCAGCTGGTTTGGATGTGGGCTCTCTAGAACAAGGTTCAGCAGTCAGGAAGTTCTAGTGGTTATTAAGACTGACCTACTTAGGCCACTAAATTTCAGTGCCACAGAAGATGGTAAAAGCTAGTGAAATTACTCTGCTGACCAAAAATATAATTTCTAAATTGAGTCATTCTACTAGTAATACAAAAAATTAAGCAAATATTTCCTAAAAAATTATTTCAAATGTTTAGGTTTAATTACTCCCTTAAGTCTTTGCTTAAGGTAAAAATGAAATAATAAAGAAATCCACAGGACTACATTTTAAGATCTTTTGTTGAAAGCAGGGAAGGTGGTCAATGGCATCATCTGAAGAGAAAGCTTAACCTCTGTCTCTGCAGTTATTTCTTTTTATAAACTGCTGCATAAATTGCAAAAAATATATTTATTTCTTTTTTTCTTAACTTCAGTATGTCTCTTACTGTACACATTCTTACAGATTTTATAATGTATGTTTCATATCAACTGCTAAATGACTTCTGTTATAATAGCAATAATAACATAATCCATTTTCACCCAGTCTGCATTTTGGGTAACTATGAAATGCATTGTGTATACTTTTGGCAGTGTATATATTTGCAGTATCAATTACAATAGTCTTTATATTGAATCAAAATATATTAAAATAGGATGTATGCTACAAAATTGTTTGATTTTTTTTTTCTTTTGTGATCGTTAGCTTAAGGTATCATCTTTCACCACATTTTCTTTCCCAAATTTACACACTGCCAACATTCAGATGTCAGTGGTTTTATAAAAGAAAAGATGTTACTCTTATAGTCTGGATGTAGTCAATGTTTCTAGCTTGTTCTCCACAGAAAATACTGCAAATTGAAATAGATCATAGAAGAAAAGCTTAATGTTGCAAAGTACCCAAAGAGCTTATGCCAGAAAACATAAGAATTTGCCAAACAAGCTTGAAAAAATTTGTGAAATAGAGATGTAAGTTGATGAACTGATTTGGATTCTCCACAGGTAAATGCTTTAGTCAAAAACATGTTGTTTTCGCTTCACTAATGTAATGAAATACAGGATCCATTTTTTATTTTATTTGACAGGCCAGAGAAAATAATGATTAGTGTGTGGCAACACAGTTTGTAAAATGAAAAAGGAGAATGTGTAAAACAGTAAGTATGTTCTATGTTCAAGTAGAATAGTAAATAAATATTTTTATAAAATTTGTAGAAAATGCCACTTGTTACTAGAAAAATGCAGAATTAAAAGTAATTCTTAACAGGAAATTTTGGTTGTGAAATAGTTGGGAGGAGACTAGGTTAAACCTAAGTGTAATAATTTTTTTGTCAACTGCAACTCTTACCATAATTTTTTAAACCTTTTTTTTTAATCATAACTGGAACCAAGAGGTAGGAAAACCTTTGTTTTCTCTGATTTGGAAAAGGCTAAGGGTAAAATCCTACACTAAGAATAGGGTCCATTCATGTAAACATTAGTCATTCTTATGCTAATCCCTATCTTCACACTGACCCAGAAAAATCTGTAAGTACGTGCTTTATACTGAGAGTGTGCAGGTATCTTTTAAAGGTAAAAGGCTTATAACTGTACACACCATTCTGCCAAGAACAAAATCTGCAGTCGGAGATTAGTACAGTCTCTTGGTGCAGAAGACAGACTCGGAGCCACTGTTGTGGTTAAACCCCAGCCAGCATCTCAACCCCACCAGCCATGCGCTCACTCGTCCCCAGTGGGATGGGGGAAAGTCGGAAGGGTGGAAGTGAGAAAACTCATGGGTTGAGATAAAGGGAGCTTAATAGGTAGAGCAAAAACTGTGCATGCAAGCATGATGGTTACCTGGGAAGACAGACACCATAACTCTGAACGTCTTCCCTTCCTCCTCCTTTCCCCAGCTTTTATTGCTGAGCATGATGTCACAGAATCATCGAATGGTTTGGGTTGGAAGGGACCTTCCACTAGATTAGGTTGCTCAAACCCCCATCCAACCTGACCTTGAACACTTCCATGGAGAGGGCATCCACAACGTCTGTGGGCAACCTGTTCCAGTGTCTCACCACTGTCACAGTAAAGAATTTCTTCCTAATATCTAATCTAAATCTACCCTCTTTCAGTTTAAAACTGTTCTCCCTCATCCTATCACTACGCTCCCTCCCCATCTTTCCTGTAGGCTCCCTTTAAGTACTGGAAGGCCTCTATAAGGTCTCCCCAGAGCTTTCTCTTCTCTAGGCTAAACAGCTCAACTCTCCCATCCTCTCCTCATAGGGGAGGTGCTCCAGCCCCCTGATAACCTTCATGGCCCTCCTCTGGACTTGCTCCCACAGGTCCATGTCTTTCTTATGCTGGGGGCCCCAGAGCTGAAC
>NW_008795491.1:2213810-2214570 GCF_000699145.1 Aptenodytes forsteri
AAGTCCTTCTCAGCAGGGCTGCTCTCAATCCACTCAACCCCCAGCCTGTATCCATACTTGGGATTGCCCCAGCCCAGGTGCAGAACCTTGCACTTGGCCTTGTTCAGCTTAATGAGGTTTGCCCAGGCCCTCCTCTCTAGCCTCTCTAGCCTGCCAGGTGGTATGGGACATCCCTTCGGTCAGTTTGGTCTCAGCTGTGTCCCCTCCCAACTTCTTCTGCTGGCGGGACAGTGTGAGAAGTAGAGAAGGCCTTGACACTGTGCAAGCACTGTTCAGCAATAGCTAAAACATCCCTATGTTAGCAAAACTGTTTTGGTCACAAATGCAAAACATAACACCATAGGATCTGCTATGAAGAAAATTATCTCTATCCCAGCCACAACCAGTGCAGCCATGAAATTCATTCCTTCATGGATGCAAAACACTCTGTATCTGACGGGCTTTAAAATAAATTCAAAGCTCCCTGCCTGTGGCGGTGTGCTCCTCCCGCCCCACGTAAGCAATAATGACCAGTGGGGGTCATGAGGGCTGCACCCAGCTTATGCTGGACTTCGGGGACAGATGGCCACACAGTGGCCAAGGGCTGTGTGGCTGTCCTGCAGGGATAGAGTTAATTTCCTTCTTAGTAGCTGGTACAGTGTACAGTTTTGGATTTAGGGTGAGAACAATGTTGATAACACACCGATGGTTTAGTTGTTGCTGAGCAGTGCTTACACTAGCCAAGGACTTTTCAGCTTCCCATGCTCTACCAACTGAGAAG
>NW_008795491.1:2215909-2225439 GCF_000699145.1 Aptenodytes forsteri
CTTCAAGCTTACTGAGTATTCCGTGCTGAATTTCAATAAATATCTGTAGGTAAAGTTGTTCCAGAAACAAAATAAATGTTACCAGTTAAGATACAACCTTATGTGTATAAAATTAAAGCTATACTAGTCACACAGCTTTAAGCATGTTAAATTTCACTCAGTCACAAATTACGAGTCTTAAGACGGAAGTAACTGGATAAAATTCAATAATTTCTCAAATGTAGAATCACATCAGATAATACAGACCTTCAGTGTAATATAAGGTGTCAAAATCTACTTATCTACTTACCTAGATTCTTGTATTGACATTGAAAAAAAATCTCAGCACTAGGCAGGAATTTAAAATAAGTCAGATTCTGATTAAGAACTCTTTGTTTTTCTTTGTTGACTGTAACGAGAAGCTTGGTGACTAAGTCAGTGTCTCCACATCTATATCATAGATGGTACAGATGGATGAAATAAGCTCCACCCTGGGGGTCTGAGCAAGCTTGTACATAAGGAAATCTCTAACTTACCTCCATTCCTCCCACAGAACAACCTCTTTTCTGAACACATCCTTTGTCCATCCTCCCTATTGAATGAATGATCGAAAATCACAAGCATGCTTTCATGTGATGTATAGTCCACTGTGTATTTTGGCAATGTGCCAGGCAGCAAAAATGTATGAAGACAAGTTCTGTCCTGTTGTCTGCAGCAAAGAATTAAATCGTACTTTCGTTATCCGGTGTAAGTTTGACTGTGTAAGTCAACAGGACAGGAGGCAGTTTACTACATACTTTTTGTTACAGACATACCCAGCCATTTACTATTCATACTTTCATGGTGAACCTGCATCATATTGTTGTTTCACACAAGGTATTTTACCTACTGTTCAATCTGAAAGAGAATCAGTAGAATACAGTAACATCTGAAAACAGGACTGCATTTTGTTAGATGTAGTCAAGGCTAACAAATACCGTGGAGTTCCCATAGCTCAGGAGTTTATTATCAGCTTATAAACAAAGAAAGCCTCAGGTTATTTAAATAAATGGACTGCTTAAGAACATTCAGATCAGTCAAGTGAATCTGTTGAGTATAAATCATACAGTACTTCTTCAGACAGACCTTTCTGTGAACTCTACTGAAATTTTCTTGGAAAACTGTATAATAGCATGGATCTAATTAAAAAGGATTTTATGTGAGGCTATTTTTTTTCAGAACAGATTAATGGTTAATGTTTAATATGTATGAGTTTTCATAGACAAAGCCCCAGATCCCAACCAGAAGAAAACTAAAATAAGACTTTAACAAACTTTAGGCACCTGTCTCTAAAATTGCACTCTAAAAACATCATTTCAGTTGCCATCTAACACAGATTCACCTAGGTAAATCCAGATTTGATGTGAAAATGCTTAGCTGGAAAATGTTTAACCTGCCATTTTTGTTTGTTGGATTTTGTTTTGTTTGGAGAGGTCCAGAAGTTCCTGTCCTGGGCACAACTTGCTTCTTCCTAAGCCCTTTGAAATACTCTGTTAGTTGGGTAGAGCAACACAGAAGGGACACTCTTCAAAATGTAACTAAAATGTATGGGATCGGTAAGTACTGGTAGTACTGGGATCCTTGAAGAAGAGTTCCTTCCTAAAATATATTGTGACCACAAGACTGGCCCATATTCGTATGATGCCCCAATCTCAGACTGGAAATGGATATTTATTTTTGTATAAAATAAATACAACAACATTCAAGTTTTCAGATTCACATTTCCACCACCTGGAAGAGTAGCTAACCCACCATCCTGTAGTTTTGGCCAGCTGGATCACCTCCAGCCTTGGTGAAGTCTGCCCACTCTGCAGAAAGAAATGGAGATCCAGTGGATACCCTCAGGATGGGTAAGTGAGAGATTATCTCTGTAGATATGTGCTTTGGAAATTCATCCTAAAAAATTTCATAGTCACTCAACCGTAGAACTGTAGACTTTATGGCAAAAATATAGCTCTGATCTGACTTACTCTGAGATCATTCACTTCAGTTAAGCCATTCAAAATTAATTATGCCATTTCCACAACAACTGTGCCCTGAAATGACTGTTTAAATTCATCCACCCTCAGGATGGACACTAAGGTCACATTCATGCATGAGCATACCTTGATTTTCTAACTTGTCTTTAATTCCAGTTTAAAATACACCATGTATATTCTTAGGCACTCTCCTGATTAATACTCTTAAAATGAAATCCACTTCTTGATGAGTGTCAGATGACAACAATAGTACATAATCTATATTTTTGTGAATAAAATAAAAATCATATGAATAAAACATTTTTATTTCAAATTATTAAAATAGAAGAAACCATCTATTTTAAGAAAAATTTAGAAATCATACTTTTGAGATGGAATATCTAAAATAATTGGCACTGTCTAAAACAAAGACCATTTTCCAGGCTGTTCAGAAGGTGAATTAGAGTACTGACTGAAGGCAGCTGAAATGCCTGGAAAACACTGGTTGCACAGACCTCAGACAAGATTTTGAGGCAGAGTGCTGGATGAAAAAAAAAAACCAGCAGCTGTGAACAGCAACAAAAATTTTATTTTTCTACAGTCCTAAACAACATTTGTTTGGTTTTCTTCTGGTGCTACAAAGGAGCTGACCATTCTGTGAATAGAATCAGCACTGACAAAGTCTTCAGAAAGAACTTTGTACTTTCATTGGAAATGGTTTTATACTTGATTCTTCTTATTCTTCTTACATTCTCTGATGTAGTTTTCGGAGAGGAGAAACCATTAATAATATGGGATAGCCAAAACCAACTGAAATTCACTGGATCTTGGAATATGTAATTTACAAATGTGGCCTTAATAGTTAGACCTCTTGCATTTTGTTTTACCAGCACAATTTGTGAATCACTTCTAGAAACACACATTCCAGTAGGAGAAAGTATTATGTTTTGAAAGATAAGTAACGGGTAGTGAAACCAAATATTTGGAAAATGGTCTTCTTTGTTCATTGTTTCTGCAAATATTTTTGCTTGCTAAATAAGCACCTTCTGTGTTAATATTTTCTTTCCCTACGCAAGTTTAACTAACCTGGACAGAGCTAATAATTTGGATATTCCATGTCCATTATGCAAGCTAGATCAATCAAAGCCTAAAACATTGTACAGTGGAGACACATTCTGAGTGTGAAATCAGAGAGGGTGAAGGGTTTATAATTCTACATATTAACAATTCAACTCCTAAAATGGCAAAATCTCCTAAGATAAATTCTTCTAAGACTGAATTTTCAGATTTAAATAGGAAAAAAGAAAGTCACATAAGACCCTTCTATTCTAATGAAAATAGAAACAAATTAGGACACAGAGGACACCAGAGAACAGCAATCTTACAAATATAAAACCAGTACTTTAGGATTTGCAATTATTCTTATTGCAATCCTCTTGATAGCTCTAGACAGGCACATTCAAACATGCTCATTTTTCCCTATTGTTTACCTGATCATTTCCATGAACGCTGAAGCTGTAGCTGTTTGGGTTAGCAACAGGGATTGCAGAGAGTATTTGACTTTCATTACTGCCAGCAGTTATCTCAGATTCAAGTTTGCAGTGCAAATAGAGGGGACTACAAATTCATTTTTATAAACTTTCTGAATCAGTTTCTTAATATTCTCGTTCACTGAACTCAGAGATAATTTTTTTAAATAATTGGAAACAGGATGGTGACAGACAAAGATCTATAGAAGCTATTTTACTTTAAAAATAGAAGATTGTGGGACATTTTTCAAAAGCTATGTGTTGTTACTTACAATACATGAAAATGGCTATACATATAATGAGTTTTTTCCCCCAGTTTAACCTGTAGAATGGACTTCAGACTGCTTCACTAACTTGAATAGACTTTTTGTAGATAATTAGGTTATCTCACATGAATGAGACTAGAAAGAAGGAGGGAAGCATTGCACTGATTTAACCCAAATTACCTCAAATTAATAGCAAGTAAAATAAATCAATTGTAAGACCATATTATTGTAGCAATCAGTGAGGAACATTCAGGAAATAAATATACTGAATAACTGACCCAAAGACAAGAAAAAAACAATGCTTTTTGAAAGCTCATAGTGTAATCAAAGTTTCCATGGAATATTTCATTCTATAAAGACTCTAGCAGAAAGATTCATTAAAAGAATCTCATATTGTACTCTGATCTACAGTTTGTGTGCAATTCAGAGAGGAAAAAGTCTGCAGAGCATATTGCTATGCTTCCTTACTCTTACAAAGTAATGTATTTTTAAAGGTTTGTCCGTTACCAAGACTTTCAGTTAAGCTTGTTGGGAAAGTACATCTTGCTGGGCCAAAGCAAGCGGCTTACAAGACGTTTTAAGTGGTAGCCCATTGACCAAGTTTTCACACTAAGTGGGATTATCACCTAAGCCCAGATGTATTCGCTGCTTTTCCTTCATTGATCTTAAATATAGTCTTCAAGAGACTGTCTGGACTGAAACTAAGAGAATATGCTATAACAAGTATCAACCCAACACTGTGATTAAGGCCAAAAATACCTTTCCCAATTATATATTTTGGGCCTTGTTAGGGAAACTTGTTGCTCTCAAGCACAGTTAGAGGAGATTTGACATATAGACATAACTCTTCAGACCTGCTAACAAGAACAATCTCTCCTTCTCCAGTTTATTGTATAGCGATCAGGAAAAGGAGAAAAAACTCAATCAAACCTATCCCTAAGAAACTGCAGCCACGAGTCACAGAAGAATTGGTATGAAATAAGAAGCACTGAGTCATCATGAAGTTACAGAGTCTAATACATCCAATTTATCTGAGTCTGCAGACCACACCAACTCATTTGTATTGACTTACACAGGGAAAATAAGCCGGTAATGCTGCAGATAGAGAATTTGTCAAGTAGTGGTCCTTTGACAAACTTGATCTTGCCTCCACTTCCCCCCCTCCCCCCCCAAAAAAAGACTCAAATGGCAACTTGTGGAAAAACTGATGAACTTAATCAGAAATTAGGACAGGCAGCAGAATAATGAAAAACTGTGTTACTTTTCTTTTGCAAATAAGATTATGCATTAGAACAAGTAGAATTCAGTATTTTTCTATTTCTGTATCAGTAAAACCTGTTCTCTCTCTTAAGCGCGTTCCTGTCACAGAGACAAATTAAGAGTGCAGAAATCTGCAGAGGTAAGAGTCGAACACTGCTTATTTCCATATAAAGTCCAAATTTTAACAATTTTAAGGTGAAGCAGTACATTCTGCAGAAAAGCATATGTATATATACATGACCTCAGAGAATATATGAATATTAGTGCTTCACACTAACACTGAAATAATTTATATACTGCCCTAATATAAATATGTATAAATATGTACAAGTAAGCCATACAAGGCACAGACTTACTCGGGCACTGGTACGTGGTTGTCCACATTATACAGCTCTTATCACCCTCCCTGACATGACGTTGGCTCATGACAGCCAGCACTGCCCCAATGCCAGGCATGATTTTGGAGGCATCTCTTGCCAAGGACCAGAGGATGAGATTTCAGGGTAGAATGAAACGTATGACAAAGAGAAAATCTAAACCCAGCTTTTTTGTATCCAGCCTCTGTAATAGAAATTTCCATATGCAGTAGACAATATAGTTTTGCCAGCCAGTCAGCATAAGTTTCCTTTTAAAGTCCAGTTAATTATACAATAGCAGTGAGGACATTTTACCCCATACAGTAACATGCAGTTCCAGAACTTGTATCTTTGTGAGATGAATATGGAAACTGAGGTTTTCAAAGTATGCAGTGGGCTTGGGAGTAGCAAAACTGTGTCCCGGAGCACTGCAAGACAGGGAGACAAAGTGAGATGACCAGGTTTCTCACAGTGGCCTTAGCTGCCGTAGAGAGGTAATAGAAGACTAAGAGCTTTCAATTTAAAGTGCCATGCCAGCGCAGTGAATTAG
The DNA here is from genome assembly GCF_000699145.1 of Aptenodytes forsteri. Taxonomy (NCBI): domain Eukaryota; kingdom Metazoa; phylum Chordata; class Aves; order Sphenisciformes; family Spheniscidae; genus Aptenodytes; species Aptenodytes forsteri. The sequence goes on from NW_008795491.1 coordinate 2,221,847, forward strand.
TTGGGGTAAGAGAGTAAAGAATTCATAACTGGCTTATGAGCACTATCCATATTGTGGAATGGCTTTTGTTCCATCTCTAACTTATTTCCTCCTTGATAAGCAGAGTTGCTTCTCCAAGGTAATGTTTCTCAAATGCAGCTTCAGTTCCTTAGCTTTGGTTCTCAGAGCAGAGAGTTTATTTTCCTTTAACAAAGTATACCCTGAATAAAAGTTTGACTTCTGCAATCCATTCCTACAGGAATAAAATCTGAAATTCATGTGAGCCATTCCTTAAAATTGTGTTAGAGACTGACAGCGTGCTTCAATAAGCTTTGACAAAATCACAGGGAAAAGTAAACACAATAAATGATTTTTGGACAACACAAAGCAGCAATCTTTTAGCAATGTTAATAAAAAGGAGGCCATTTTGAGGTCTTACCTGCCTAAGCACGCGATCAATTTGTTCCCCTTTTTTTTTCTGGGAGCAATTTAAAGATTCCACAATGTACTGTTTTTCCATGAAACAGTGAACTATATTTTGTCTGAATTTATGTTTTAAAGGCAATGGAAATATGCACATTTTAAACTGAACCTCTTATACTTTGTCTATAATACTGCCTCATTGCTCATTGTGGTTCAGCCTAAAATTAAGGCTTATTAGAAGAATACAGACTAATATGAAGAATAATATATAAAACAATAACTGATATAGAATTTTGTTGATATGTGTTGTTTTTTATTTATATCCATTATCACTATTTTAAATAAAAAAAATCAGGAAATATTAACACCTCAGTAGCTAAAGTCCATTGTAATTACACAAAAGACTTGTTTTCTAATGTGCATTCTGGAATTCTTGGCATTGTATGCTATCTTTTTTGGATGTCACATATCAGAGCTAACTGAAAAAACAGCAAAGGTAGGTCTGCAAAAAGAAATAGTTAATTTGTCACATTTTCCCATTTCTCTGTATAATTTTATTGTTATTGAGATGTAATTAATAGTTTGCCCAAAATGTCTGATTGCAGGAACAGTCTGGGGTAGCAATTAGGAATAGCTACTTTTCTCATATTGCATGTGGACATTTATTTTGTGATTTTTCTGTTACCTTCCTGACTGTTAGGAGATGAATTAAGCTAAACTGGATAGAAGCATGCCATTTTCATTCTGTGTTTGTAGGAAATAATGTAGCAACAGCATAGCAAATGCGATGCCTGGTATGAGGGGAAGGTGATTTTTTCTTTGGAAGATTGATTTCACTCATTTGTACTCCAACTCTCACGTCGACACGCTCGCTGGCACCATGACACGTGTGTGCCCAGCTACTGAATTGTCCTCATGGTTCCTGGGCTCTTCTTAGGTGTGCAGTCACATTTGGATATGTCTTTTGCATCCTTACAGAGCTAAGAGCCATCAGTCCATACTTTCCTTTTTCTCCTAACCTTGGTCTTCTGGGAAAAGATGTATAGAGATATCTGTTAATATCGCGATAGCCTTCTGCTACTCTTTCACATGTAATATAATGATTACAAATTGCAGTCTTTAGACCCTCAGGAGTCCTCCTGGTTACTTCAGAAGCATCTGTTAAAATTGACAAGGAAAATTAGAACATAGTTGCTATGCATCTACACACGTGACATTCATATGGGAGCCTGCAGCCTGACATTAAAAAAAAATAAAAATCAGAGGTCCAGAAACTGACAGACGTTTAAAATTGCTGTCCCAAAGCATTCAAAATGGCCTAAAAATCATACCAGCATTTGCATGGTTTTCCTCATTTCTATTTATATAGCTTATCATCATTGGTTCAGGTCCTTATAGCTGCAAGTGCCTGACTTCTCCTTTAAAGGATATTGCATTTGTTAAGAGTGTGGAATAACAGGATTCCTCTGAAGTCACTACACATACTGTGATTTAAATTCTCACCTTAACCTTATTGATAATTTTGTTTTGCAGTTAAGTGCATCACAAAGAACTGAACCTGTAATCTAAACTCTGCTTGGCCCATACACCTTCCCTGTCTTCAGATAATGCCACTGGTTACTCCTGAGCAAACTCCTTATCCGCTGAGAGGGATGTAGAGTAATTAATTCAGCACAGTCTGTAGAGCCCAGGTTAAGTGTGAAGTAATGATAAAATGAAGCAGAAAAAGCATACTTTTCTATCGTGCCACTTTGATAAGTTATCCATAAAATAACAAACATGAGACCTTGTAAGGGTTGTGTGATACAAGAAGCATGCTGCGTTAAAGTTTAAAATGTAAAACCTACACAGAACAGGGTGGGGAGAACAGGAAAAAAGAGCAAAATAGATGTCAATCATAGGACTGGGTTTTTGCTGTTCCTTTGCAGGAACTTTGAATACATTTCATCATATTCCCCAGAACATACTGAGAGAAAGCTGAATGTGTGTCACACTAGTCAGCTCCTTTGACTGTGCCGACCACGGTGGGATCCAGCGAATCGTCGAGATGACTGGATATCCAGATCAGGATGTTTGAAGAGCTTTTCAGTAAGACTGACAGCCATGAATCTGTCAATCAAAATACGTATGCATATACATTACTGTCCCAGACTGGCTTTACTGCCTACAAGGCTGTGTAGGTACATCAGAAACTTCCACCGTATAGCTGCATTATCAGCAGGACACATGTGCAGTTCCTTGCCTATGATGATAAGCTCCTGGAAGATAAATCACTTTGTTGCAAAAAAGTCAATCTCCCTGCTTTTCAAAAGCAACTGGTAAGAAGCTCACTACACTGAGTCTGCAGATGTCCTTTGGAGTAGGACTACTAATTAATGAGCATAACATGGAGTCAGATAAGATATTATTAGAAGCAGTGGCAGTCAGGTGATGATGATGTGGGGTAACAATTTAGTTCAGTGTCATCCTTTGTCAAATCTTATAGCTGTTTGAAATTTTAATAAACAAGTTCTATGCATCTTCTATGTTTATAGGTACTTTATGTGCTATTTCGCTATGAAGTATATAAAAATCCTATTGATATCTCAGTTGTGTGGTGTCTGTATTGCATCTCAGTATCTTTATTCTTTAACACAGGGAGTTTCTTAGTTTCAGAAAGTTTATCATATCTTTCAGTGATCTGAAGAAAGAGTGAATATGTCAATTTTCACATACTCCTCCTACACTTCTTGCATTCTGCCTCATTTTATTTGATATAAACTTTTTTTTTTTCAAAATCAGGCTTTCTTCCTCCTTCCTCTGCTTCAGACACTGTATCACAGAGTGTGCTCTTTTCACTTTAATTCTTTTTGTCTGTAAGTAATTTTACACAATCATAATAAAAAAGAAATGTCAGTTTGGGGAAAACAAATAATCATTTTATATCTCAGAGTCTTTACTGCTACAATTGCACTGCCCCAAAAATTAACTGAGGAGAAAAAATTGCACAGATGAAATTATGTATCTGAAGAGACTAGGTAATTTTAATGATTTTAGGACATTTTATTACATGACATTTCTTCTGGATGACTTAGAATGGATGATTAAAAATCAGTGCAGAATTTTTTTCTCCTAATTTTTAAATTTTACAGCAGGTAGTGGGGATGGAGAGTAACAAGGTGTCGTGGTTTAACCTCAGTCGGCAACTAAGC
>NW_008795491.1:2225823-2248011 GCF_000699145.1 Aptenodytes forsteri
CCCTGTACCAGCTACTAGGAAGGAAATTAACTCTATCCCTGCCGAAACCAGGACACAAAGAGAAAAATTCTCTTTATGAAATGTACTATGAAGTTTTGCATGCTTATGAAATTAATTCACATAATTTCCTGCAAGAGTATGGAAGCAAATATAGATAATACTTTAATAGTATTTCTTCAGCACAGTGATACAGGGGTTAGGAAAATATCAACATGGGTGTAGATCCCTGTCTTTATTTTTCTACCTTATGCAATTCTACCTGTATTCGTGACTTGTTTAGAAGTATCTAAAAAGTGGTTGCCATTGTGCCTCTAATAGGAGACTAAGAAAAAGTTGAGCAGCCAGGTATGTTTGACAAACAGCTCAGCCTTGAAAAAGAAACTGCTTACGATCAGTTCCAATCATTAACTCTCTGACATTTCTAATGTGATCTCTTCGAGGGATGAGACCCGGGGGCATCAAAGTGGCATCTGAAACACTGCAAACAGTGTAGTCCTGCCTCAGAAGTGAAGTAGTGACAGAAAGAAACCTTAAACAGCATCAAATAGCTGTTACAAAAGCACTTGTCTCAGCTTTCCATGAACATGAGAGAAGTAGTGTGTCTTTGCTGCAGGCATGCAATGCAAGAAAGCCATTATCCCCACAGTGCATTAAAAAGGCATATAAAGAATGGTATAGCTAAGACTTTGTGGCTCAGTGGACTCTCAGAAACCACTGGACTGTGCGATGTTAGACAGACACCACTACCAACTGTCAGAGCTGAGATTATCATGTACGCAAGATGGCCAGAAGCACTGTTCAGCAGGCCAGTTTTGCACAAAGATTATATTTTTGCACTATTATTTGCTTCACAGAGAACATACCTGTGTAGACTACTTAATTCTTATGCATTGTCTTGCAATTTTCTGAGCTGCAATATGTCCAATTTATATAAGTAGTAAGTGACGATTGGTAGACAAACATGCACTTTTGACAGAATAATTATTTTATTTGAAAATATGCTGAAGCAAATAAAATTCACTTTCCCTGTACAGCACGGTTCTAATGGCTTCAACATAGCTCACAGTACTAAATTAACAGCTAATTATCTTTATCCTGAAACTTTTTAGGGCAGTGTTCTGGATCCATCAAAAGGCCCCTATGGTATTCCAGATGTACTACTGATGAGTATCATCTATGCTCATTTTAAGGCTTTTTCCTTCTATTTGTAGGTTCTTCCCATTATCTTAAGCTGGTGAAATATGGGAGACTCGACTAACAAGTCACAAGCCAAAAACACGAGAGAATGTATGCTAATGAAAAAAATTTGTATTTCTGGAAAAGTAAGTCTCTCCTTGGAAATACTAATTGGCAATGCAAAAAAAGATACTTTGTTTCAAAAAATAGACTGAATTAACATTGCTATGTTAATTTATCCAATTAAATATGGTCAAATATGCATTCACAGGGCTTAGGGTTAGCAGGTAGGGGTTGTAATTCAGTCAGTTAGAAACTTGAGTCTAGGTTCAAGGTCATTTTATACAGTTTTTGTACATAAATGTCTATCATCTAAAACCAAATTTACTTTTGAGGCTGTTTTCCTTGGCTAAACTGAGAAAAAAAAAAAAGCCTTCATTAGTCTGCTAGTAACATAATTGCACTAACTTACCACAAAACCAAGACTAAAAAAGCAAACAAAATGGCACTGTTGCACAGTGACTCACATTCTTATTTCTTAGTTCTTATTTCTATTTGTCTTATTGACAAATGTTTAGTTTTGAGAAAATACAGTTTCTTACTGCTGCCAGAGGAAGCTGTATGAACAGTGAACCCCTTGCTGTCTTCTTTATTCCTCCCTAAGGTTTTTGTTCTTTGGACAACTTAATTCATATTTTTTAAAAATGAAAACAAAACCCACACAGATGAATAACTCCCAATAGCCACCTTTACTAAATAAATACAATATGGAAAGCTTCCTAATGTAAATGCTCAGGTGTTGGATTTTGAAGGCTTCTGAAACAAAATAAATGGGGACTCAGTAGGAAATTTGCAACTGAATAGGGGCTTCTAACTCTTCTTCTATTTTACATCATCTGTTTAATGACAGTTTCTGAATTATTTTTTGCTTCTGAAAATGTAGTCACTGCAGTTCAGAAGAGATGCATCAATGAAAAAATGTAAGCTGCTTATGGCAATTTCTGTCCCATCTGTAACTGATGTTTACAAGTAAACAAAAATTCCCACTCCACTGGGGATGGAAAGCAAAGTCTGAGTATTTAGATTTTTCTATTTTGGATCCTATTACATTTTCAATATCTGAAATTCAATGTTTGTGTTCTTTTAGCTGCTCTCTAAGTCATTTAATAAGTGTAAAGAGACAATACTAACTAACTTACATAACAGCACCTAACAAACTGAATTTCAACTGCTGACTGAAATAGTCACAAAAATCCCTTTAAATGTAGAAAAAAAAATTAAATAGAGTGTCATGGTTTAACCCCAGCCGGCAACTAAGCATCATGCAGCCACTCACTCACTCCCCCCCAGTGGGATGGGGGAGAGAATTGGAAGGGTAAAAGTGAGAAAACTCATGGGTTGAGATAAAAACAGTTTAATAGGTAAAGCAAAAGCTGCACACGCAAGCAAAGCAAAACAAGCATCACTCCGAACGTCCCCCCCTTCCTTCTTCTTCCCCCAGCTTTACATGCTGAGCATGACATCACATGGTGTGGGATATCCCTTGGGTCAGTTGGGGTCAGCTGTCCCGGCTGTGTCCCCGCCCAACTTCTCGTGCACCCCCAGCCTGCTCGCTGGTGGGGTGGGGTGAGGAGCAGAAAAGGCCTTGACTCTGTGTCAGCACTGCTCAGCAATAACCAAAACATCCCTGTGTTATCAACACTGTTTCCAGCACAAATCCAAAACACAGCCCCATACCAGCTACTGGGAAGAAAACTAACTCTACCTTAGCCAAAACCAACACATAGAGCTTAGAAATACATGTTAATAATGAATCAGTTGGGACTTATGACCAATAAGCACATACACTGAACATTCACTTGGTTGAATTTCCAAACTACTTTGCAGCATTTACTTTTTTTTTTATTTTAGTTTTAGCTGGATTTCCTATTACTAATCCAGAACAGGAAAATCCAAGCCATTTCAAGCAGTTTCTTCCAAATATGTTCATTTTTTTCTGGCAAGTTAAACCTGTCCTAGATTTCTGGAGCAGTTGATGCCCCTCTACCCCTGAACACCTGCAGCCCAGCTGCTGCCCATGCAGTAGTCCCAGCCTGGCCATGGCATGCCTGGAGCTCATGAGCACGTTCCCCGTGCAGTAGTGTCGTGGTGCACAAGCCCTCTCATATAGGTGCTTACGGCTGCAGTGAGCCCACACCTTGCAGCTGAAGTCTCCAGAGGCATCTGCTAGACTCACTGCATCTGTGATGCACTGCAGCTCTGGGCCAGTGCAATAAAAATCCAATCTTTACCTTGAAAGCTGAATTTACTGTGCGTTTCCAAAGTAACTGCATAAAAATGTGCAAACCACTCCGTCCAAGACAAAAATGTGGAATGTGACCCTTGTGCACTCCAGTTTGAGAACCAGCTGGGCAAACACCTAGAAACAAGTATCACTAATCCCCTGGGACTTCAGATGAGAAATCAGACACCTACAACTAGGAATTATTTTTCAAGACCAGGGTTTTTTGAGCCACTTTAGAGAAATACTGAGAGAGAGATGTTCAAGATGCTCAGCATCTTTTATAAACAGGCTTAAATATTACACGTAAATATTACTAGAGAGGTTTAAATGTCTGCATATGTGTCAACTACACAAAATCACGTAAAAGTCATCTGTACTTTGTTCAGATGTTTAACTCAAAACTGATTCTTCAGTTGCTGCTTCACGTTGAAAACTAGAGTGAGTGAAGTCTGGATATCATTAAAGTACACTGAAAATCTTTCTGAATGCCAGCTGTACAAAATATATCTAATAAATCATGAAACATACATTTTATTTATAATTTGCCCTTTTCTATATATTGATGTACTTAAATATGGAAAAATGAAACATATCCAACCATGAAGGATGATGACAAAATTACAGATTTCTCTTTTGAACCATGGTATTAACTCTGTATGACTTTAAGTAAGTCTCCATGAGAGCAGAGACATGATACTGAAAAGTTAAATACAAGTTCTACATATCAAGTACAATCCTTTGTTCCCAGTTCTTACACTGTCAAAGACTAATGTTATAAAAACCTATTGAAATATGCACTGAGTGGGTTAAAATTATTCCTTCTGAAAGGCATTTTTCTCCCTACTTGTTAATGAAAGAACATCTGTTCTTAAAAAAGTGAGTATCATTGTGATAGATACCACTAAATGCATTTCAAAAATATTTCTTGCACCCTAGATTATATCTGATGAGTTCCACTTACATACGAGTGAATTTGTATGTAGAAAGACTAAAAAATGCTTAGATAATGAGACATTTGCAAATAGTTCATACATATGTGTTTGTATGCATATATGTTACTTATAAATGCAATTAACCAGATGTGTCAGTTATCAAAGAAAGCATTCTGGTTATATCAACTCCCTTTCTGTTTCCCTTTTGCTGCCTTTGCCTTTATTGACTGAAAGCTATATAATATTCCCTCCACATCCCTCCTCCTCAGACCCCAAACTTGCTGGATGACCTGCCACAGATCAAGGACAACATGTAGCACTTCAGCTGAAAAATGAAAACAGTGTGACCCTATTTACACACAGTAAAATTTAAGTATGAACCAAATGTTATTTAAAATTATATTCTGTGCAGAGGTAAGGACCTTACCAATTTCACACCAAATAATAATTTAAATCACACAGCAAAGGTCCTTTTCACATTAGAAAACAACCTCCTCAGAAGCAAACAGTCACAATAAAACGTAAAGCTCTATGTCATCAAGAAGGAAAAAGCCCCCTTTGCACTTCTTCTAACTCAAAGGAAAGTAATTTGAAGAAAAAGAGTACATGATAATGGTAGATGGTTTAATTATTTGCTTCAATATTGGTCATTTCACCGAGGAGATTTAGTAAATGTCCCATTTAACATAGTTAAAATACTAAATCATGGGGCATCTTTAAGAGTTATACCAGGGAAAAAACGCAAGTGTACAAGTGTCTCTCCATGCTACAATCACAATGTATGCACACAATAAATTTCTTTGCTCATCTTTGATTATGATGAAACAGCCCAGAATGACCAGACTAGTTTGTTCAAAAGGACACAATATTGTCAGGAGCTGGAATCAAATCTGGAGAAAATGCTTGTTGTGAGAAAAAATGGCAGCCAGATTACAAAGCAAATTATAGCTCTGAGTGAGGACAGTCATCCAAAGGGTTGTTAAAGGATCGCCGCAGCTGGAGAGGTAGTGCCTTATCAGATTGGGTGCAGAGTCTTTACATCAATAACCTCACTCCCAGGAAGCAAATGGAACACACGTGGGGAAACTTTACCTTTCACAAGTTAAGTTTTCTATAATTGCCAGTCATCCTTTATCTCTTAATCAGAATTCAAACAGACGAGCAGTACTTTTCCATATGTACATCATTAAATCATATAAATGAAACCCCCAAAATAGTCATTTGGGGATTAACATTTTATTATTTGCCCTTTTCTATATATCGATGTACTTAAATATGGAAAAATGAAACATATCCAACCATGAAGGATGATGACAAAATATTTTACAGATTTCTCTTTTGAACCATGGTATTAACTCTGTATTACTTTAAGTATACCTCCCTGAGAGCAGAGACATGATACTGAAAAGTTAAATACAAGTTCTACATATCAAGTACAATCCTTTGTTCCCAGTTCTTACACTGTCAAAGACTAATGTTATAAAAACCTATTGAAATATGCACTGAGTGGGTTAAAATTATTCCTTCTGAAAGGCATTTTTCTCCCTACTTGTTAATGAAAGAACATCTGTTCTTAAAAAAGTGAGTATCATTGTGATAGATACCACTAAATGCATTTCAAAAATATTTCTTGCACCCTAGATTATATCTGATGAGTTCCACTTACATACGAGTGAATTTGTATGTAGAAAGACTAAAAAATGCTTAGATAATGAGACATTTGCAAATAGTTCATACATATGTGTTTGTATGCATATATGTTACTTATAAATGCAATTAACCAGATGTGTCAGTTATCAAAGAAAGCATTCTGGTTATATCAACTCCCTTTCTGTTTCCCTTTTGCTGCCTTTGCCTTTATTGACTGAAAGCTATATAATATTCCCTCCACATCCCTCCTCCTCAGACCCCAAACTTGCTGGATGACCTGCCACAGATCAAGGACAACATGTAGCACTTCAGCTGAAAAATGAAAACAGTGTGACCCTATTTACACACAGTAAAATTTAAGTATGAACCAAATGTTATTTAAAATTATATTCTGTGCAGAGGTAAGGACCTTACCAATTTCACACCAAATAATAATTTAAATCACACAGCAAAGGTCCTTTTCACATTAGAAAACAACCTCCTCAGAAGCAAACAGTCACAATAAAACGTAAAGCTCTATGTCATCAAGAAGGAAAAAGCCCCCTTTGCACTTCTTCTAACTCAAAGGAAAGTAATTTGAAGAAAAAGAGTACATGATAATGGTAGATGGTTTAATTATTTGCTTCAATATTGGTCATTTCACCGAGGAGATTTAGTAAATGTCCCATTTAACATAGTTAAAATACTAAATCATGGGGCATCTTTAAGAGTTATACCAGGGAAAAAACGCAAGTGTACAAGTGTCTCTCCATGCTACAATCACAATGTATGCACACAATAAATTTCTTTGCTCATCTTTGATTATGATGAAACAGCCCAGAATGACCAGACTAGTTTGTTCAAAAGGACACAATATTGTCAGGAGCTGGAATCAAATCTGGAGAAAATGCTTGTTGTGAGAAAAAATGGCAGCCAGATTACAAAGCAAATTATAGCTCTGAGTGAGGACAGTCATCCAAAGGGTTGTTAAAGGATCGCCGCAGCTGGAGAGGTAGTGCCTTATCAGATTGGGTGCAGAGTCTTTACATCAATAACCTCACTCCCAGGAAGCAAATGGAACACACGTGGGGAAACTTTACCTTTCACAAGTTAAGTTTTCTATAATTGCCAGTCATCCTTTATCTCTTAATCAGAATTCAAACAGACGAGCAGTACTTTTCCATATGTACATCATTAAATCATATAAATGAAACCCCCAAAATAGTCATTTGGGGATTAACATACATTAAATGAATTTCATATTTTATCCCAAATTATGACAATCAGTCAAAATAAAAGGTTGTCTATAATGCTTAATTCAGAAAAGCACAAATTTATTGTATGAAGGAAATGCTGAGCACAGGCCAATTTTGTATGTATTCATCTCAGGTAAACCTCAGTTTCTAATTTTCTTTTTTTTCTCAGCAGGTGAAAAATATATTTTCATATACAATGGTGGAATTTTTTTTTTTCACACATTGCAAGAATTATATTGTTCTACCACACATTTTTAAAATTTCCTTCCCTTTCCGTATTTCTTTTTTTGCCATGCTCTGAAACTTACATTGAAATACTATTTCAAATGTGCTTCTGCATTTTCTTGTGCCGACACAATTGTAATTTGCTGGTCACAACACATAATGTTGGGATACTTCTAAAAAATATATAGAAATATGTTATATTCATATATTTCAAACTAATATTGCACATAAGGTTGTAAATTTATGTTAATGATGCCAGAATTTATCATCCATGAGTATTATAAATATATAAGAAAATTAGTTTTGAAAGCTTTGCTTGCCTGAGTTGTTAAGAGTTTTTATATATATTTCTGAGCTATACTCTGGTTCCTTTGGAAAAAATTCTCATGTAACCTTCTGGCACTTTAGAAACAGATGGACTTTCATTACTGTCTAGTTTCGTCCTTCTGTGTCATTTTTTTCTCCTTTGATGGGAAGTGGAATGGACTACCTAAATATTTATGACTATGTGATCGGGCCTCCTGCTAGCATTCCATTTACCCTTTAGCACTTAATCAGGATGGACATATTTAAAACATCAAACCTGAATCTTGGCCTTCCTGTAGTCAAAAGGTATTTTTCCATAGATTTAAACAAGTTCATGACTTCATCCTCTGAGGCTAGCTTCTTCAGAAAGTGTTCTTGTGTTGTTTGCTAGGAGTTAGTCGTTACCAAGCACTTCAGATACAACACGGTTAGCAAGGACAGTGTAAACAAATCTCAAAAGTAGTGCTAGGATGACTTTTGTATTAATTTCCAGATAGTCCTTTATGTCTCTTTATAACTTTCTAAGTTTGATATTTTTTGTAATTTTATTTTTCTCAGACTGCAAAAGTATCATTCACAATAAATTGAAAATAATCACTTTCATGTTACTCTACTACACTAATTCTACCACTTAATTTTTCTTTAAATTTTCATGCTAAGAATGTCTCTCCCTTACGTCTTTAATTTTATTCCTGTAATCCCATCTGCATACAGTCATGGGCTTTTACACAAATTAGCGATAGATGAGCAAGTAAGAAATGTTATTTTTTATAAATTCATCACAAAGTATAGCTCTTATGGATATTGACAAATGTCTTCTGTTTTTATTAGCATTTTGAAATTGTAGCCATGAAATACAGTACACGCCAATGGAGATAAGAAAAAAGTTGGAACCTCATTTATGCAAATTGTTGAATTTTGGTTTAGTTTAAATTTTATTTCAGATCTTCAGTCTAGACCAGAAAGAGGTTTTTGAATCCTGGACTAGATCTTAAACTAGAGAGGCTCAGTTTACTGTTTCCGTTCTGGGTGTGTCAATGGGATTTGATGGATACAAGACTAAAAGCACTACCTGGACATTAAATAACATAACAAATTTATCATTAACAAAGACAACAAATTCACAGTCCATTTCAAATTACTTCTTTATAAATTGGGCAAGCTTTTTTTCTCTTTTTTTTCCCCTATATAGAATTTCACATATGGGTAGAAATATTTTCACACAGACTGCAGAGCCAACCATTGTATTTATAATGTGTATCGCCACCTCTGCTTTGAAATGTTGGTGTCTTCATTTAAGCTCTTAATGAAAAATTCAGGTCTACTGTCTGATGTCTACATCAGCGTAGTTTTGGATTTTAGAAAACTAATTTCAAGGAGCAAAAGTAGTGGCAGAAAAATGACCATGTGATTGAAAGAGGTGACATACAATGCGCAAAGAATGTAGGTGCCAGGATAGAAAACATAATTTGTAATTCCTTTGTAAATGGAAACAACACTAACCTAATGGCAAGATCTATTGATCAGTATAATTAACAGAATTATTGGCCAGCTTCATATAATCTGATTTTACTTTTCACTGATCCTAACCTTATACAACAAGATCAACAGTTAAATTTTAACTTAGCCATTTACGTATAACTCCATCTGACATGTCAGATTACATAGCTCACTGTTGTCACACAGCACAGACTCTGTACTTGTAAAACAGGCTGTTATAGATGCCTACAGATATAAGTATATGACTCCAAGTGAACAGCAACCAAATTTTTGGTCCACAAAAGATTTATGTGGCAGCATTTGACTTGTTTTGGCCCAAAGGAAGAAAGAAGAGGAAGGGAAGGATATAAAAGGTTATTAGTGCTCTGTGTCAGTGTACACAGTGTGGAGATTAGGTATGACAGAGAGAAAGGTCCAGGAAAGTGAGAAAAAAAAAAATGTGCCAGTTATTAGCCTGCCCAGTGTAGAACACGAACGGTATAGAACATTCTCCATACAGCAAATCTGCCTGTGCCTCTTGTAGTTCATGACAAGACCTCAGCCAGTGGCATGGAAAAGGAATTTATAAGTTAAAGAAAAATTTGTAGACTCAGTAGCCAAATAACAAAGACCAAAATCTGTTTGATGTGAAGGATAGCCCCCATCTTCATATTATTTTAAGTATAGATTTCTGTCTGCTAGTAACAGAAGAGACCGACCACTAGTTAAACAAAAGAGCTGAAAAGCTAATGACCTCTGCAGACCTTCATATTGTTTGTTTGATGACCAAGAACAGATTCAGTTTTGCTCAAATGAAAAAGATCATGTTGCCCAACATGAAACTAACATCGTTTCTGAACAGAGGACCAAGAGGAATATATTTATATATTTGTGCTAAATTTTTCAAGGGTAAAAGTATCTTGAAGCCTCATTAAAATAAGGCTCTTGAAATAAGAAACATCATCAGATTTACTATGAAATAAAATTTTAATACTATTTACACTAGCACAACTTTTATTTACAATATTTATGGCATTTTATGTTCAAAATTTTTCTGGGAACTATTAACATCTTTTCCCTAGAGCTTTTCATAAATAACTCAGTATTGTACTTTCTTTAAAATTCTGAAAAGATGGTTATTGGCTCAGTGTTTCAATGAAGCAGCAAACTGAGATGAAGACTGAATGGGAGTAAAAGAGTTATACATAATATTATTTCTCTGTATGTAATACTTTAATTATAAGTCTGTCAATCAGTTCAGAGGACTCACCAAAGAGCAACATTTGATTACTGTTCCTGGTCTCTAAGTTTGATCATTCTTTGCTTTTAAACTACTACACACAGGACTACCACACCTAAGAGCTCAGAGGTGCTCTCAGGTCCTCAGGACAGGTGCTCACACAAAGTTCTTAATTGACTGGGTGTTGAGAAACAGGTGAGAATATATTCTTGGAAATAAGGCAGGGATGCAAAGAAGCACATTCTGAAAGTGGTTCACTCAGTAATTCAGCTAATACAGTATTTTGATGGATGATATTATTTCATTATTAATGTTATTATTAAGACTTTTTTGCTTGTTTAATGCTGCTGTATATAATTAGTAGTATATGGTAAAGGTTGGTTACAAAATATCTACAGTTCTTATAGTTCTCACTTTTTACTATTATAAAAACTTTTAAAAGACTCTTAACTAAGAAAAAAAATGCATGTGGTTGTAAATACTTCTAGAACTGTTATACTTTATACATGCATACCCAAACATACACAGAGAGCATAAAAGAATTTGTACAATGCAGATATTTGCAAACATAGTAGGAATTTTCATTCCTTCTTTACAGCCCTCTTTTCATCATCAGCACCCTATTGTTTAAAAATGGACTACAGGGTCAAATGCTAAAATAAGGTCATGAGTTTTTCTGTTACTTTTCCTTATTTACAAATTCACGTTCAGAAAGTTGTTCTCTCTTTTCAGTCGTCTTTTTTACTTCCTACGCAAATGTTTTCTCAGAAAAGAGAATAAGCCATTAAGCTTATCAACTCAGCTACTCCTGTGCTGTGGCAATGGTAAATCACAAAAGTCTATGGCAAAAAAAATCCCATTGATTTGGGATAACACTTTGCTCAATATTTTAACAGCAATCTTTTTTTTAATTTGTCATATGCATTCACTGGTTGCATGTATTGTTCTCCTACTATGTTATGATGTGTTTTGTAGGAACAGTAACAGAACAGTATTGTGAATGAAAACCTTTTCTAATCATTTCCTCTGTTCATTACAGACAGCACATTGAAGAACATTCTTGTGGATCAAATGTTTTTTAACTATGTTTTAAAAAATAATAAAACTAGTCATCTTTGGTAATATAGGTAAATGTTATCCTTTTTTCTTTTACATATTTCTAATGCTTAAAATTTATTTTTAAAGTTCCTTTATATTTCGTGCCAATGGCACCAAACAGCACACAATTTTTCAGGTTTTACAGTATAGATTGTTACGTTTAAAAAAGACATTCAGACCCCCTTGAGTCCTGGTAAGAAATCATTACTCCTACAGATTAGTATGGTATTTAGTGCCTCCAAGACTCCGCTGAATGCTTGATTGTAGCTCAGTGTTTCTGCGAAAAATTTGAAGTTTTCCAGACCTGGCCAAGCTTCAACCA
Organism: Aptenodytes forsteri; assembly: GCF_000699145.1. Lineage (NCBI taxonomy): Eukaryota > Metazoa > Chordata > Aves > Sphenisciformes > Spheniscidae > Aptenodytes > Aptenodytes forsteri. The sequence continues at coordinate 2,237,771 of NW_008795491.1, forward strand.
TACAAAGACCACCCTTTTTCATTTTTTTTTTTTTTTTCCCTTTCTGTTTTCAAAATAAATTTCTCTTTGAATTTCTGCTTTGTGAGAAATTAAAAATAAATGGGTTTATCCCATATGAAATTTCTCACAGAAATCATGTTTTGACCAGCTCTTCCAACAGAACTACCAGGGGAAAAGTCTACAGAAACACCCAACTGCAAGCTGCAATGATAAAAGTGTTTGAACTAAAGCTTTCTGGTGCTTGTGTGCTCTTGAATTTTGTTAGCTTCTGCTACATTTTCATGGCTCTATTTACAATATCAGATCCAACAATTACCTCGATTCAATTCCAGATTGTGATGTGTTCAAAACTAACAATAACCTGGTGAGGGCTAGAAAACCTGACAACAAATAAGATATATACTGGCAACTCATACATCCATCACAACAGCCCTGGGCAGTACCACTGACTAGCTAACTGTCAGAGTCTCCAGACCATGATTCTGTCCTAAAGAGAAGAACTCTAGCACCAGTGGACTGCCGGAGAAATACTATTTGCAATATGCTGGCTTCCCCTGCTGGTCATCTCAGGGCTCCATGACAGTCCTTCCAAGCCCTCGTGAACAGTCCTGCTCTGAACAAAAAGGAAATTGAGAAAAATTTGTCAACAAACACTTACTTGGTCATTGCTCTATCTCCAGCCAACCTTCTGCTGTTCTGCAAAGAGCTGTTGCCATTGTCCCTTTCTCTGTCACACAGCAGAAACTGATCTCCTTGCTGATATCTCATGTTGCATTGATGTTAACTGCTGCTTCTCTGTCAAATGGTCAGTAATACCTGGATGCCAGCCAGCCAAGAAGAAATAAGCCACTGACTGGCATGAAGAGACCCACTGGAAGCTGGCAGTTTGGTTGTGGGACCTAGCAACTACAGCTAGCTGTGCCATGCACCCTACAACTGGGCAGCAGGAAAAGAAATTGGCTTTCAACAAGATGGACCCAGAAGCAAAGTTAGGGATCATTGAGCACCAGCCTGGGACTGTCAAGCACTAAATCTGCAGAGTTAGGTAACGTGGATGGGCTCAGGCTTCAGTAGAAAGCAGGTTTCTACACAGGTATGACTATACCAAGTCAGCTATTTAGCAGTGTCTGAGACACCACAGCACACATGTACCATAGCTAGTGTGAATTAGCACCAGTGATACGTAGACAAAGCCCGAGTTACTGCTACCATTCTTTAAGTGGATGCCAAGCATTAATTTAGACTATTGTTTCAGATGATTTTCAACCTCTGTCTTTGTGTGCTGTCAAGTCATGCACACGATTGGTTTGGTAGATAAGGGGAGAGCTTTTGACACTCTCTCCCATAAGATCCTCATAGAGAAGCTGATGAAGTATGAGCTGGATGAGCAGACAGTGAGGTTGTTTGAAAACTGGCTGAACACCCTGGCCCAGAGGGTGGTGATCAATGGTACAAAGTCTAGCTGAAGGCCAGTAAATAACAGTGCTCCCCGGGGTCGGTATTGCATCCACTCCTGTTTAACATCTTCATTAATGAGCTGGATGATGGGGCAGAGTGCACCCTCAACAAGGTTGCTGATGACACAAAACCAGAGGGTTGTGCTGCCATCCAGAGGGATCTCAACAGAAATGTCATGAAGTTCAACAAGGATAAGTGCAAAGTCCTGCCCCTGAGGAGGAACAACTCCATGCACTAGTAAATTCTGGGGGCCACTCAGCTGGAAAGCAACTCTGCAGGAAAGGACCTAGGGGTTCTGATGGGCACCAACATGAACATGAGCCAGCAATGTTCCATTGAGACAAAGAAGGCCAACAGCATCTTGGGCTGCATTAGGAGTGTTGCCAGCAGGTCAAGAGAGGTGATCACTGCCCTTCATTCAGCACTGGTGAGGTCATACTTGGAGTCCTGGGCTCCCCAGTGCAAAAGAGACATGGACATACTGGAAAGAGACCAGTGAAGGGCCACTAAGATGGTTAAGGGACTGGAGCACCTCTTCTATGAGGAAAGGTTGAGAGAGCTGGGACAGTTTAGCCTGGAGAAGAGAAGGCTTAGGGGGAATCTCATCAATGTGTACAAATACCTGAAGGGAGTGTGCAAATAGGACGGAGCCAGGCTCTTTTCAGCGGTGTCTGGTGACAGGACCAGAGGCAATGGGCACAAACTGAAACACAGGAGGTTCTATCTCAACATTGAGAAACACTTTTTTACTGTGAAGGTGACTAAGCACTGGCACAGGTTGCCCAGGAAGGTTGTGGAGTCTCCATCCTTGGAGATACTCAAAAGCTGCCTGGACAGGGTGCTGGGTAACTGGTTCTAGGTGGCCCTGCTCAAGTAGAGGACTTGGAGCAGTTGACCTCCAGAAGTCCCTTTCAACCTCAACTATTCTGTGATGCTGTGATTCTGTGACATTCCCAGTGACATCAAGAGGAACTTGGATCAAGGGCAAAATGTGACATTTTGTATCTGTTCTTAAGACAACCTTAACATTTTCTTTTAAGGTTTTCATATAGAGTCTTGAAAGAACAACACTAAGTTTCAATACAGAGGCAGAATCCTTATCTGAGCCTAAAAGCAGTCTCGTTTCAATAGCTTTATTCTCTGCCTATGTATTCTCCATGACTGAATTACACACGAGCATAGTAAAGTATATTTCAAGTGTCTGTGTAACCAGCACCTGAATAAGCCATGTCATGTATGCTGAATTTATCTGTCCTGTTTCACACTCTTTTTAAGGCCTAATAAAAAAACCAGCTTATTGAATTCAAAATAGTTATTCCTGAAAGAAGGCAGTAAAACTGCTTCTGAAAATAACCTGGAAAAACTAATCTTCTATCTGACTATTAATATATGTTCCAAAGAGACACATCACCACATCAGAACATACTATCCCCTGTATTTCCCTTAAATGCATAGGCTTCTCCATATTAACCCACTTGTAGCCGCAAAATATAAGAGTTTTTAAAGGTTTAACAAATTTATAGTGTGTATAAAAGAGAATCAATCTACTATTATATAGGTTATTTATTATTACATTATTTATTATCCTAGTATGTTAAATATCCCTTCTGTTTTCTTCTCCATCTTTCTTTGTCTTTAGCTGGAATTAACTAATCCCAGTGACTTAAAGCTACTCAGTTATGGGAGCTAGAATAATGATAGAGTTTGAATTAAAACAAAAGATAACTGTGTTAGGAGACATAATGAATTATGAATCAAATTGTTCTCAAAGAAATACGAAAAATAGTAGCAAAATAGTGAAGAGCTAGACCCTACAATAAGACAGCACATTGAAAAATGGCTAACCTTATTTTCTTGATGCCTTGTTTCAGCTATTGCATATGGTAATGATGACTAACATAAGCTTAAGAGTGAAGGTTGTATAGTGCACCCAGAAAAATTCGACCATTACTATGGAGGTCATCATGCGGGAACTTGGAAATACGTATCAATATATGCAGAATTTAGTCAGCCTAGTTGGGTCTATTCAAGCAAAGGAAAAATACAGAAATTATTCACATCTTAATTAAAAATATTAAAGATCACCTTTAAATGGAAAAAGCACTTAATCTGTTGCATAGGGTGATGGAGGAGGTCTACAGTCCTGGCTCGGTCTTTAGTATTCTCTGTGACTTTGTAAAAAGTCTCTTCGTCTCACCTAATGTCAGACATGTATAATACAGACACTTACATCTGAGCTAGTTATCTGGATGTCTTTTACAGTTGTCTGAGAGAAACGGGCACAAATTATTTAACCTATTTTAAACACCTATTTTAGGATAAAATTAATTGTGCTCTAGAAATGCTCCTTTTCTCTCCATTGACTGTATCAGATATATGTGTTATCGGATATATATGTGTTAATACAGTTATCAAAGCATGAACTGACAAATCCCACCTTGCCAACCCTATTTCCTCTCAGACTTTTTTCACAGTTACCCATGTAAGCTCTAAGATTTCTATCATCTGCCAAGTTTGTGTGGGGACTAATGTAACGGGGTATTGAATCAATCAAAGGACTACTACAACAGCATCTTTAAACAACCAAGGCCTTCTTCCACTTTTGAAATATCAGCATTGTTAATGTGTTTGGAAATGCTTTCTCCCCCCTCAGAGTTAGGATAATTTTATATGCTCTAGCCCATAAACCAGTAAACAGCTTTGCATCTCGGACCATTGCGTGAAGGAGGAGACCCACTTCATATCATATGCTGTTTTCTCACACAAACTGATTGCAGCTTTCTTAGTCATATCACTAGCACTATCCAGCATTAACCTGAACATCTGTACAACTGTTGCAAAAGTATTTGGATTTCTCAGACCCCTCTTTTCAAAAAAACTACCAACTTTTTTTTTTTTTTCATCACAGGGCCAGACTCTGTTATTTTTCCATGACATAAACTCATTTTTTTATTAGGAAAATATAACCAGGAAAACTCTAGCCTTACTCTTGCTCTAAAATTCCCTAAACAACAGCTTCATACTCTTAGCTCAGGCATGTGGCTTTGTATCATGAGACACCTTTCAGAAGGTGACAGGTATGTCATTATGAAAACAATTTGGAAAAACAAACAAATAAACACTTCTGATTTGCAATTTTAGTTTCAATGTTTGCTTTTATTACCTACCTTCTTCTCTCAAAAGGTCTGATTCAATAAAAATTATTTTGACTTCAATGCAACTTCCCTTTTCACCCAAAGAAAGAAAAGAACTTCTGAAGCTTGCTCAGGCTGCAGTGACATGAAAGCAAGATGCCGTTTTTATTAGATTCAGGTAAAATCAAGAAGGTAACATGATTTCCATTTCTACCAGGGGAGTATTTACAATAATGCTATTTGCAGCTCTGTAAGAACACTGGGTTTGCATGCTATGGGAATGTAAATCACCTTGAGAGTTAGCTTTTGGCCTTAAGATACATTTTAGCATTTTCTTACTAACGTGATTGCATTAGAACTTTTGTTACTGGTTGAGAAATGTGACCAAAATAAAGTTGTTCAGGTTTGCAGTTGTGCAACTGCCCTGCCATTTGCATTGTACAATATCTTGGAAAGACCATCTTACCTTCCAGGTGAATAGCCATCCTCAGAGCTCAGTCATATTTATAGTCTTCATGTTTTGCAGCATTTTTTATTGGACTTGTACAATACCAAAGGTAGTACTTGTGCTGCCTTTGTGGGGTTTTTTTCTACTTACTTCCCCTGACTTGTTCCTGAAAAGACTTAATATCTATGTCCTTGAAATTATTATACATTGGAAATAAATAGAGCCTAACTTCTGTCCTCAGATGAGCATGCAGTTTCTGCTGATAGAATTAATAAATGTGACTCACATCCTCTTTATACCTCTGCAGCTCTGCAGAGAATGCTCAGGAAAAGCAGATGCTATCCTCTTTGCAGAAGTGGGTCTGCCAGGCACGGTGACATTTACTTGTCAAGATGAAAATAATGAAAAATTAATCCTGTTGCCATTAGTGGCAAAAGGAAAAAACCTCTTGAACAGATGGATCTTGATACACTTTAAAAAAATTGCACTTGTATTTTGACAGAAGGGAAGCCCACAGGTGCTTGAAAATATCAGGCAGTGTCAGCCCAGGTTAGGATGAGGTGTGGTTTTCTCCCAGTATGTTTCTTCGCCCTTACCATGGCTCCCTCATGTGTGAAATGGGGATAATAATATAACCTTTTCCTGTAAATCTCTGGAGATCTGTAATTAAAGATGATCTAGAAGAGGGAGAGATTATTCTCCCAGCTGGATCAAAAGGTAATAGATACAATGGCAAATATTTATTAATTGTTCATTAATATTTTTATATGTGACTACAGCACCTAAAATCTTTAAATACAGGACACAAGGCTTCTATGCCAGGAAGTAAAAAAAAGGTCTTCATCCACCCCGTTTGAATGCTAACACAAGAAAGAACAGATAAACACAAATGAACGGACAGAAAAGAGGAGGTATCTGCAGCCTAACTACTGAATAGCCTTTTACAGACATTAGGGATAAAGAGATTTAAAGAGATGTTGAATAAGAGAAAGAGGTGACTCTTCAGACATTTAGGGAGGACTTTTTCAAGCATGATAGACAACCTAAAAAGAAAAATAAAGACGCTTGTTTAAAAAATTTTAAAAAAGGATGATGCAGTGTGGCATTATGATCATATGATCCATTGTGATTGTCATTTGCAATATAAATACAGAACAAAACATGATTGGTAGAGAAAGAAAAGGCCATAAGGAGCTTTGAAACCTGGTGGATGGTATTTGGTAAGGTAGATGGAAGGATTAAATGGAAGGATGCAAAATAAGAAAGGTATGAAAAGAGAGACAGGTGTAAGGACCCTTAGCACTGGTGACAGAGGAGAAAGTGACTATGCTAGACTTATCTGGAGGGCATTGAGAGACACCAGACACCTATCGTCAAGCACTGATTTTTATCTTTGGTGAATATACAGTTCAGTCAACTTCCAAACAGTTCAAGAATCATCACTGTCTGATTTTGCAGAGAGCACTAAGATGTATATCAAAAAACCCAGTTCTATCCCATTGAAAAATGTCCACAGAACCTAGGATGAGACCATCAAGGTCATTGCCCCTCTAATAAGACAAAAAAAATCTTCCTTTAATATTTATACCTTACAGCTTCTAAATTCCTACAGGCAGGTCTATACTTTTCCATGTGTAGAATCTCTAGAAGAAGGAACCATAAATGTAAACAGAATACAAGTTAACCCTGATACTAATGGTAATTCCTTCGCTAATCAATAAAAAACAACAAAAATATATTTTCAAATCACCTTAATTTCAAGACCTGCTGTTGAGCCTCAAGAATATTAAAGTTGCACTTCTCTTGTGACTCATTTCAAAATGTATTCAAAAGCTAAATGAATTAGAATTTACAAAATGCATTAAAATTTACATCAGGCATTGGTGCAAATTTTGCATTTCAGCAAAATGGTAAATGAAAATGTTCAGTGAAAACAGAAGATTCAGATTGACTCATAATAATGTGTAACAGCACTTTCTAATAACGATGACTAATCTGAGATACAAAGAAGTTAAATGTGCTGTTGCACAACAACTCAGTGCCAGAACAGGGGATAGAAAGCAAGATAAATGCAAAGTGTTAGCAAACAGCTCTAAGTTTCTGTCTTGATTTCCTTCTTGCAACAGTTCTAGGCCTGTCTGTGAATGGTAAGAGTCACCTATTTTAATTATTCCTGACACTTTGTAAAGTGTCAGGGAGTACAAATGGGAGTACAAATGTGATCCATTTGACTGCCTTGTAACAGTGAAGCAGAAAATATTAAAAGGGTTTCTGGTTTTTTTTCTGTTCAAAATTTGGACCTTGCCTTAAGAAGTCCTGAGAATATGTAAAGATCTTTTTACAGCCAGAAGCAAATAAGGTATTAGAAAATTAATTTTAATTTTAGTTATGACAAGAAATATCTTGTATAAGAAAACAGAGGAAAATGAAATGTTGCATTCAAAGAGTGTTTGATCTCCTTCTCACACATTTTTTCAGGACTGTCCTTGAAAGTTAACAAGTGGGGGTTAACAAGTTTAGAGCATGATTTGACACTTGTGTCTTCCTCTTGTGCAGTTATGGACATTTTTATAAGAAATTTTGAAGCAGGTTACTCTTTTTGTCAAACATACATGTAATATACATGCTGCAGCAGGACAGCCCCAGCTAGGAGGTTTGAATGAAGTTTGACAAATTTAACAGTCCATGCCACCCTTGAGGTGTTCCAAAGCAGTCTTACTGTGATCAATAAGGGAATGGTCTTTGACGGCAGGTAATTATCATTGTAGGGACTATTAAAGATATCTAAAATTGCACATTAGCCTCAGTAAGATCAAGGATTTAATTTGTGTCTTTTTGAGGAAGGTATACTTGAGGTGGAAACAGAAGACAGTTGTAGTGCAGTGAGGAAAGTGTGCAATACTGTAATGCAAGTGTAAACTGCACCTAAACATGGGTTATACAGGCTTGTTTTGTGGCTATATGGAAAATGGACCAACTCTTATAGTTATTTTAATAAAATGTCATACAAATAAAGCATAAAGGGAAAAGTATCAAGATTTATTTAATAACATTTCCACCCACCAGTATCTCTCATAAAGCATACTTTGCAGTGTTGCTAAGGAAATTTCAGAGTAAATGTCTGCACACAATGGCCTGCAAATGGTGATAACGAAAGATTCAGTCTGCTCTGAAGGCAGGGGGTAGCACACCGACATCTGCTCTAACATCTCTTTTCACTGTTAACATGCAAAATGCAAAGAAACCAGAAGGCTGCAAAAAAAATCTGGTGTGTTTAGTACAAATGACAAATACTATAAGGAAACAATAGTTCTTAATTTATTATCATGTTGGGGGCTGTTCCCTTTGTGTTTATAAGTGAATATAGTTTATAAGTGAAAACAGATTGCAGGGGTGTTTTCAGAAAGAACTGGGCAGATGCTGAACACTCACATATAAAAGGAAGAATTTCCTTTCCTAAGAAATAGGTTGTCTTAGATCAATGCTCATCTTAATATATTTATTTTCTGGTTAAGTAAGAACAGGATGACAGTTTCCTAACTTTGGCTGCATTACTTTTTTTTTAATTTTATCAACATTTTCCTCCAAAATAGGATGATTTTTTTGCAGAAATGTTTACATAAATATTTCCATAAACTCCATAGTTTTCATACACTATTTTAAAAAAGAAATAGGAAGGTGAATAAGGAAAAGATTTTTCTTTAGTAATAGGAGGGCACGACAAAGAGGAATGCTTCACTTAAAAATTAATTGCAAAATTAAAAATTAGCTATGGTTCTCTATTACAAAGCCTACTTATTGTGCAAACAAAAGCTATGAGAAGGTCCATCTGAACTGTTAGTCTTACACAATGCTTTTATGTAGTATTTGTTGTTAACTTTTTTTATCAAGTATCATAGCATAACATCTAGGCACCAGAAAAGAAAAGAAAATTTAAAAAAAAAAAAAAAGAGGTTACCTGCTACATATAGAAAGGCAGAAGTTAAATAAGTATTATTATATTTTTCCAAGGTAACAAATAATTATTGTTTTTTCTAACCAATGCATCATTTCCATGATGTAATGCATATGTAGTTGCTATGCACTGCAAGCTTGGTTTTCTTTAAATAAACTACCCTGTTTCTTCAATAAGGAGGTAGAAACCTGAGGAAGAGGAATGAAACAGTCACAGCAGTTTTGCATGAGCTATTATTAACAGTTACATAATTTTTTTCATGAAACGATGCTACTGCACAAAGATAAATACTACAAGAAATCCTATTCTCATTTGACAGAGATTATAGCTAACTTCCACAGGAAAAAACAGCACTTAAAACCCAAGAGTATGTGATGGATCAGGAACAGCAATGTGGTGGTGGTTTTTTTTCTCTATAGGTATTTTTAGCAGTAAGGCTTTAGAAGGATGAAACTATCAAAATAAATCTCAGCTTGAGCAGAATGAACTTCAGGGAAAGTATTTCACCCTAGTCAATCTTACACCTCCAGAGTGAATACTAAATATTTTAAGTGGAAATTAATGAATTTTGCCACATTTCCAAATCTTTCTTTTCCTTGGAGCCAGCACAGCAGTTCAGCGTACTGTACTTTCTGCTTCACTGGCCCTCTGTGTCCTCTGTTTCAGGTCCCGCTTGAGGCATGGTTTAAATTTTTGATGAGGAGGAGTTAGTGTCTGGATCTCAACAGCACTGACTTCAGGGTGAAGGCAGTAATAAAGGGTGCCTGAATGCAAGTGTCTGTATTACACGCTGAAATTAGTCATCCTTGTATTGCTGAAAATATTTGGATGATTCAGAAACATTAAGAATTTAAGGAATGTGTATCATGAATGGAAAGAAAATGTATTTTTATACACCTTTTTCTGTTATTACAGAACTTGCTTGTATTACGAATTAGGTGAGAATGGTGTTATTTTAAAAACCTGGATATTATTTTAGCCACAGAGAATTGGATGAGGTAGAGAACCGTTAATGAAGATTGAGAAGTTAATGTTATCGCACATCAGATATGACTTTGTTCGTGAAGAAGAGGAAATCGTGACATCTGGCAATTAGAATCACAGAATCATAGAATCATTGAGGTTGGAAAAGACCTCTAAGATCATCGAGTCCAACCGTCAACCCAACACCACCATGTCCACTAAACCATGTCCCTAAGTGCCTCATCTACACGTCTTTTAAATACCTCCAGGGATGGGGACTCAA
>NW_008795491.1:2252058-2266335 GCF_000699145.1 Aptenodytes forsteri
TCCCCCCCCCGTCGCTTAGGTCCCCTCCTTCTGCGTGGTGACAAGAGGGCAGGGGATCCTCTGCTTCTCATGGAGCCCCCATCTGCTGCCTTTGCCTCAGGCACAGCAGGGTGCGGCTCCACCAATCTATCTCCCTCTCACTCTCCCGGATACTCCTTAACCTTTCCACTCCCTCCTTCAGCTCTGCCACCAGGCCGAGCAGATCATCCACTTGGTCACACCGCACACAGGTGGTGTCTCTGCTGCCCTCCGGTACGAGTGACACATTCAGGCACTCCCTGCAGCCCGCGACCTGGACACCTGTATGCTTGCGTGAGGGCTCCGTCTGGGTCGCCACGTTCCTTCTGGCGATGGCTTTCGGCCGAGTGGAAACCATAGCTGGTCTTCTTCTGGGAGGGCGACAACTACTAGTTGAGTAGAGAAACAGTTCCTTACAATGAAGCAGTATGGGGGTGAAGTTACTTTAAGGACTCAAGAGAAAAAGGTGGAGAAAAGAAGATGACTGAACAGAAGGAAAGTAGATAGAAGAAGATTGTCAGCAACAGCAAGTCAAAAAGACATGGTGGATTTACAGACAGTTTTGGAAATAATAGCTGTTATTAGAGAAACAGTTCCTTACAATGAAGCAGTATGGGGGTGAAGTTACTTTAAGGACTCAAGAGAAAAAGGTGGAGAAAAGAAGATGACTGAACAGAAGGAAAGTAGATAGAAGAAGATTGTCAGCAACAGCAAGTCAAAAAGACATGGTGGATTTACAGACAGTTTTGGAAATAATAGCTGTTATTATAGCTGAAATAATAATAATTGCCATATATTTGGGACAGGAGTTAGACAGGAATTGTTCCATCTGCCATGGGCAGGATCTGGAAGAGGTTTGGTATTATCTCTTTACAGAGTAATGGTGCAAGTAAAGAAAAGAGCTACAAGAAGTAGAGACTTACGCAGAGACATTGTCCTGATCCCACAGTCATCGAGGAGTCATGCTGCAAAGGTGTTTTAGGTTGCTTTGCAACTCATTTCCACTTGGCTTGCCATATCTTTCAACCATGTGGAAAGGCCATCTTTCCCCATACTGGTTTCTGATGACAGTTTGAAGAAGCCTGGAAAACCACTGGGTGTTTGGTTTTGTATTTGCTAATCTGTACATTATACAGGTGTTTAATGATGGTGTTAGTATGCACATTAATGAATACAGGGGGCATGTAAAACAGGACAAATACTCAAATAATTTAAAAACATGAAATAAATACATTTCTTCTTAAATTGTCTATGCAACTGTAGTGAAGAGAACTTAATTACGCTAAGTCTTGTCTCCATAAAAAATGAATTCCAGATCAAGACATTTATCACAATAAGTACTATTAAAACTGCTACAACACAATAATTTATAGAGGAATAGGCATATTTTATTGACTTCACCTTCATATTATCCAAAAGACATGTCTGTGTCTTCACTGGTTGATGATCAAACTTTTCTACAGCAAAGAGCACTAAATAATATGTTAGACTACATTAAAAACTCCTAAATTTGCCTTTGTAGGTAGAGTTGAATGGTGATGTTAATTCTTGGGTAGGGCAAAGTGTTTATATTAAGAATGAACCTATGCGCAACGATACGTATGTAGTGACTCTACACAAAAAATGCTCTGTGTTGAACTCTTCTCGACCTTTCCTATCTGTTAAAGACTAAATTACCTGTTTGAATGCTTCCATCTCAGTAGAGTGTGGAAGTATTTTCTTCTGTTTTGTATTTTTCTCACCAAGGACATTCTGTAAAAAAAGTTGATTCTCACAGCTAAGATGCTGGTTGCACATGAGCTTCATGACTGTCAACTATTTTCATCCCGTCATTTCTGGATGCAACAGAAAAGAAGAAAAGAAAACAAGGCTCTCCCTTTTTCTCCCACCTTCTGCTGTCCAACCCTAGGAAAAGGAAGCCTTTTTCCCCATACCCAAGTCTGAGACCTCCCACAACTCTGGCCTTGGTTCACTCCCTTTTTAACAGGCAGAAAGGACTCCGACTACTTGAACAGGATTTGGTACAGATATGTAGGGCTACTCTTTTCTACTAGATGCTCCTGAAGATATTTCCACTTGACCTCACTGAATTGTTTAAACCCACTGTACTCAGCACCAGTGTAGAAATTCACTAAAACAACTAACCTCTACGGGAAGGTTTTCATGGAGAAAATTAAACATAATATAAGAGTGGAGATTTTACTCTCATTTTTATTTCAACGTGATTTATCATCAGGCAGGATTTTTTTCTTCCCTCCAGCTTCCACAGAGTTACTACAACCTTTTTCTCCGTTGCCATGTGGTATGACAGACAGTAGGATTAATGACAAAGAACACAGGTCCTTTTGTTATTTAACAGATAATTCTATCGTAACACACTGCATGTAAAACACTAAATCTCCCCTGCAGTGCCACTGACCAGCTAGTCTGTCGGGCTCCGACATCTTTGCAGTTCTGGTATAGCACCAATGGTGTAACATTATATTTAGTTCCAACTAGCATGATCACGTGTATTCAGTATAGGTCAGCGTGGACAAATATGATGACTACTGTGGGAAGAAGCTAACAAAGGAGCAGCCACTCCTCAGCTACAGTTGCCACCAATGCATATTTTTTGCATTGATAGGGGTTTTCTTAATATCCTACTGGAGTTAGGTCAAAGACAAACAATACTCCAGCCTTGTTTGATTTTTTCAGCTGCTTCTTCAGCCAACTACAGATCATACATTTCAAAATTCTTTCACATTAGAAATGGTAGGGTAATACCTGCACATGTTGTATTGGTAGGATGCAAGTTACTGATGCTAAAATTAGCAATCTGATAACTTTATGGGAAAGCTAGGTTTGCACACTTGTTTTATATTGATTTCATGCATACTTCTAATTATCTGTGCTGTCAATAAAATAAAGCATCAGCTCTCTGTCAATCAATGGACCAAAAAGTAATACACATTGAAAAATATTTTTTTTTCTATCAAAATGAATACATTGATTTTGTTAATCCAAAACCTGCTTCCTTAGCTCTAAAAATAGTGTCTAGGTATATTTCTTTAAAAATGAAGTAAATACCTCTGAATGCATGTCTGCCATCATTTTTTTTCCCCTGTAATTTCCTACTTACTCTATATGGAAAATCATTACAATAATAAACCCCCTATTTATTTTAAACACCTTCCTACAAGGGAATTGCATGTAGTAATAATTTCTGTTGAGATAGAAATACTAACATAGTGTTACTGGCCGTCGGCTTTCTGTTACGAGTATAGTACCACTAATGACCTACTGAGTCTATTCCCTTCAGAGGTGAATTTGAGCAGAAATTTAAAATGTGTAGATGGGCACAAAAAGCTGTTTGGAGCGTGAAGATGGTGAGAAATAAGCTTGTCAGTCACTCTCATGATTTCCCCCTTAACTGACATACATCTGCGTTAATACATGGTTTTTCCTAAGTGCCAGTAATCTATCCAGGGGGAATTAAAGACTGAAAGAAAATGCTAAAAGGTAGGTTGCTGTCAATGACTGGAAACAGACTAGTTTATTGCCATATGAACATCAATCCATCACTCAGGGCATAGTATCTGGGGATTACAAGTGCTACCGATATTTGTCAAAATGCGTTTCCTCTTTTTACCTGTAGCTTTACTCTGTCTCTGTCCAAAATAATGATCCTGTTGATCCAAGTATTTTGCTGTGATGAAATGGTGCTTGGCAGGCATGAGGCTACTGGGGAAAGTGCTGTACACTGTAGTGCTTTGATGAAGTCTGCTCCCAAATAGGCTATTACTACAGTTGGAAAGAGAGCCATGACTAAGACCCCTTTCTTTTCACCCACGTTTTTATGACAGAAATATAAAAGGGGTTTCACAGATTTAGTAAGAAAGATGGGGCACTTTCACGGGCAAAACCATCAAGCTCTCTCGTACATCTTCACATTTCACTGCCACTTTTTTTCATTGCTTGTGAATATGAAGAACTACTGGTTAAAAACAAAACCCCAAAAACTCACAAGAGAGAATAAACTGCATTGGTCCTCTCTATTGGAAAGTTGCATACCTGTCAGGAGAGACAAATGGAAGCCAGAAAAACAGCTCTAGTCACTGATGCCATTTAACAAATTTTCATTTAATCTGGCTGAGGATTTACTGAAGAATTCAGTGACTTGAGTGTGGTTGAGAATACAAAACTTTGCATATCTTTCTTGTTCTTTTAATCACATATGACTTCAGGATTTTATTTCAGTTAATTTTGCTTTTTGAGTGATTATTTTAAAAGATTTATAGAGTGGTAAGCAGAACAGTAAATCACTGTTTTAGCGATATGTGTTCCTCGAAGATTAAATGGTAAAACAACAACAACAAAAACGGTTTCTGCACCCTCGGAGTTTTAATAACTACAGGTCAAATCATCAAATCAGAAGAATGGAAGTTCTTACAAAAGCTTGGTTTCTGTGTTGAAGTGAAATATGCCATTTAATACAGTTAAATTGCTACTTAAGACTGCAAAAATTCATACATTCCACTTTCATTTTGAAAAGTGGGTATTTAAATAGACATATTTAAAAGAAATACACTAACTCATTTTAGTCTAAGTTTAGAAGTTACAGTGTAGTTTTGTTTATCTAAACTGTGGCTCCTTCCATAATCAACGGAGGAAAATTAGCACATTCATTTAATCAACTTCTCAGCTTTAGAATGAGACAATTTCAACTGTTTTACTATAAACTCAGCTAGGTTCAGATGTCTAGAATACAGACATCTACAGTTGGCCACAATAAGCCTGCTCTAAGGTTATTTCTGTACTGATAAATAACACAGGTAGAGGGAGCAACGTTGACGCTATGTCACTTTTCATCCATGTTTCATTAGGCTGTGCCTCTTGATCTTAGGCCAGACACCAGACCTGACCCTGTTTTATTTAGCAGTCTAAATATTCTACAAAACCATTTAGAGTGTTGAATGGTCTTCATTCTTCTTACATGTTCAATTTCAAAAACAGGTATCCAAAGCAACAAACGTACAGATGGCAAGATGACTGAGTTAAGAAAGAATAGAGCTAATTGGCATTCTGGTTAAACAAATATTTTCTTTGGTTGCTTGCCTAAAAAGTTTGAAGTGTCTCAATTGCATTACTAGTAGCGGCACACAAAATGGAAAACCTTGAGGAGTGAGAAAAAGAGCCAGCTGTATTATAAACACTGCAAAAAGACAAAGCATTTTACAACTTTGTCATAACCCTTGAAAACAGCGGGTGGTAATCAACGACTGCTGAATACAAGATGTCATTTTCAAGGAGACAGGAAAGTTTACATGGTTATAAAGTTTAAAAACAGACCAAAAGTCCATTTCCTTCAAATTGTCAGCAGCCACCTCTATGTTTGTATGTCACTAATGAATTGCTGACCTTCTGCCAAGGCAACTTGCCATGGTTACAGCAGGAATCGTAAGATAAAGATCCCAGGTTTATTGCAAATTTGAGTGTAGGCACACAAGACTATGCTTGCACTGTAAAAAGCTTAATTTTATGAGGATAGTAATCTGACTGGATGTACATAACAGGAACCAGAAAGGAGGAATGAAATTCAGCATTTTGGCAGTACTAGCTGATAAGGATTCTGGAAGTAACCTCAGCAGGGTTTTACAGCCTTCTAGTTAACATTACAAGTTTTCATCAGGCATGCAGTGCATAGCTTTATGAGCCAGTAGTCTTCCAGGTCAACCTCCCGCAACAAGCAGATCTGCTCTTATTGTAAAAGCATCTTTAAAAAACAAAACAAAACAAAAAAACAACAACAACAACAACAACCAAGAAACAACAACAACAACAAAAAAACCAAACCAGGAAACCTCATATAGGCTGAAATTCAAGAAAAGAATGAGTTTGTAATACACAGAGAAAAGACAGCAAATTCCAAAACAACATGCTAGCTTCAGAGCTGGCGCAACTACAAATATCTGTCTGAAGATGGATATCCCCCAAGCAATGAATTATTAACATAATATTATGTTAATAATATCATGCATATTTGGCAATATACGTGTATACATTAAAAACTCACTTGTATTCAAGTATTTCTTTTTAAACAAGCCAACTTCATTATGATATTTAAGATCTTGATGCTATGAGACCTGATTGTTTCCTTTGAAGCTCTTGGCACCTGCTGACTTCAGAAGTGAATGTACTGTAAAAGGAATGGAAGTGTCACCCATGTTAAAATTATATTAAGCAAGAAGGAAAAGATTTTTTTAGGGAAAGCTTTGCTGTCATAAAATGAGACATGCATAGTTTTCAAGGATTATGTGTAACCCTGGGAGATAACTACTATTTCTGGATTAACTTTGTAACCAGCTGACATTTCTGAAGTTTAGAAATTGTAACTTTTAGTAAGCACTTATGAGCCAGGATTAAAAGAAGATGAAATACAGCTGTAAATAATTTAAGTAGCCAGCTCAGTTCAGGTTTCTGGAAATTTCTTCTTCCACTATGATGTTCAGAGTGTTACAGCAAGCATTAGCAGAGTCAGTGCATACTAGAATTTGGACTGATCAGAACTTAAAGGTAAGGCAGCAAAGAACTTATTTGGACTCCTGATAATAATGGGCCAAATATACTGAGAATGTAAGCAAATTCAGTTCCAATAGAGATCCGTTAGTGTGCACAATTCTTAGTAGTTTTGTAGTTAATTGTTTTAATCTTATTAAATTAACAATTTAGGAATGACTATGTAAATTAAATATAATAACAACTAGGTTGACATATCATCTAAGTACCATAGAATACCAGTAACTCATCTGCTAGGAGGAAAAATTATCAGCTTAAGTGCAGCAGGAAATTGCTGAACTTCCCACACAGCTTCTTAAAATTATTTGCTTGGTCAATTTTTTAATCACAATATGACTATGTAGGAAATTCTTCATGGGGTTCTGTAATGACAATACCACTGTTGTTAATTAACAGTTAACAGGATTCTAACAGTCAAGATGAATTCTAATTCATGGCTTGCATTGTCAGTGTTCCTAGCATTCATCCACCCAAACATGGCAGAGCTGGAGCTGGTCAAAGAAAATTCAGGAGAACTTTGTCCCATCAGAATACACTGTTCTACAAACTTGAAG
Organism: Aptenodytes forsteri; assembly: GCF_000699145.1. Taxonomy (NCBI): domain Eukaryota; kingdom Metazoa; phylum Chordata; class Aves; order Sphenisciformes; family Spheniscidae; genus Aptenodytes; species Aptenodytes forsteri. Next base: position 2,259,189 of record NW_008795491.1, read on the forward strand.
AGTACTTTGTGAGATTAGGTGATTTCACAAAAATTTTAATTTAGACTACATTTAGGAAATAAAATTGAGGCAATTTGAAAACATTTCCAGTTAAATATTTTAATATTTACTCTCTTTTTGAGACTCTCTTTCTGAAATAAGTTTTCATTTAGATATTTTTAAATCACACATATATTGAAAAGGAAACTTGAAACAGAAATAAAAAGGTTTGAGTCAAACACTTTTGAAAAAAACATTTTTTTGGGGGAAAATTAAGAAAAGTTTTGTAGTACAAATTGGTATAAACTAGATTAAAGTATTTGGTATGCACAAACTCTTCCATGAATGTAATTTCTGTCCCCCACAGAAATGTCCATTGGAGCTTTTTTAAACAGGGGCTTTCTTTGTAAAATGGTTCTTTTCCCATTGCATGCACCTTTCTCTTATTTCTCTGCCTGAGACTGTCAAAGCGTATCCCCATGACCCTATTATCTTGCTCATCTCTTCTTGAGAGAACAGAAGACTGGCAAACAAGGTCTCTTATTCTTGCTTATCATCTTCACCCCCATAACTCTGTAGGAAACATAAGGACTAGCCCTGCCCAGCTCACCCTTTGCTGGCCCATCCCTAAAGTCATCCTGAGGGAAAGTTTAGAGCATTGAGGATACAGCCGTGCAGCAGCCCACCTCCTATCACTATGCCATTATTGGGCTTCTCTGGAGACCATCTGTTCAGTTTTAATAAACGCAGTGGATTATTAGTAAGTCACTAAAACCGGTAACTTTCTATCTTAGTGCTACATTAAATTAGCTCTGCATTACAGTAGAACTCTTATGGCTGTATCTATGGCATCCAGATTAATTTTAAATGAATTCATTGTTATTAGTGCAATTACACCACATAACAAGGAGTTAAGAAGGACATGACACTCAGAAAAATAATCATTTCCATTAAAACTTAAGTACAGTTACTGCACTGTGTTTCAAAGCCTTTTTATTTCCTTCACTGTAGCTTTTAGTTAGTAAATCCACATCACTCAGATACAGGAATATTTGAAGCAGAACAAGAGCCTTGCCATCCACAAATCCTCAACAATAGTTTGACCTGTCTTTTTTTTTCTCCTTTTTTTATCTTTCAAGAGCTATTTTAACTTATCTTTTCAAGGGTTTGTGGGCATCCTTCTACAACAGCCATCCTGTTTAAATTTATAAAGTGCAGAGACTAGCTTGGACAATAAAATCCAGTTTTCCTGACATGTCAGGCAGGCAAACATTGCCCCATTAAGATGCCATTCTAGAGCAGCTGCTGAACAGAAATGCATTAGGGTCAGGATTTCAGAAGGGTTATACTACCTCTGCTGTGCACAACTCCTTAAATGCTGTATTTCAGAGGTGAATAACCCATGTAATTATTTTTCTTTTGCCTCCTCAGCATATATTTATCCTAAGTTTTATTTCAAAGTTGGAATGTCCTTAAGAGGTAGAGGTTTATGCATATAAGTACAGAGTCCCTGTGAATCAATTGAGGAACTTCTCCTTCACGATGTCAATCTGATTTTCTGTCTGAATCATCAAACACTGCAGGGATTGTCTGTAGCTTCCCTGGGAGAACTGGCACACACTTTAAATGAGAAAGCTGTGCCGTGTATATAAAAATATTATTGTATTTTTCCAAGTTTAGCTTCACTCCACTCACAATTCAGAGTTAAATCTGTATTGTTCAGAAGATGAGCTAATACGACACTGTTTCTTCCCATATCCTTTTCTGTGTAGACCTCACAGGCAAAACTAACAAAAAATCTGTCTTTCAAAACTGTGTTCTAAATTTCTCCAATCTTGGCAATTCAGATCATGAAAAGTTTTATAACTTAAGAATTGGAAGAGGGTAGTTTTAATCTGTTAAAGTATGTTGGTGTTAATGTTGTATGTGTGTAGTTTAAATAACCTGGCTTTTTAAATACTTGCATGAGAAAAATTAACCTTTTGTTTTCAAAGTTGAAATTTTAACAATGTTGAAATGTCTTCAATTTTTAAACATCAAATTATTCAAAACTTATCCTTCTTTGTGGATGTCTTTTATATTAGTTAAAATCCAAAGTGAAAAGATTTTGCTAGAAACTATTAAAAACAGCTCACATCATATCATATTTAAATATTGTCATATTCAAATTATCCAAGTAGAGGGCTGCATGGATTGTAGAGATAAAGTAAATAAGTACTTTTTCACTTCATCTCGATTTCTAGAAACAGCACTTCCAAAGAGATGGCTACTCCAGTTGCTACGTTGGCTGTGATTCAAAAGTCAATGTTATAATAAGCTATCCAAGCTATTTCATTCTGACCTGTGCTTTCATGCAGGTGTAGAGTAACTGCCAGACAGATCAACTGATGCCTCAAAACAGAAAACACAGGAAATTACTTGAACTAATATTGTAAATGATAATAAGTAAATCCTTCATTTCAAGATCTCATGAAATAATCTAGCAGTGGGTCTGGTAATTTTTCCCGATTTTCTTGTCGTTTACTCTTTGACACCTTTTAAAATAAACCTGTAAACATCTCTTTGCTAAATTGCTGCTGTATGAATTCCTGAACAAATACAGTATAATTCTCAACATTCCAACCTATTTCTTTTGCAGACTTATATTGGGCCATAGACATTAAAAGGAAAAAATGAGCAACAATAACTCCAAGCCAAAATATTATCCTTGTTCCAGCTTGCAATAATTTTCTATTCAGAAAAAAAAATAAAAAAAATTCTTGGCCTTTCTTTATTACATTACGCAAATACACATAACGTCCTTCAATATCCACTTATCTTCAACAAGACCTTTAGTGGAGAGGGCTTCTTAATTCTGTTTTGAGTATCCAGTATGTACATCAGTTTATTCAGCAAAAGAATCTATTAACTGTAATTTTTCTGTTTTGTCATCCCCTACAATAATAATCCACACATTGTAACAGTAGTTAGTGTATGGCCATAAAAACCAGGGTTTCCAAGGAAAGTTCTCTGTGGTTGGAATCTTTAAGTGGATTACAGACTATGCCCTAAAAACCTAAAAACAATTCTACTTCACAAGATCACTATTAAAAACAAAATGAGCAAGATGGATGGGTTAAAGCAGGAGATCAAATACATCTGATTGACTCTTTGATTTATTTTTTTTTTTACAAACCACTTCAAGTGTTAAGTAGGCATATCTGAGGCTCAAATTCCCAAATGAGACCAGAAGAGACACAGGGTTTCATTTGGACTCATTATGTGGAAAGTCTGCTACTTCTGGTCTACCTGAGCTGTCAATATCATCTGACTTTTTATTCACTGACTTTTAAAGGTTTTTTCCTACATCTCTCCAAAGCTACAAAAACCCCAACAAACCAACCAACTAAACAAACAAAAAGCCTACAATAAATGAATGCTTTCATTATGAAACTGCTATTATAGATTTACTAAACCAAAACTGTATTATATGCTTTTTAAGATATGCATTCTCGATATTTTCCAATTATATTAATTAGGAAATAAACCTTGTCTTGTTTACTAACTCTGATTGTTAAATTTCACATTATACCACATCCTTTCAAGGTTTGTTTCATCATTAAAAAACACCAAAATTAAGAAATTTATTTTTAAAGCCATATTTGATTCAGGATATCTCACTTCTCCAAAAATTTGGAAGCAAATTAGGAGATTTAAATAAACATTTATGAATAACAATGCATTTTTGGGGAAAAATGTCCATTTCATTTCTTGGGGAAGGGGGCTGTGATATTCCTTATCACATCTCAGAACCTTAGATTTTTACTATTTTCATCTTCAACTATAAAAACATTGTTCATATCAGGTCTCAGGTGGAACTACATCATCTGAGATTGCAAGCATTCAGCTAAAATTACAGCTAATGTTTTCAGAGCAAATACAGCTGAAATAGTACTGTCTGTCCTCTAATCACCTTCCCCATATATCCAGCCATTACTTAAACTGATAGAATTGAATGGTATAAATGGGTTTAAGATAAGAATAGGCACATTCACAGAAAGCATGTTCATCAGTAGCTGTTAAATATGATCTAGATGCAATCTTCAGCTCAGGAAGCCTTTTAACCATCTATGATGGTCAAAGATCACAACTTTTTTTTCCCATTTGATTCTCTTCTTTCTCTGAGACAGGAATGGCTCCTGCTGAAAACATGTCCTGAACAAGAATCTTTGACTTCATCCACCAGATACTTCCTCATATTCTTAAGCTTTGGTTTTTTTCTTATATTTTATCCCCAAGACTGGGGAGGGGAGAGAAGAGAGGAAATAAAGGTAGAGCACTACAATTCACTTCTTTAACTTCAGTAAAACCTATATCTGGATTAAATTGCTTCTTCTAATGAGTGTCATTTGCTTACAACTTTGCTAAAAACTCTGTATATATAATTGAAATTGCTTCTTCTAATGAGTGTCATTTGCTTACAACTTTGCTAAAAACTCTGTATATATCAGAAAAAAATAAAAGTAAACAGAAGGCTACTTCACTCCTCTCAATGCTAAAATCTACCAGAAAACTTTTTTTTTTTTTTTTTAAGGAAAGCTGCTTTAAATCTAGGCTTTTGTTTGTTTATTTAAGATGCCATTTCAATGGATTGCTATGTCCTATGTCCCCCTTCCTGATCCCTGCCTTAAAGTGGGAACAAGAGTAACAGAAAAAAATAAAAGTAAACAGAAGGCTACTTCACTCCTCTCAATGCTAAAATCTACCAGAAAACTTTTTTTTTTTTTTTTTAAGGAAAGCTGCTTTAAATCTAGGCTTTTGTTTGTTTATTTAAGATGCCATTTCAATGGATTGCTATGTCCTATGTCCCCCTTCCTGATCCCTGCCTTAAAGTGGGAACAAGAGTAATATTTTCAGGAAGACTTGTCAGTGGCATTAGAAAACCACTTAGCATAAGGAAAAGAAGTAATGATATGGCATACTCTTCTGTATAGCTATCTTCAGTACTATCTACATAGCATCTTTATTTCTGTCAAATGAATCACATCTGGAATTATGTTACATTAAAGACAATAAATGGAAATCACAGACATTGCCAAAGGCATAAGTTTCATTACTACATATTGAAAATACTAAATTATTCCAAAAAAGTTTACACTACTTTAAATAATATAACAATCATCATTCTTTCAGATATATTATTTTTATTTTAACTGTCTTGGAGGACTTTCATTAGCAGACAAAATACACAAAAAATAACAATAAAATTTTCCCAAGTCTCCTAAGAAATTGGCCTACAATTTAAAATAGCTTTGCATTTGTTGGCATTGGCTTTATGGGTAGAATTTTTCCAATACAGAGTGAACTGGAAATCTAACTCCTTTTGCAAATCTAAGACTTAATGCTTCTAAGCTTGCTATTTTAAGTTGCTCCATGTCATTACAACCTACTAGTCTTAAAACTGATTTGAAAGTCTGAATATCAATTTCCAGCTAGCAACTCTTGTCTCTATAGCTTAAGTGGTAGAGGTTTTACTTCTTGCTCTGGTTGTCTCCAATTCAAACTGGACTGTGTCAAACAAAATATTAGCAAACATTGCATAACTTTCTTAGTTTTAACTTTCACATTAATTCCTTTTGACACACATGAATATGGAAGAATTTCAGTCTTTGTTTGTTTGTTTGTTTGTTTAGAACAGATTAAGTTGAAAGTGGCACAGGAGCAACGCTTCCCATTCTATGATTTTTAATATGTTCTACAACATATGAGTTATTTCTTGATAGACTAATTAACTGGTTCTGTTTTGGAAAGGAAAGTCCATTCTCGCTTAGAGAACATTTTACTGCATTCTTTTTATGTTCTTCATAATAAATAATACATATTTATAAAGGTTGAATATTCATAAACAATTCACTTGACTAAACGTGTTTGTATTCTTTATTTTACATATAAATTATGATTATTGCTTTATCTGATTTTGTGTTTTCCATTCAATTACTTAGAGATTTGTGGCTGATTTCAACACAAAGCTGTAACAAACGTTCTCATTATTTACAGACCTTCACCTGATGCAAGCTGAATGACTGTTCAACCCACTTTGTAATTATTGAATGTTTCCCACAAGTCAATTTGTATTTCACTTGCATTTTTGTGGTAATAGATTTAGAATCCTGAAACATGATGGGCTTGCATGTTTTATTGACAATTATTATTATAATTTATAAGCCAGATAAATTGCTAATAGCTTGGGTCACCTTATAGGCATAATAGATTTCAACATGTGCATCTGGTTTTGACTTATGTTCTTGCATTGGATTAGAGTTGCGTACATTTTATAACTTTTTTTTCAATTAACTCTATATTTTGAACAATGTCCTATTCTTCATTTGCCTTTAAAGAAAATTTGGAAATGGTTTCAAGACTTGTCATTACTAGGACCTGTATATGTCATGAGGTGATTCTATCTTTTGAAAGACAGCTTTACTGATAACAACATACGATTCAACATTCTATTGTATCATTATAGACAATGACAATATTTTTATATATGTGTTGTGTCAGATATAATGTCAACAATATATGCCAATATCATTTCTCTTGCCTGCCAAAAATATAACAATGTGCTGGAAAAAGATGAAATATCAGAACTAATGTCCAAATTTATTCTAACCAAGTTAAGAGCTGTTTATAAAAAACAGTAATGACAGATTCATGTACTAGAGGAATCTTAAATAGCTAGTGTAGCTGTGTAAATCTCCTTAAAAAGTTATTTTACAAATGAAAACATTCATCTCTCACAACAGAGAGAGAGTGATAAAAAAAAAAAAATCATTCATAGGAGATGTCCTTTTAGGAGACTAAACTTAGAACTACACTTCAGTAAATCTTTGAGACTTGCAATGATTCAAAAATCTGAGAAAGACATTTTTTAGACTTCCCGGTATATACCAAAATGAGTTGTGTGCAAACTTTCATCCAAATAGTTTCAAGTTTTGTGGCTGGAAATACAGATTTGTAATTAAAATTACAACTTTCTTTTTCTTACATGCTAATTGAAGTATAGACATACAAAATTGGCCAGTACAAAATATTCAGCAGTGCCTCTGTCCTGGTTTCGGCAGGGATAGAGTTAATTTTCTTCCTGGTAGCTGGTACAGTGCTGTGGTTTGGAATTGGGATGAGAACAATG
>NW_008795491.1:2266485-2268646 GCF_000699145.1 Aptenodytes forsteri
TTATTATTATTATTTCAATTATTAAACTGTTTTTATCTCAACCCACGAGTTTTTCTAACTTGTGCTCTTCCAATTCTCTCCCCCATCCCACGGGGGGCAAGTGAGCGAGCGGCTGCGTGGTGCTCAGTTGCCGACTGAGGTTAAACCACAACAGCCTCAAATCCACACGAGGATTTAATGAAGGATTAAAGCAGATATGTCCATTAATGTCTTTCTATAATTGCTAATACAATGACAATAAATATAGCTGTAAGAGCAACAAAAAAATTTCATATAATAAATTGATTGCTGCGTGAATCTTGGTATGCTGAGTGACATTACATGCTATTCTATTTTTACTTCTAACTGGATTTCAACAAAGCAGTGACTTGGGACCTCTTTTCTGTGATTACTCTGTTTGCTTATTCTCCCAGCTGAAACGTATGTTGCAAATGTTGAATGTATAGCAAATGCTGAAAGGCCAGTATTTTCACACAATAACAATATTTCACCTCAAATCTTGTCCAGTTCACAAACTTATATGATTAAAACCTTAGTGACTGGAATACAAGTAGCATTTGGCTCTGTATTTAGTATGTCTTAATTAGACATAACTGTGTCTTTTATGTTTTACCTTTCTTTATGAAAGAAGACTGTCCACTCTCTGGTTACAGTTTTAGGAGTTCAGTAGTAAGATACTATGTGGTTTAGCCCTACTTGGATACAGTCAAGGTTAAGGTCTTGAATGTTTTAATGACCTTTGGCCAGACTGGATGGTGTAATCTACTTATTTTAGTTACCTGGTTTGGGACATTTTTGCTGAAGAGAATAAAATTGAATGTCCAAAAGTTAGATTCTCCTTTGTTACATCCATGTCCATAAAGTGTTCATAGTTTATTCACCAGAGTATTTATGTCTAAATCAACCAATATGAAAGATGGACTTCTATTTGTTTATGTTCTGGGCCAATGGGCTCAGCATTACGTTATAAGATTTGGTTCTGATTATTACTCTGCCCTGACAAATCCCATATCTTTGATGTTCATTTGATTACTTGTCTGTACAAGTGTTGTCCTGTAACAAAAGGACAAACATTTCTTGCTGTATATTAGTGTTCATTCCCATCTGTGCATATTTTACATAGTCATGATTTGGACAGTAAGATACAAATCTGTTCAAGCTTTGCCAAAGGTTATTTTTAGCTTTCTTCCACTCTCTATGTTCTACTAGGTGTATGTGACTGGAATATTATAACCACAGAATGATTTATGTCACAAATAGCAAGTGTGATTTAGGAATGAAGACCCCATTATTACATTATCAGTGATGGAATCTGCAGTCATATAAACTTTATCACAAGAGCAACAAAAGACATAATGAGAATATAGCTTTCCTAATTATTATGTCATTAAATGTAGGAGAGGAGGATGGTTTGTGAAGAGGTATTTTCTTTCATGGAGCTATCGTCAACAAAATACATCCTTTACAACTAATGGAATAAAACCAAACCCACACCAGCCAAATATTTTTTTTTCTAACTAAATAGGACTAATATTTCTAATAATCAAATTATCTTAGAGCTCTGTCCTGGCAGTTGTACCATGGAAATAAGTTACATAGATATTCATAAAATCTATTTGAGCACCTAAGATGGGACTTGGACTTTTGAGTGGTGAAACATTGGAACAGGCTGCCCAGGGAAGTGGTGGAGTCCCCACCCCTGGAGGTATTTAAAAGACAAGTAGATGAGGCACTTAGGGACATGGTTTAGTGGGTGGTGGTGTTGGGTCGACGGTTGGACTCGATGATCTTAGAGGTCTTTTCCAACCTCTATGATTCTATGATTCTATGAACTGAGACTACCAGGGGCAGTGCTGCTCAGGGCTTCCAGCTGCTGAACTAACAGGGATCTTCACTACAGCCCAGGCACCTTAAACTTAGGCATCTTGGGCCTCTGTCTAGGCAGCTAGGAGGACAACATGTCTTCAGTAATGAAGGCAGCAGACTCAGCAGACATATGACCATTCGGAAACAGCATGAGAGAGTGAAATTGCCGCCAGTCCTTTACATCATAGATTAGTAGCTGGAGCAGCCCCACAAAAGTGGCAGACAAGTTCAATACCCTTCTGTCGTGGTTTAACCTCAGTCGGCAACTGAGCACCACGCAGCCGCTCGCTCACTC
>NW_008795491.1:2268927-2295735 GCF_000699145.1 Aptenodytes forsteri
GTGCCCCCTCCCAGCTTCTTGTGCCCCTCCAGCCTGCTCAGTCGGCAGAGCATGGGAAGCTGAAAAGTCCTTGGCTAGTGTAAGCACTGCTCAGCAACAACTAAAACATCGGTGTGTTGTCAACATTGTTCTCACCCTAAATCCAAAACACAGCACTGTACCAGCTACTAGGAAGGAAATTAACTCTATCCCTGCCGAAACCAGGACACCTTCTTACTCTGATGAAAATCAAGCCTACCACATCCTCTATATATCTCTAATCATTCAACCATGTCCTCTCTCCCTCCTGTTGCAGCAAAGCCACCTCGAGGCCAAAAACCCAAGTGGTATGGAGCCAAGAGGGAACCAAATAAAAGCAGGCTGCACTGCAGCCCTGTGACTCAGATGGAAAAAATGAGCTTTTTGTCCTGGCCCTTGCCCCCCGGTTATAAAACCTCTTTAAATGATTGTAACCCCCCTCAGCCTTGAAATGCCTGTATGGCCTCAGTGTGAACAACTGCCTTGGTACAAGCAGTAATGCTCTCCTGTAAGACTGAGGTATAAATATGTGTTCACAGCACACACATATGCAAGGGTAAAAGGTGATTTCTGAACATTAGGAGTGCTATTGCTATTTCAGTGCCAGCAACCAAAGGGTGCAACAAGCTTCTGAGCTTGGGGGGAATAACTTTATTGTCTAGCACAATAATTAACCAAAAAGGTCTTTGACACTTCTTTCATGTACCAACAGCTGCAGCAGTTGCTATTTTTTTATTAGAATGTAAAAATTGTTTACTAACATGTGGCTGCAAATTTCCTCAAAGATCACCTGCCACTTCTTCTGCCATGAGAGGAAAAATGTGTACGTCTCCATTATTCTTTCCCCTTTTGTCTTCACTTTACAGTAGAAAAAAATAATTCTGTAACAGACTTTGCCTCCCTCTCGTTTCAGTGCTTAATATCCACAGCAGAGATTTCACATACACAGCTCAGTAATTTTCAGTTTTTGGGAGTATGAAAATAAGACAGCTCCATACCCTGTTGCTGATTTATACAGGCAAACACTATACATTCCCTCAACAAAGATTAAAGGGTGTGCAAGCCTCTTTAACGGGCAAGTTCAAAAGAAAAATAAGCTTAATACATCTTCTTTACCTGATAGACTAGTATACTTACTCAGGCTAAACGATTTAAATATGCTGATTTGTCAGATGATTTAAATTTGAAAGGAAGCTATGTTCAGCCATATTATGAGAATATAACCAGGTTTTATATATAGTATTTTCCAACATGTTAGGCAGTTGTGAACTAATGAATCATCTTTGGTGCTATATAACTAATTAGCAACCAGAAGGAGGGAGGCTTTTGCAAATCAGGAAGGTCCTTGTGTCATTTCTTAAGCAAATATGCAAGTAAAAATTATAAATCTTTTAGATCTATTTAGATAAAATTTAAATGTGCATAAAGTTTACTGGAGGTTTACCTGTTTCTTAGTTTTTTTCCTGCTTTCAGCAGTCCTTGAGGTACGTGTCCTAAACAAATGCTCATTTTGATTTTTTTTGTGGTTATTAAATATAATGTTACACAACTCATCTAAGCAGCAGTGAAATGAGTATGCAAGATGTCTGCAGGTTTTCACAAGACATTTAAAAGTCTGTCACCACCTCTACTAGTGTATAAATTAACAGGATTTTCAGTATTCCCAGGATATGGCCATTTTGACATTTCTTTATACAGTTAATCACAAATCTTGTCTCCAAAGTGCAGTCCTTATGATTAGATTTCATTGCAGAAATTCTCCTTGGCATTAGAGAATGAAGTAACCCTTTCCTCAGATGATGGGACAGCTGCACAATTTCTTTACCATGGTCATTACATCACAAGTCCTATAACTTCGATAGGCTACAGTGACAGAGCACCATGTGGATGGTCCTTGAACCATCCTTGAACAGAAGCATTAGCAACTTTCCCTGTGTCACAGGTGTGCCTGTCTGCAGCCCTGCCTCTGGCGCTACCTCCTGGATAGACTTTAGATCCATGCTGTAGTCATGTCTCCAGCTCTGTCTCTGCTCCCGTCTCCTTTTGCTCCTGACCAGACTCCCTGCATGGACCCTGGACCTGGTTCACCACCTTGCCTCCTCTGGGACTGTTGGTGAACCTTATTACTTGCACCTGGCCCTGCCCATAGTGTTCAAACTCTGCAGGACTGTGCCCTGTGGATGAGGTTCATAGCCACCACCAGGAGCAGACAGCTCGTGCAGCTCCCTAGCCAAAAGCAGCAGTGTGGACTGCTGCATGACTATGTGCCACGATTTGAAAACCACTGTGTTATATTACTTAAATGAAGTAGCCTAAACTATGGGTTAGTAGTCCCCATGTAGTTCAGGATATATTTATGTTAAAGTCATAGTTACTGATCATTAGGAACATAAATCCTTCCAACTATCCGTTTCTGCCTGGCCAGCCTGGTGCCTGAAAGGTCTGAGAGACATAAGCACCTTCAGGACACCATTCATTTGTTTCACAGACATCTACAGCAGATGGTAGACTTCACTCTGCAGAAATGTGACCAGAAAGGGAGTCCACACAATACCTCTGAGATACTCATCTCCAGAGTTAACACCCAGGTGCTGGTAGATGAAACTCACCACCAGCGCACACTAACTTAGCTTATGGGAGAATCAGTAGGAAGTGCCTGGCTGGGTGTAAGTTCACACCACAGCTATGAGCACATCATCTTCCCCAGCTGGACAGGCCACATATGGCAATAATAGAGGAGGCCATACATTCTACTTGGAACATTTGAATGAATTTTGTGCCACTATTCTGATTTATTTTAGAGAAACATAAAAGAAGGAATAATGGGACAGGCGAGATCAAGAAGAAAGAACTAAGATTTTCGAAGTGCATAATCTGTTATGCTTATGAAATAATTTTCAGCTGCACATTTTCAAAATATTACTCCTTCATGGCTTCCTATCTGTAATTTTAAACTATTATGAAAACAGCAGTCAGACATACAATTCTGTAATAATCTGTAGATCAAATAACATAGAATTGGTCGAATCTTGCACTTTCAGTGTATTTTACCCAAACTCAAAGCTCTTTAGTGCTTTATATAAATGACTGATATACTTTTCTGTTGTCTCTATTAATATGTTGGTTAAGTGATGGCCAGAGAGGAGAATGAGTTGAATATTTCAGTGGAGCCTCCCTTCTGATGACTGCAATCACCCAATAAATTTTAGAGAAAGCTTTAATTTGCCATAGGTTGGCTCTAGGAATGGATGCTGTTCCCGGTGCCATGTGCATGGGAACTCCGCTTACTGTCATCCATAGTTCCTTCATCCCATCTAAATTCTGACTGAAACTAACATACCTGAGAGACACAAAAATGGGCTTGCCTAGTCAACAAGATGGTTTAGGAGCATCCAAAGTTCTTCAGGTTCTTCACAGTGCTCTTGCTTTCCCTTAAAAAAGTCAACTCCTGGGTCATTCCCTGGATGAATAGGTGATAGCAGTTGATATTCTGGCTTAGAAACATATGACTTGACAACCGTTTAGATCACCATTGTATAGCCTGTCAGAACAAAGGGACCCAACTGCAATAGGTTTATCCAGGAAGTCAGAAAACAGTTTCTGGAAGTCACACTGTAAGTCTTCACTGTAAGGCTAAATTTTTTTTCAGAAGGAAATTTTTGAAAAAAATAACTGGTATGTGGATTTGTGTAAGACATGGTTCTAATTAATTAAGACTTTGCTGTGGAACATCTACTCAGCTGGAATCAGATGCTTTTTTAATGGAAATTAAATGCAGGCATAATGATTCAACTCTGAAAAATAAAGTGTGGGTTTCACCAGCAAGACAGCAGGATACATAATGAAAGACTGTTCTGAAAAATAACCTACTGTAACCCTGTTCCCAATAAGAATCAATAATTTCATATTCGCTTTATATATGTTGTAGAACTCCTTTATGAACAAAGCACTAGATTTCTTGAGTCCAGTCTATTATTAGGCGCTTATTCACTATCAGATAATTCAGTGTGCTATGGAACTAAATTATCTAATATGTTTGTGCAAAAGCCTAAGCACAGAAATTAGATTTTTTTAATCTTATTCTTTTCCATGGCTTTGGAAAGGGAAGAGTTTGCATCTGTCCTACATTTGATACTGATTGCATGCTACTTCTGCATATAGTGCCTGCAGATAAATCTCAATATTCAGTGAAATCTGGGAAGAAACATGCAATAAAATAAAATAATTTTTAAAAATCCCTTATAAAAATACCAGTTCCATGGGGGAGGTGAGTATGTGTATATGTTAGGGAAAGCAAACTGTCAGGATATGGTACTCTTACAAACTCTCTAGATATCTCTAAGCATTTTAAGAGTCAACAGCTGTAAGATGCAAGATGTAAATCCATATAATCCACATATCAGCACATAACAGCAACATTATTGTAAAAAGGGAATAAACAAGACTCAGGAGCCTGTTTAAAATTACAAAGCTGCAACGTGAACATAAGGATGGCCTAAATAGTGCTTTTCTTTCCTCTACACAGTAGAGAAAGTGAAATAATGAAATAAGATATACAGTACTGAACATAAAAACTGAGACATGACTTACTTGCAAAAGTAATTTATAACACAATTACAGTAAACACAAATCTATGTATCATGAAAGATAAATAAAAGAACAGCACCATTAAAATGAACCTTAGATCCCAATTTATTTCTGTTTTGTAGTTAAAGTTTATGAAATAGACTTTCAGACTTTCTTGGGTAAATTACAGAGAAATGTTATTAAGCCACTGAAACTGTTTAAGGTTCAGTGAATAGACTGAAACTCACACATGGGATCACATTTACATTCAAAGTTCTAACATTCAGGCACCCAGTTACCTCATCTTCCCACATTGAAATATTACTCTATTTTCCTCCTTTGGATTCGGCTCAAAAGTATTTGTTACAACCACTGCTGCTTCCAAATCTATTTGATGATTTACATGGTCCCACACAATTTCTGACATGTGATGGAAGGTGAGGACATGAAGACTTTTGCTAAGTGAATGTTTTCCAAGAGATTTTGTTGTACAGCACAAAAGGTAAAAGAGGAATTGCACATGAGAGGATGCAATGAGAATCTGGATGCAAAAAGTCCCTTTTGTATGGAAAAAAGCCTGGCTTTCAAAAGTATTAACAAATGCTAGGTGAAGATCTAATTCTGCTTCTATTCAGAGGATACTTAGGTAGGAAAATTTTTCCAGAAGGCCATCCTGGAAATACCTGGCTTTGACTCGAAGTGGCATATGCTAAAAGGAACTAAGCTGTAAGGCTTAATTTGCGGAGAAGACATCCCTGGTAAAAGGTCAGCAAAAGTGTAAAGTATCTCTGTGTGGCCATCCAAGGCAGGAAGTCCCCAGCTGAGGACACTTCCTAGCTATGAGGTTGTCCTCTAAGGGCTGCCAAACAAACCTGTGCCTTGGGGGAAGGAGGGAAAAGGTGTACGTTGCTTGCCTAACCACAGATGGCAGGGGCGTATGTTCCTAAAAGGAGAAGGTTACCATCTTACAGGAACTCTAGACAGCATGACACACCCTACATGGGCACTCATGGTTGTGAAAACTACCCCAGCACCACCTCCAGCTGTTAGTGATGCAGAGATTATAAATGCAGGTTAAAACAACGTTAGTCCATCCACCATGAGGCTGAAATTTGGCACTTCTTTTTTAAAGAGAGGATACTAGATTCCATCTGAGCACCTGGAAACCATTCAGCAGTGGGAGCTTGTCTACGCTGTCCTCCTTCCAGTGCCATTCACTGATGCCAACGACCAGAATAGCTGCGTTAGCACAATCCCTCAGGCAAGCAGGAAAAATGCAAAGCTGGGAATTAATTTCTCACTCCTGTATTATCTAATTATTTTCAGCACATCATTTTCATATCCAAATCCTAAACAAATGTTCATGAAGTTATACTTTAACTTGAATATCCAATCTGAAATATTAAGATTTTTGTTGTTAATAAGAAATTATGGAAATCTTACAGGAAAACTGTTTGTTCTAGTGAGTCTCAGACCACGTAATTCTGCTACATTAAGATAAACATCCATCTAAATGTCACCTCTGAATGGTTTGAAATTATCACCATCCATCATTTTTTGTACACTTAGAGCAATTTCAAGTAAGTATTTTCATAGCAAACAATTTCTTGTATCATAAAAAAACCACATTTCTATGTATTATATGGTATTTTAAAATAAAGCTTACTGCTAAGTTCTGGAATGCTTTAAAAAAATATTTTTCCTGTCATCTTCAATAAAATACTTTACTTAAAGAACAATTTTTTATAATCTTTATCTCTTTGCATTTTAATTCTTCCACTGATTGTTACCAGGTCATGAATTTAAATTATAATGAACAAACAACAGTGAATTCACTGATTCATATGCTTTATGCTTGTTTTCATACAACAGACAACAGTAAGGTTAAATTTGATTGTTAAACAACGTTATTTTCTATTGCTCTCAAAGCACAAGGGAAGAGAGAGATCACAGGGCCTTCTGAGAATACTATTTTTGCCCCTTGGCTCATGCACAGCTTTAGCTGTGATTAATCAAAGACTAAATATGTTTTAGTTTTTCTTTCTCTAGCAAAAGAATCGTTAATTCTTTGAATCATGCATTTGTTCACCAGTCATAACCCACTATTATCCTTATCATACACAGGTCCTTCAAACCGTACACAGCAGTCATATTACGTATGTAAAGATGCCCTTGCATGCTGTGCAGTGCATCGCAGAACACATCTGTGTGACAGAACATATGGACTCTCACAGAAGAATTTAAAGGGAGAGAATCAAGAAAGAAACCAGGAGATCTACGTTTGTGTATAGTTACTAGCATGACTGATGTTATCAGCAAATAAACAGGAAGAAAAGTACAAACTGTGGGTGTTCATCCGTACTACAGCCAAAGCTTAAGTCAGTTTCAACCTATTTGCACAAAGCCCTTTTAGTTCATAAGGCAATTGGATTGGCAGAATATATTTATTTCACAAAATACAAGTTAGCAGAGTGGCGTTTATCCTCCGTGCAAGTGTGTGTGTGTGTGTGCACGTGTAGCCATAGAGTTTCTTGAAAATGTATTTTTCAGAAAAATGCCTATTGAAAGGAATGTATCCGTAGGTTCTAAGAAAACAAATCTAGCACTTTATAACACAAGCTAATCCAAACTAGTATATTCATCTTTGACTTTTTATTATTTTTTTTCCCCACAATGATACTCCTTCTTGATTAACTACATAACAAAAAGTATAAAACACTTAGCTAACACAGCTCGGCTTTCTATGCACACTTAACTCTAACTGCTTACTTAGGTGCTTAGATGCAATCTCAGTAAACAAATATGAGATGTTCATCTTTAAAAATCTTAAATTGTGGCGTTAGTGAAATATTTTAAATATATCATTTAATAAAATTTAATTTTCCATGTATACTTCACAACAGATCCATCTCATCTAAGTCTAGAGACCTTGGTGAAGGCACCTGTGTTGAAGTGTGGCTGGTTCTTCTAAAGCCAACAGAAAACAACAGCTTTACTCACCTGAGGTCTGAATTGGAGTATATTTACCTGTACTGCCTGGACACAAGGGATATGAAGATAACTATGTAGTTAACTATACAGGTGAAGATAGAGTAAAGAATAAGAGGGCTATGACAATGATAGATTGCACCACTTAGTTCTCTAATGACTCTACAATAAAAACAGAATTTACTTTTCTATTAAAGGTCATCCATGTTATATATTCTGAAAAATAAATTAGGAGAAAACATTTAAGAGTTTCTCAGAAAATTCTGCTCTGAAAATACAGTTGCATTATGTGAAACAATTTATTACAATTTCAATGTGAAAATAATATACTATTCTTAAAAATAGAAGAGGAAAAGAGACTTTTCCATGACAGGAGACCATAACAAAATGTGCTCAGAAATATTGAGAAATCCTTAGACCTTTCTCTTTCCTACTTTTTCACACAGCAAAAATGGGCAAGCTAAGCATAGACCACACATTTCTTCATCTTCAATCTTTTTTCCCACTGTTGGCAAAGTTTTTCTGTACAAAATATTAGAAGACCTGCCCCAATTCACAGCACACACATGCAACACATGCATTAACTTTAATGAGATCTTGATGTATTGAAAAGTAATTAGTGATGCTTGAAGATGACAAGCCCTTTAGAGCTGTGCTGCAATGAAGTCAGCTACCTCTGTCCTAATGATGGACTTTGACTGCAGAATGCATTTTTGGGTCCTCACTTGATTAATTGTAGAATTTGAATGGAAATTTCTGGCAAACAGACAAAATGAACAGATTTGCTTTGGGGTAACATGATTTTGATCCGAACCTAGTCGTATAGGGTGTCTTTATACTATCCTTGCATGCTGCTAGCAGTAAAGAATTGTCAATATTTATTGGATGAGTCAAAAATACTATATTGGTGATACCGTTAATTAGCATATATATTGTGTTACTTCAGTGGATTTTCTACATAGTTAATTTGTAAGCAATCTATAATGGTACATGTTAATTTGTATTAATTTATGCCCATGCATCATGTATCCATGAAGATTTATTTTTAAAAACTAAATGCAGCTTAACTTATTTATTATTTATTACTACCACATTAATTTGAAAAGGAAAAATTTAAGAAAAACAAATTATTTGAAATAGAAGCTTTTAAAAGATTTTCAAATACTTATATAGGAATGTAACAGTTTTGAGTAAAATAATATTCTTTTTAAAAATATGGACCTTTAAATTTGTAAATCAAGCATTACAATTTTAGGAATATTTCTCCTTTTTTTCTTACATGTACTGAAACAAATAATCCTAACCTTCTTTAACCTGATACTTAGTATCTTCATATTATGAAGATTTAATAGTTTCACTTTTATTAAATCCTTATTGCTTGCCTTCCATATAATAATTTTATTTCCCAGAAATGCATTTCACCAGATGTTATTAATTGTATGATTTTCATATGATTTTAAGCATTACCACTACTTTGTCATTAACTCTTCATATATTTTCTCTAGTAAATATATGGGTTTTTCTACTTTTGTAGAGGTTTCATAAGCATTTCATGTTTTATTCAAAATGACTCTGAATTTTTTTTTTTTTTTTTAATTCTAAGCATTAGATATTTAAAATATGTCAACCTTCACCTGTTTTAAGCTGAAAAGCTTTGGTTTGTGTTTTCCACTGTTTAAATCTGTCACCTTTTATTTTAAGGGCATTAAACTGTTTCTAGTCCTAGTGAAATAGTCTGTTTCACAGGAAAACCTAAATGAATGTTATTGCTTGAATATATTTCCAGGATATTTTCAATATTACCATTTCTGACCATCTATTGGGTCAAAGGTTACAAAGGAGACTGCCTTGTATTTTTTCCTTATCTATCCATTGTCTCCCTCTTTTAATCCCGATGAACTTTTGCCCTCTGTTTTTACAGAAGTTTCGGGTTCAGAAGACAGAAATTAAAATATTATTCCCTTTTTGCTGGAGATTACATCACAGATTATAAGTGCAAATTTTAGGCACCATGGGGCCAATAGTAAAACAAAAATACAAAGTTTAAAAGAACTTGGAGGTTATTAAAGGCAGAGTAACTGAACAGACATCCTAAATACTAAGCAACCAAAAATAATTTTTTTTTAATTAGAAAACTTTTTTTTTTAGAAATCATCACTGCAAGAATGGGAAAGAAAACTTTAAATTCTCTCTCACTGAGGCAGCTTCATTTTTGCATTTTGCAGAACAGTAGTAGTTCAAATAAGTAAGCAAGCACTTAGTAAGTACAAAATAGATAAGCAAGCACTGAAAAGCTGTTTTTCTGTTTCTCAGGGGTACGTCTGGTTTAATGTTTCAAAAAATTCTCCATATAAAGAAAAACAAGGCTTGATTGATTTTGCATGCTCAAAGCTGGGGTTTGAAGTAAGCTAACAGCAAAGTTTGGGTCTGAGAGCCTCAACAGCCTCTATTCAAAAGAATAATGTCCTTAGTGCTAGCAAATAATAATATTTTAAGTAGAAGGCTGCTGTATTTGACATTGCCTATCTACACAGACACATTCTTCTGAAATAATTCTGCAGGCAATCTGGGAAATGCCACCACACTAAAGGTTAATTAAGCAGTAAGACATGACAAATCATGCTGTAGTGCAAATCTGTACATACCTCAAGAAGACAATGAGGCAGAAGGTAAAGCAAAATGCTTCTGGTGCACCAGAGCTATATGTTTATTAGAATGAATGCACAATGAATAAAAAAAGGCTTTCAAACATCCTTTTGCAGTTTTTAAATGCATAGGTAAAAGGTTGGAGGAAAATTTGACCAAACATATCAAAAGCGTTAGAGTACAATTCTGAACCAACACACCAAGGGCTATACAAACAACAGGATCTTAAACAAAAGGACAATATATCACAGTGCAGCAATGCTTCAGCTAGTGGTCAATGTACTTCAAATTAATGACAAGTTTCAGTGGTTTTCCTTTCTCTTAAAGCACAGAAAGTTATCCCGTGACCTTATAGCTAGAATTAACTTTAGAGGTATTCACTGTAGTAGCACTGGTCCAAGTCCTGAGAGGAGCTGAGATGACACTGACATGTTGTCAGATCAAACTATAGGGAAAAAAAAAACAGTCTGTTTCTTTATTTCGGACTGTAAGTTCTACCTACAAAACATGGAAATACTTCCAGCAAGTGAATTTTTCCGACACTTAAGCACTTGTGACACAATGATTTGATTCTTTTTTTTTAACACAGATTTTGATTGCACTACTGGATATACCACACATCATGCCTTTCTCCACTCTAAACAACCTCATGTGATATATTAATTTTAATTATGTATTCAGTTAGAATCATAGTCCACCATGAGGTTTCATGCTAAGAAAAAAGAATATGTCAGTCAGAAAGAGCAAGCTTCATCAGAAATCCTGTGAAGTTGCTACCACAAAACTTTGCCAGATGCACTTATTCTTAATGATTCTAAATTGTTTCAATTTGTTTACAACTAATTTAAAACTCATTCTCAGTGGTAAGTATATTTTATATGATTATACCACAGCAAATTAGTATATATTAAATCTCTCTCAATTCCAAAACAGCTGAGCTGTTGTTTGCTTACTAGTGTATAAATGTGCGGAAAGGAATTTATCATTTTTATTATGAATAAGCAAGAAAAAAGAGGGAACCAAACCCTCTTTGGAAAGATGGACAAGTGCTGAGGACACCAGGCAGGGACTGCAAACAGTTCATCTGCCAACAGCTTTTTTTTTTGATCCCGGCCAAATCATATAAACACTTATTTTCCCACCTGTGCACCATGGGTATAAATAGTTCTTTTTTCATACCCTTTTACTATCTATATATTTGGAAACTACTCAGTGAAGGAAATGTACAGCATTTCTAGCAGACATGCAGATATCTTCTGATACTGAAAGGATCCCCATTAATATTATCATGGTAGAAATGATCATCTACCTTCTGCTTTTCCATATCAGCTCTCTCTAAACATCTCCTTCCTTGCATTGCCATTCCAGTGTCTGTGGATCTCCTTTGGGCTGTTCAACCTTCCCTGTGTGTTGTACGGGAATCCCAGCTGACCAGGTTACAGGTTCTGGATCCCACGTTCCCCAAAATTAGATCCCACAGGGTTCCTTTGCACTGAGGTCCAAGCATCTCATTTCTACTGAAATCAAGAAGAAATGGCTGAAATTCTTATGAACGCTTACAAGTCAGGTCAGTGCAGAAGGTCATACCCACAACCCCCTGCCAGAAGTTACTGTCCTCAGAGCAAAGACAACAGCATGGGCAGCACAGATGCGCTGCAGCTCAGAGACGGGAATGTTCACTTGAACAGCTGTCAGTTTCGGTTTACAAGGCTAAACCTGACTGTGAATTGTTAGAAATGAGGTCTCTGATTCAAAACCCCCTTCTGTATTTTAGTGCAGCAACTGAAGGGTTTACTGTACCTAAGCAAGGGCAAAAACATATTCAACACGTTCTATTGCAAATTTCACAATGTTTTAACTTCTTCCTATTCACAAACTGACCAAAAACATTAAAAATCACTTTTTTCACAAAATAAAATAATTTATCTTTATATGTTTACTGAATATTTGTGTGTTTGTAAAACAAAAATATTTAGTTGCAGTTCAATAACTTTATTCTTTTTAATACCAAAATATGTTTTGAGGAAGAAAAATCATTTAAAACCATAGCTCATTTGTGTGTGTAAAACAAAAATATTTAGTTGCAGTTCAATAACTTTATTCTTTTTAATACCAAAATATGTTTTGAGGAAGAAAAATCATTTAAAACCATAGCTCTCCATTCTAAAAATGTCAGCTGGGGTGATATAGCATAATCAAAGCTGGTCAGTTAAAGGCCTGGAGATTATATTCAAACTGAATTTATTCAAAATAGATACTTTCTGATTTATACACATTTACAGGAAGACAATATTTCTAAACCAAGTGTAATATGCTTGTTTTAAGTGCATCTTCCAGTCAAATTCCTTCTCTTCCTCTCTCCTAAAATAGCAATGGGATTTTGAGAAACGTGAAGGTAAATTGATTTGTCTTCAGAGATTGTGTCTTGTTTTACTCTGTAGTCTTATCTGAAGAATGCTTAAACTAGTTTTGTTGAACAGGAGTCTTGTTTGACGGGGAAGTGGCCTCTGTGGTGTTAAGTAAAAAGAAAAAAAAACCTAAAGTATACCTATGGAGAAAATTTGGATTTTGCAACAATAACATGATGAAAATGTGATGATGTCGCAAAACAGGTATTTTCATAGCGAGTTATGTTTTTTTATATAAATTTACCACATATAGACTCCTACTAGCATTTTTCTGAAAGTCTGCATTAAACTTGTGTTTCTTTAGACATTCTCCTGCCATTTTGATAGCTTCGACAATTTTCTGTAATATCTGGCACGAGCTTCTTAAAGGTATGATTTTAAAAGGCTCTGTCTTCTTCAAACAAATGCCTGCTTGTTGTATTGGATTGTACCTTTTACTAGTTCTTCTCACATAGATAGTTAGCTTATTAGCTTTTTTGCAGGTATTATCAGTTAAGAAATTCTCAAGAGCTACCTTGCCCTTTGCCACCAATGAGACTATTTCTGCTGATTTCAACATAACCTAAGTAGCTGCTGAAGGCAGAGTCACAGATGCGTAGACTATTACAATTTCTTTTCCACCATCTGTCATTTATAGTTTCCAGGTTTTAGTGTTTCCCTGAAGAAAACTGTCTTCTACTTACTCCTGCACTTTGCAACAATTTTTAGTGATGCAGATCATCCTTGATTTCCTCTAAGCTTTCACAAAATCTGCGTCCATTCCCACAAATAACTGCACTTTTCAACCATCACTGTCATGCCTTAGTAAAGATCTTGGAGCACTTTATGAGGCATCAAGCAAGAATCATCTTCCTTCCCAGTCAATCCTTAACACCATATTTACATACAAAAAGCAGTTACATGTTCGGTAGAAGAAGGCATCCTACCAGAGTATGATTTAGAACACTGAAAGAGGATTCTGTTTGCATACACTGCTTTTTACAGTAGAATAAATTATTACCTATAGCACAGAAAACACTTCCTCTGATTCAATTTCTTTTTAAAGGTAAACATTGACATTTAAATTTCCTATCTGACATTCACTGACATTGCTACACAATTTGCTATGTCATTAAAATGGATTAATTTTCAGGGACTGGGTTCTGCACTTTTTAAAATCAAAACTGTTGTGAGAAATTATTTGCTATGCTTTAATACGCTTTCGGGGAATGTCGGGCAGGAGATGCCTTAAAAAGCAGGAACCTTTATTTTCAAAATAAACAGGTAAGAAGAAATATTTCTTAATCTGGCACTGCACAAATATGTGCAATATTTGAGCTGTCTTTTTCGTTTACGGAAAAATATAACAAATCTCTAGGTAGGAAAGTTATTCTATGTAGTGCATATTCTGGTACCAAACTATTTTTAGGAATAATACTGCATATTTTTATAAGTCTCTTGAACGAGGAGTAGGGAGCTTCAGCCTTACAAACAGAATTAAACTTGATCATACAACCAGCCTTTGTGATAGGTGAACATCATTGCCATTCTTGCATTTCAGAGCAGAAATTGACACATACACAAGTGAGAAATGGAAGGTTAGAATAGAAAGGCCAGAGGCAAGACAGCAAAGAATAACATTCACCACAAGCTCTGGTTGAGACACATATCAGTCCTTCTCCACACTGAAGTTTATTGCACAGGGTTCAATTTTGATCCAAATTGACAGAACCCATAAGTGTTTTATCTCTATTTCCTGTGTGTTTTTTCCAAAAATTATAGAGACAGAAAGCTCTTGTACTCTAGTCTGATCTGCTTTACAACACATGCCCTTGGACTTCCTCATAGCTGCTCCAGAGAATATCTTTACCAAAAAAAAGAATTTAGAAATCCTTGAGAGTATAGGACACGGAACTGAAAGAGGATTGCTCCCTCTGAGCTCCACTCCTTTCTACTGTAAACAATGCATAACAAATAATTTCCTGAAAATATCAAGCTCCATCTTGAAAAACCTGTTCTTATTTCATGTCAAATTGAAGGAAAACAGACCGATTTTTCTACTAATTCTTGTTTTGCTAGACTGAGCAAACCAAGTCCTGCTAATCTTCTCCTATGTGTCTTCTGTGCTCTGATCATTCTGATAGTGTCTCTCTAATAATTCTGCTCTGAATTTTCATTTCTTGGGTATGTCATAAGAAGTTTCCAATTTTTTACTTTACAAGACAGACAAGAAACATTTTACTATCAGATTTAAAGTAATTTTTAACAATTAGGCCTTGCAAATTGTCAATAACTGTAATGCAGATGGTACATTTCTGTAACCAGAAAATTATTCAAAAATAACAAGAAAAGAACCAAAAAATTTTGACAAGAAAAGAACCGAAAAATTTTGAAACAGAAGAGGGGAGATCCCAAGGAAAATTTAAGAGTTAGAAGACTTTATGGCAATCAAATATTTTTGCCTCACATCATTCTTCTGAAAATTGAACTTCAGCGTTATCTGAAAACTCTTAATCAAAACTGATGTGGAGAATAAATTGTTGGTTGCCACCATCAGCAAAATAAAAGCTGACTACAAAATAATTGCATAGGGATTTTAAGATTCTAATTGGGTAATAAAACAGAGAATTAAATTCAGTGTTGATAATACAAAATTAATTACATAGGCAAAATCCAAATTCCTCATACATAGTGAAGGGATCTGAACGACCTATTACTGCTAATGAAATAGATCATGGAGTTTAAGTAGATAATTCTATGAAAATGTCATCTCAATGCTCAGTAGATATAGAAAAAAAAAATATTAAGAATTAAAGAACGGAACAAAAAATGTCATTATGCCACTACATAAATCCCTATGCCCTTCCTTTGAATATTGTCATCTGATCTCAAAATAAAAGTAGCAGAACCAGAAAAATTACAGAGAAGAGCAGCATAGATGTTCAACAGCATAGAATTGCTTCTTTTATCATTTTAGCTCAGCAGCACTGAAGACATTTTCTTTCTTCTGTTTCCAGTTCCAGCTGGGATGTACATAACATGAAGGAATGACCTTAACTGAATGTCACCCAGATGCTCTGTGGAATAGGGCAGCAATAACCAGACTGGCTCTGAAAAAACTTGCTGACTTGCAGCAGACTAGTAGTGGAAACAGAGAGCACTACATGGGGTAATTTATCTGCATCTTGTGCCTCAACATGAACTTCCCTGCTTGCAATGAATTAATACACTCAAACTTATGGTTTATTTCCAAACACAACTTTGCATAATTACCTGTTTACTTGCAGTATCCTCCTCTTGTCAAGTTATTTACGGAAAATGAAGACTAACAATCTAGAAGACTTTTTTCTTCCCCTCATCATTAAGAAATATATGCCTCCTTTTCAACGGGGGGGAAAAATTTCCTTTGCCATTTACAAGGGTTCTTTCTCTTTATGTGTCTGTATTTTATCCTGAAAACAGTTTTTACAGCTTTAGCTCAGAGATTTTGTTTATTTGTGGTCAGAATAAACTGTGTTGGTCTTTCTGTTAAATCAGATGACAATCCAAAAAAAATGTTGAGGCAGATCTAGAGGCATAAATATGAAAATCAGGCCCTTTGGACCAAATCTTGCCTTTTAACTACACCTTATCTCTAGTATCAAGTTAATTTTCCACTTTGATTAACATTAACTAGAGGAACAACTATATGTGGCAAGTTAATAGGTAATAAACTCATTAAGAGACAGACATTTTTGTTTACATAGAAAACATAAATGTTAGGGATGATTGTTAGCTTGAATTGATAAATAACTTGCTCAAGCTTTACTCTGTAACAAGCTGTCTTGAAGCAGGAATCTTTTCTTTAAAATAAATAAAGAAAAATCAGACACACACACAAAAAATTCTACCCAGGTTCCAGATTCGGTGCTGCAAAAAACAGAGGCCAGAAAATCATGCAAATGCATAAGGTTTACAAAGAAAAACATAAAACCTATCATATACTGTTATTCATTGAAAATTAACAGTATTTTGATGCTGTAGCCAAAACAGGCTAAGATTCTGTTTGCCTTGGATACAATAGAGATGCAGAGGTGCTTCCCTTCTGAATAAACCAGAAAGGATGGCAGGAGAAACCAAAAAAGGGTAAAGTGGGTGATTTGTCAAAAAAAGCCAGTAGCAGAGCCACAGACAGGATCAGGATTCTTGACTCTCAGGTCAAATATTCATGAATCACAACAGCTCCTCTGCCACATATACCCATCCAAGATGCAGTCAGAGTGACTGCAGATAAATATAAACTAATCAAAACTCAGTGAATAGGTAGTTTGTGCTCTCAGATCAGTGTGTTTCCAGCAATAACAGTGAAACCTGTGAGTCACAACTCATTATTTGTACTTGTATAAATGAGATTACAAGCAGGCCTTTTGTTTTTTTCATATAGGCTGTGACCTTTTTTATGGGAAATAATTTTCTGCTCTGAAACTGAATGTTCAAATAAACTAGCTGCACATTTAAAATAAAAATAATTGCTGTTGCACTTTCTTCACTGTACATTGAGCACGGGAGGATTTATTAGTGTTGCACAAATCTCATTTTTCATAATGTTCTGATCAGAATGAGGTATTCCTTTGCTTGTAGAGTTTAATGTTCCCATAAATTCCAGAGTGATTAACTCCAGAAAGTTAGACAAAACATAAACACAGCAGAGAAAGGCCTTGCTTTTTTTCTTGGCAGTTTCAGGATCTTAGGTAATTTCATTTTCTGAAGTCAAGGAGTTCAAGCTAAGTTTCCAGCATTCCAACTAAAAGCAAGCAAGCAAGCAAGCTTGATACTGACTTTCCTTGTTGAAAGGAAAAGTAAATGTTAAGTTTGCTGCTGCTTGATCTGCTAAGAACAGTAAACACTTATTCAAGCCTACATTTTAAGTTTTGCTTTCTGAATGTTTTTTTTACCATTTACCCTATGGTTTTCCTCTCATGCTGTAGGTCAAACTCAGCCAAAGATTCCCCGAGATTTTTCACAAGATCTCTCACAGAGCATGGTGAAGTATTAGAAACCTAGTTTTTTGCTAAGCATGGGACAATATTCTGGGAGAAAGGAATAAAGTTGTGTTATTTGTGTTTTATCTTTCTGCATAAAATAAAGTCATGCTACAAGTTCAGAAAAAAACTAAAAACCTGTAGATAGTCTAAATTAATTTGCTTTTCAAGATTAAGCTCTTACATACCTACATTAAAAGAAGAATTCTGCCACTTCCAGGACTAATGTGCTGAGGAAACTGTAGTTTTATTTTAGTGCAGCTATTCTTATCTTCAACCTTATACAGGGATTCTAACCAAAACAGTATCCACACTCAGATCCTACTTTTGATGTGAATTTTACGTCTCTAACTAATCATTACTTTCTACAAAATGTATTGTGCTTTTGAAAGAAATGTGACAGATATATTCATGTAACATTTAAATCTATTATACTGTCTACAAAATGCTGTAACAGTGTGTTTATGGGATCACTGTGGGGAAACCAAGAAGCAACAGTTATATTGCATAATTTGTGATAGATCCGTTAAAACTGCCAAACAGTAGACACAATGACATTGGGCAACCAGCAACAGTGAAGGTGGCAAAGAAAAATACATACCATGCATTTTTGTGCCATGGGAAACTTTAGAAACTTATGGCAGGCTCCTCCTGCAACCTCCTGGCATCTTCCTCCATCTGCTCCCCCCAGGTCTTCCCGTGGACACTACATACTGTTTTTAACAATATGTCACTGACTGAACCTTAAAACTGCTTGGCACTGCTTTAACCTGCCTTTTACTCTTCATCAAGGAGGCACAAGCCCTGCCGTAGTTGAAGTACTAAGCATCTACAGCATGAAAAGGAACGTTTCAGTATCCATCTGAGCTGCTTTGTGAATCCTTTTGGTCCTGCAGGACTTGCTATCTTTAAGAGTTTTGGTCTGCTACATTTCAGAATTCTGAATAAAACTCAATTTCTCTGACATCAGGTTATATCTGTGGGAAGATTTATGTACCTAAATCTGAATTTAGTCACTCAATTTAGGAAAAAAAGGATCAAAATCAACATTATAACAAAATTATTTCCTCATTTCCTTTCAAAAAATAATAATATTTAATGTGTAATATACAAAATATGTACAATTAAAAGCAAAATCTAATGAAAACAGGGAGCTAGAAGAAATGAAATTGGGAGTTTAATATGTTATGTTAATCTGACCAGCGTTTCAAGCCTCCTTTCTGCACAAAATCTATATTCTGTGCGGTCAGAATGGCTTCCTTGGCTGCCATGGAAGTATTATTACAATCCTTATACATATGTAAGCCTATGTATATGGCTTACAGAAAAAAGTTAGGTTATATATTGGTCCTGCAGTCCTTTGATATCCTAATAGCCCATAGAAATGACAGTGATATTATAAATTACATCAGTAATACTAGATAAGATGACTACCTAGTACCCATGGTTAGGTCTAGCCCCTCTTCTGCTTCACTGCTACCTTAATCAGCACTGCTTGTCATAAACAACATACGGGCTGAATTCAAAGTAAGTGTTTTGAGGGTGGGGTTTTTTTGTCATCATTGTTGTCCATAACTAGACCAGAGCAGAAGGTGGTGCACCAAACAAAATATTACTAGCCTTATAAACTTTGCAGTAATGTTACTAAAAAGCTGAAAATGTTCATAAGAATCCAGCTACTGTGGAGCGTGGAAGATGCTCAGGGAAGATGGAGCAGCAACATGCTTTATAAAAAATAAATACAACCCTGCTTCTTAGCTGTTCAAGACCTATACTTTTGCCACCTCTAAAAATCAGACCAATAGAATGATTTATTTATCTTACATTTTTGTTTCCTCCAACTTTCTGTTCTCAGTGTTCCTAGTTCTCTAAAACCTGGATGGATCAAGATCTGAAGTCTGGATAAAGAAGAAAACAGTAACTCGCAAAACCTAAGCATGGTATAAAACTCTTCTTTTCATTTCAATATTAATGTATTAGGTGATTCTAGACATAAATAATTAAGATGTTATATTAAGAAAGCCACTACATATGAAAATATCACAGTTTATCTTGCAGAATCACTTACCCAACTGTCATGCAAATAAGGAATTTTCTTCATTTTCTCTTGCTGGTAAGTAAAATCAAAATGCTCTGCTCATATAGTACCAAACATATTCAAAGCCCAAACCTTCATTTAGTCTTACTCTGCTTCTATTTCTTTCGTTTGAGTACAGTCCCTCCTCATGGATATAAACAGCCCAAATATTTCTGTTAAACTCACAGTATTGCCATGTGGCAGATGCAACTGCCTAATTCCTCATTTTCTTAACTCTAGAAGAGACATTCACTCTTTTGACTCTAAGCCAAGAACAAAAATGTAAAAAGAATATCATGTAACCTAGATTTTTTAAGGCGGATTTTGGATACTTAAGACTAAAGTCACAATTTTCTAAAGCCTTGTTCAGTTTAACTCTAGCCATCTTTACTAGTGACATATAATTCTATATGTAAGTATACTTAGAAATACCCCACCTTCGAACTATGCCCTACTTCGATCCAGAAAGCAGGCAGCACCTGGTTGACAGAAGGCTTAACCTGCAAAGTTTAATATGCATAACAGCACTGAATTTAGCCAAAAATGGAATATTCATGACCTCTGCTGTCAAAAAATGACTGTGGTGATGACCGTATGATAGTCTCATGAATAAAACTCTTCCCTACATGATAAACCTTTATTCTAATCCTGCTGCAGCCTGACAGTACTTGTATTTCCTACCATCCAGAAAAAAACTTCAACCTTCAAGGCTAAGTTATATGTTAGGAATATCCCTGTTGCCTCAGCTACTTAACTTTGCTTTAATGTTTGATACCATAGCACTATGTGGACTGTACTAGCTCAAGTGTCTCAGCTCAGTTTTGCTTTGAATAGCACAGACATGTCCTGAGGTTTCGGTGGAATTTCTCTAATAGGTATATAAGTTCTAAAAGTCAGGCATTTACTAATAACAGGACTATAACACCTATAAATCTATTTTAGCAATAGCAAAATATAGCCTATATTCAATAATTTATACTATATCGAGCAGCATTTCATTACTCTTACTTTTTCTTTTCTGATAAACTTTAATTCTTTACTGCTCAAGGCCAAGTTGTATCCATTGAACAATCAACTTTGGACGGTTTCAGTTTTCCTAACTGAAAGCAACTGCAACCATCCTGAGCTGAGCTTTCAGAATCCTCATATTACAGTAAGACAGACTGAGCTTAGAAAGTAAATGTTTTGGGCTGCATTAACAGGAAAGTTCAAACCCTTTTATAGAAAGAATGGGTTAGTATATTGTATTCTTCCATGATGTCAATGCATCCGCTACACCTACACAGCCCCCCTAAGACTTGCACGCAATTCATAGTCATATCAACTTAACATTCTTCCCTCTGCATTATTTATACAACCACTAGAGCTGTTACACATGGGCAGCTTCAGCCATCAACCAATGAAGACTATCACCCTATAGAGCTAGGGAATATTATCCTAATTTTAGAAAAGGAAGATTGAATAGTAGAGAAATTAATCACTTGTCTAAATCAAACAGAAAATCTATAAATGGTGGAGAACTGAAGCCATATTTCTGGGGCTATAATCATAAGAACATCCTTTATATTTATCTAGTGAGTCCACACTGAGATTTTGTACTAGGCTATGAGAAGCTGACAAACACTTCCTTGTATATTGAGTCTAAATCTTCTCTGAAGACCATAAATTCCAAACGTTCACTAGGTATTTAGAAACACAGAAAATATTACAAATTTAAAAATAATAATTAAGAAGATTCTAAAAGTTAACTGACAGAGGTACATGGTACAGTAATTAAAATTGACTTTATCTCTGCCTTGTCAGGTTTCAAAATTAATTGCTTGTCCAAAAGTGTCTACAAGATAGCTATTGTGTTATGGAGATTGATTTAAGCACAGCCACTATCTGAAAGGAGAGACAGCTGGCTTAACGTACAATACTTCAATATATGTCAAAACTAAAATCAGAGAGGATTTATGGTTTTATTTTTAAAAAGTTACAAAACTTTCACTGTTGAGCCTCATAGGAACAGTTTCCTGCAGTAGAGAGACTCCATAATCTGGTCACCTAGACCATGGGATGTATGGAACACACCATATTTCCTACTCTTTCTTTCAAGAAAACTTTGAACATCCTGATGTCATCTGATTCATTGAAAGATATATAATGATCATTTTTCATTCATATCAATGATGTGCTTCTGATCTATTTCAGTAATAATTAACATTACAGAGAATCTGTACAGTATTTTCATAATGATCCTAAGAAGAGACATATACAACTGATCTGAGCAACAGCTCTAGAGGAGCTGTGAATTTTACTGACCCATTGTCTGTTATTAACTTCCCCAGAGTCCTGAAATAGAATAAAACCAAGAAAAAATTTGGACTTCAAACTATAGAGAACCTAATATGATACCCATACTCAAAAACAGAAAACAAAAAAGAAATTCAAGGATGTAAGTGCTGCTTCTGTAGTTAAGGTCTCTGTGATAGGGAAGGTGAGCAAAACAGACACAGACTAACCAAAAAACTGATATGAATTTATAAAGGGAAACCATGCTTAACAAGCTTGATGAAAATCACTGAAGAATAATGAAAGTTGACAGCAGTGACAATGACAAGTTTACTTAAACTTCAGGAAAGCTCTGGATACACAGTCTCCTAAAAGACTGTTACACACGGTTAGCAAGTGCTGTATGGCTTGTGATGTGACTTAAAAAAAAAAAAAAAGCTGTATTAAATCAGCATAATTCTGTTAGTCAGTGAAAGGAGTAACCAACTCTGAGGTACACAAAAAGAGGGGATACTGGGGGAATCCAGTTTGCATCTTTTTCACAAGGCTTGACGTTGCAAGAGTACATAGTAGGTTTCTTCTAAAGCACGAGTCCCCAGAAAGCTCTAAACTATGTCAGAGAACTAGCCTAGGTAAAAATGCTCCAGCAAAGTTAGGTGTGGCTCTCCCTAACTCACTTTCTCTTTTGATCTGACGTTTTCTCTTTCACATCAGTTTTATACCTGCATCAACAGAGAAGAATGAGATGCATCTCCCGTCCTGGGGACTACCTGCAGCTGTGTGACAGAGTTAGGCAAACAGAGGTATATTTAAACAGCTCTTTTAACGTTCCTTTCACAGCAGCATTGATCTTTCCTTGGCCACGAATGAAAATTTGGATCACGGATGTATGGTTTTGAAGCATAAGTAGCATTAGGAAGGTTAATATTCAGTTTGAAACCAGGGTTGCTCCTGCTCAGTAGAGTCAAAACGCCTTGTCATCTGGATGGAGAACTCAAAGGAATACATAGGTGCTCAAAAACAGAAAGGGAAACAAAACAAGGAGAAATACTGCCTTCATGAGGGAAGTAGCCCTACTTCACAAGTGTCTATCCTAAACTAATTTCCCAAGGTGTGCATGGTTTAATCTTTACAATTATGTATACCGTCTGTTTCTTGAATTCTTAAGTATTCCATGGCACTCTTTCTTAAGAGTTCATGTTTTAGCTTAATTCTTCTGGTCAAGTCGCTTCTCCCTGAAGTTTTGGTGAACTGAGGACCATATTCTGTCCAAAATATCACCTAATGTTACTATGTGGTATTAAAATAAAATATTTTGGAGACAAACACTTCCCATTTTGGTTGCATTGATCTCAGCATTCAGTTTATAAAGCTCTGGAGGCACTGTCTTGATGTAGAAGCTATATAAATGTAAACCACTTTAATAATTTCTGTTACAATATAAGCATTTCACAAATTTCATAATATACATTTTAGAATTATTTGGGTGTTTTTTCCAACTTTCTTCAGCAAAAGACTTTCCTAGTTTAACCTCAGGGTCAGAGTCTATTAAGCAAACATGATGCAAGTACCTGATAAATTTCACAATATCATTTGCAAGATATTTTTCATTCATATTCAAGTAAGAAAATGTTTCCATTTTCCAAGTGTATATTCATTTCATAATATAACACATAGATTCATTCTTTGGTTTCCATTTGCTAGAAGAAACTCATATTTTAAATGCATTAATTCTACAAAGCTTCATTTGTAAAAAATGTACACTCATGTTAAGACAAATGGCCTAGAGCTTGAATCTCCATTTCAAATGGAAATACAAATGTTTTTCAAAGAACAGCAGTTTCCACCAGATTCTTTATGTTTCTTTATCTATAAAGCTCATTTAAAAATCCATTTCAAAACCATAGATATGGTGCTGAAGAAAATCATCAACCTCATTTAAGAATGCAGAGACATATCCTGAAATCTGCTTTCCTATTTTTCTGTATAACTTAATATCTGAGAGAGTAAGACAAATTGAAATTGCTCATGTATCAAAGTAAGCATTACATACAAGACTTGCATACTGCAATAGGTTGCTTCATAAGTATAGCAGTGAATTTAAATATGGCATGTATACATTAATCCCAATTTGTAAGCTTTCAGCCGGGTCCAACCTTGGTTTTAATGAACATTTCCTTAGAAGTAACCAACAAAAAGACTCTTAGATAGAGTGGATAGGGCAATGATTTCTTCTAGGGCAATGATTTCTTCTACAGACAGCGGGAAACTGAAAATGCCGGTACCCTAGCAAGCAAAAGGATAAGGGAGCAACGTGAGTGGAGCATGCCATGGGAAGGATTACCAACATGGAGAAATCACATTTTTCAATGCTCTGAAGTAAACCATCTCCTCCATGAATCTTGCAGGTCCTAACCATTACACTCCAAAGTAAACTTTGTAGCTGAACTAACAGTCAAGTACATCCCATTGCACTGGCCCAGCATCTCCTGTTAAGCTTGTACCTGATGGCCTAGAAAAAACAGCTGAGGAATAGCTACGGCTATAGTTATGGCCATCTTGGTGGAAAAGAGTTGCTCTGTTTCAGAGAAATGCTCACATATATGAGTCGCAGGGGAGAAAGTTGTTACTAGCTTAAACACTGCAGAGCAAATAACATTATTTACAGCCATTTACTAAATCATTCTGAATAATGCCAAAAACCTGCAACCCTGAAGACTAAACAGGGCATGAAATATAATATTTAACAGTAAATTCAATGAACTCTTGCCAATTTGATTAAGAAAATAACATATCCATAAGTCAAAAAAGAAATCCATTATTGTAAGGAAGTATCTCACTCTCATATACAATAGTGAATTTTGATTCACTGCTTTTTTTAAGATCTCACATATATGTAATCAAATTACACAAAAATCACCAACAGATCAGAAATTGTCACTGATTGATCAGAATAATTTATCAGTGCCATGTGCATCATGTATATTTGGAAGCATGTATATTTTCACTTGATATAAAGAACAAGCAAGGACAGGTAGTACAGTTCCCTTACATGGAAATTCTCCGGGCATCTTATACTTCGTAATTTATCATTAGGCTGATCCAGTTTATGTTTATGTTATCCCATTGTTTGAACAGACAACGATAAATTGGATATCATGAAACTGGAAGAACACTGTAGAAAATCAGAACCACAGTATTTATTATGTGATTATTAGCACTCAGTACACCTAGTCTGATAAGGTGCACAGTATCTGAAACTCTGCCCAGCATTGTATGAAATTATGCTTACAGTTTTGCTAGGGTGTTTACACAATTATTTTTTCCCATGTTTTCCATATTTATGACCCCCTAGTCAAGGGTCCACTTGCCATTCTACGAGTCTTTTCGCTTTTCTCATGTGAAAAAAAATTGGCCCAAAACATGCATCACACATTAGGCTCCGCTATCAGCCCACAGAAAAGAATTAAGGTCTTTTTTCCAGAAAGGTGCAATACCTTAAAAGCAAACAATTGCAGAGAAACACTAAACGATACTGTTCTGTAGTAGCTGTGATCTTACATCTGTGGGCATTTTGCTACTTGCACACAACTAATGAAAAAGTGAGTACTGACTCTCAGTACGTTAATTTTCTAATTAAATATGGGTTGCTAACAGCCCCTACATACTTATGTTAGACACGTTTTTACCGACACACTCTTTGAATCATTTTTAAAACTTTACAAAGTGCTGTAAGAAGGTTGTAAGTGAAGAAAATTGGACCCTGGATAGAATAATTTTAGAATAATTGAAATGTTGAGCTCATTTAGAATAGCTAAATACTTTTTCCTCCTTCCCTTCTACAGTCATAGCTATTTTACTAATTAAGTATATAGATTCCATAATTAGTACAGTATTCATAATTCATTACAATTACATTTGATATTTCCTAGTGCCAGTTTTAAATATTCTTTATAGTTTTTAAAACAATATTTGATGCACGCTTGATTTTTATCAGCACACTAGCATTGCAGTAGCTGGACCAAACCAATATACTTACCATCAATAAGATATTGCTTAATAATATTGATATTAAGGATCATTATTTTCATCAATTCATTTAAACACCATATTAAAATACAAAGTAACATCAAAAACTTAAAAGGATTTTTTTTTGCAAAATATGATGGATATCATTTTGTAAAGCATATGCTGCATATTTTGGACAAGGTTACCAAAAGAAGGGATGGATTTTCTGATGAGGTAAATTGTCATAGCAACAATGAAGTCATGATCTGTGACCAGTTAAACATCTGACCCCGGCTGTCAAGGATGAGGTACTTAAATCTGGTTTTATGTCACCGTAATCAATGGATTTAATCTATAACCTTGTAACATAAATCAGTGGGAGATTCTGGGCATAAAAAGAAATTTGGGAAATTAGGCTGTCAATGTAATCATAAGTACGGCTGGCTGCAAAATATTTTTTGCACTCATAGAAAATCTCCATAATTGAAATAATACATTCTGATTTGGACACAATTTTCTGCATCTTTTGGGTCACAAAGCTGTCCTACTGCATATAGCTCTCTGTTGTTAAAGTCAAAAATCATACAAAAATAGTAACAATATATTTCACAAATGAAGATATTACAAATTGCCATCTGACAGAAAGTTAACAGTGGAAAAGAAGAAAAACAATTAGACCTTTCTGATCTCTCCTATTGGAAGCAACTTGTTTTAAAACATGCTGCATGTTAAGCTGTCCTTGTTTTGGCAGGGATAGAGTTAATTTCCTTCCTAGTAGCTGGTACAGTGCTGTGTTTTGGATTTGGGATGAGAACAAAGTTGA
>NW_008795491.1:2296067-2338700 GCF_000699145.1 Aptenodytes forsteri
AGTGAGCGAGCGGCTGCGTGGTGCTCAGTTGCCAACTGAGGTTAAACCACGACATAAGCCTAAAATTTTTTTTTCTTAGGGAATGTCAGAGGTAAACAGCCAGACTCCCTGTAGCAGTCAGTACAAATCTTTTGGTGGAAATGATGAGCAATGCTATTGTACATTTAGATTCCAGAGGAACAGCAATCAGAAAGTATTGTTCCATAAATAATGAATGACATGCTTTTCAGAAGAAAATTCATGCTGCTGTTATTTCTTCTTTATCCTATCTTGGTAATGAAAGGCCCTTAGACAGTAACTGTTTCAAGTTCCCACAGGGCATTCAGCTGCATTTTAGAAGTTGGTGTCCTGAGGATCCTTTTTTCAATACATTTTAGCAGGCGTGCTTCTGGGAAGAAAGGAGTTAGAGGTTTTTCTTCAAAATATAATTCTATTGAATCATAAGTATTTTGCTCCAGATAGATTAAGTTTAACAAGCATTCATTAAATTAAATACAGGATTCCCATGATTCTTTGTGTGAGTTCACGATGAACTGCTTTCCTGGTCGAGAGCATGGAGCAATCCCTACATGTGGATTGTTCCAATGTTGAGAAACATAACACTTCCCTGTCCTGTTATAGCATATGCTGAGATGAAAAAAAAAGGTAATAACTCTGAATTCCAGTCCTAATATGCTTATAACAAAGGTCCCTACTACAAAGGGGAAAAAAATCAACCCCCACAAAAAAAAACTAAAAGCTGTTAAATACAAAAGCAGGAGAGGGAGGGTAATTAGGCTATTAAGAAATCATAAATCTTGACTGCTTATGTTTCAGTCACAGTGTACCTGCTAATTATCAAATGTTTTGTAGGCACAAATACAGAGGTGCATTGTAAATGGAAATTTAAAAATATCCTTGGGTAACTGTATGCAAAAATGTAGATCTTCAGAGAGATGTGGGAGAAAATGTAAAAGTATCACTTGAGAGTTTGATAAATGGACTATCAAGATTTAGATACTTGAAGAAAGGAAGTGGAATCTCTGCAGTATACTATGGTAGAGGTTGGACTCACTTGTTCTTAGAAAAATAATATAATTTCTTGATAAGAATTTTGATAAATGAAGCACAATGTTCATGTATTATACAGTGTGATTGTTGAACACTTCTTTTAGATAAAAGTAGCAAGTGCTTTCAAAATCAAAGTATCAGCTGAGTTTAGACATGATTATAGAACATCCTGAAATGCCATTTTGTTTTACACTGGATGAAGATAATAGCTCTGAATCTTAAATTAGGGAAAAAAAAGGGTTACCAAAGGGAGCAACTCCACTGTGAAAGCACTTGTGATATACAAATTCTGAATGACTTTTTGATTTTGGTCTTCACTGAACCCCTTTTTGTTTCTTTACATATTTAAGCATTTACAAAAAGTTTCTGTTTGCGTGAATATAAAGAGAATCACGCTTTTCATACAGTCAGCAATAACTACTCATATTTATGGCATGATGGATGTTGGCATGTGTGAGTATTTATAAATGCATGTTCTCCTATATATAATGTTTCAGTTATTCAGATGGTGTATGGAAATAACCATGTGATCATGGAAACAATAGACTTCTACAACTAATCACACAGCAGCAACAACCAGCAAAGACATAACTGGGAGAATAAGAACGCAATAATGACATACAAGGCATGTGAAAGGTCTGTCTAATCCAGTAGCCTGCTTTCAAGTGACCACGAGCAAATGACTAGAGGCAAGTATAAAGATAGATCTAAGGTACCACGGTGCTTTTTGCCAAAACTGTCCTCTCTCTCACAATTTGTATCCCAGGGTCTTCCTGCGACTGAGGCACTTTTCATGTATTTCATAATCTTTCATGGACTTTTTATCTATGAATTTGTCTGTTCTTACCTTGAACATGAATAGGCCACTACTATCTATACTATTCTGCAGCAAGTATTGCTGATTAACTGCATACACATTACGTGTTTGAACCTGCCTCCTGATAGCTCCAACGCCCTTTAGTTCTTCTGTTGGAAGAAAGAGTGAACAATTAACACCTTCTCCATGCCACTCATGTTTTCATAGACTTCTATCAGATCTCTTAGTCATTTATTTTTTAAACTGAAGAGTCCTAGTCTGCTTAATCATTCCAAGTACAGAGGCCCCTTTATAATCTTTATCATGTGTGTCACTGTTGTTGAGAAATCAATGAATTCAAGGTCCGTACTCCTCCAAAGATTTGAGAATATATTTTGCTTTATGCA
Organism: Aptenodytes forsteri; assembly: GCF_000699145.1. Lineage (NCBI taxonomy): Eukaryota > Metazoa > Chordata > Aves > Sphenisciformes > Spheniscidae > Aptenodytes > Aptenodytes forsteri. The sequence continues at coordinate 2,298,321 of NW_008795491.1, forward strand.
TTGTGGGTAATCATACAGTTTCTTTAAGCCTACTCACAGGTTCTGAAGATAAAGAGAAAATGATGATGAATATTTTCAGAACTGAAGCCAATCAATTGTTTGTATGCAGGCTGAATAAAAAGGCTATATTCTTTATGAAGAAATTAACTCTCTTGCCCTTAACTCTAGCAGTTATCATATACAAAGCATTATGAACCTGCTGCCAGCGACTGCTGGCATGAAGAGTTGGTTGGTGTACAGACAAACAGCGCTATGAGATTTTCCTTTTCCCTGGACTCCACTTCAGTACTTGGCCTCAGGGTTTCCTGGAACAAGACAAGTTTCTGTTTTAGCAACATTGAGTCATACTCTGCCTTCTTTTCCAGCCATGCACACACCTCCTGGGGACAATGTGACCCACTGAATCTAGGAAATGAAGAGTCACGGAGCCATTACAAACCAAGAAAACCTGATCTTATCTTGCCTAACTTGCTTTGGTATCTGACTTATCTCAGTACACTGTTTTCTTTGTGAGTTCATTGGCTGCTTTTCCATGAGCATGTCAGGTTTCTTATTTCTCTGCATTTGTCCTTAGCAGTTTACACCTTTTAATATTGTGATATGGGTTCATTTTAATTAGGTTTTTACAAAGGTTATAAGTATGTTCATATTCTGGTAGAGCATTTGCATAGTGCCAAATACTTGTTGAAAAAGTTAGAAATATCTCTTTTGGAGACTGATTTTCTGTTGATTGCAGATTTGTATTGACATCAGCTGAGTTCACAAAATATCAAGCTTGGTCAAATTGCCTTCTGTAGTCACATCAGCACCTTTCTTTTCCCCAGCTGGACCATTCAGGTGTATGTCTGTTCTCTTCAGTCCTTTTGGAGATTGCCCCACTAAAATGAAGATGGACCATGAGCAAACAGAAGTTTTACTACTGGATATTTGCTTGCAGATTGAGTCAAGTTCCTAATATAGAGGTATCATCACCACCAGAGGAAAAAAATCCCTAGCTGGCAGTTTTGTTTACAGTATTACCAGAGAAATTATAGGCTGAAAACATATAGAGACAAAAGATTTCTCTCCATCTCACAAGCTGTGTCTCTGAAGCATGTAGTGTATTGGCTTCTGAAATATCACTGACCTTATTAAAACTCTTTTCGGAACAAACAGAAAAATCTTATTTTTAAATTTACCCATTTCATTCATATCCATCACTAACTTCATGCTGAAAAACAAGTACAGTAACTTCTTCTCTCCAGCATTTAAATGGAATGAGGATGTGTAAAGATCCTGGCTGCCATCTCTAGTGGAACAGTGTTCCACATCACTCAGTAGAAAGATTTGAAAGATGACACTGATGACATTAAACTGGGTAGTGAGGTGGACACGTCAGAAAGGAGAGCCATCTTACAGAGAGACCTGGGCAGGCTGGAAGAGTGGGCTAGCCAGAACAGCATGAAGTTTAACAAAGGCAAGTGCAAGGTCCTGCACCTGGGATGACACAACCAAAGAGCCCAGTACGGTCTGGGATCCGTGTGGCTGGGGAGCAGCCTCGCTGAGAGGGACCTGGGGGTCCTGGTGGACGACAAGATGAACCTGAGTCAGCAGCGTGCCACTACAGCAACAAAGGCAGATCGGATCCTGGGCTGCATCCACAGGGGCATTGCTAGCAGAGATAAGAGACGTGATCATTCCACTCTACCCAGCGCTTGTCAGGCTGCACGTGGAGTACTGCATCCAGTTCTGGTCCCCGCAATTCAAGAAAGGCGTGGACAGACTGGAGAGGATCCAAAGGAGGGCCATGAGATGATCAATGGTATGGAGAACCTGCCCCATGAGGAAAGACTGAGGAGTTAGGTCTCTTCTCCCTGGAGAAGAGAAGGCTCAGGGAGACCTCACCACAATATTCCCATACTTAAAGGGTATCTACAAAGAGAATGGAGTCTCTTTCTTCTCAAGGAGCCATATGGAGTGGACAAGAGTTCAACAGGTACAATTTGCACCAGGAGAGGTTTCATCTCGATATAAGAAAGAATTTTTTTTACAGTGAGAACAATCAGTCACTGGTACAATCTCCCCAGGGATGTGGTAGTCCCCATCAATGGAAGTTTTCAAGATGAGATTGGACAAGGTGCTAGAAAATCTCATCTGTGCTCCCTTTCCCATGAAAGGTTGGACCAGGTGATCTTTCAAGATCCCATCCAACCTGGGCTGTTATGTGATTTTATATTCTATGTCTGGGCTGCTTTACACCAGGACAGCTCAAGTCAGGTTTCACATACACTTCTGAGAGACTTCAGTGGTTTTGTTTCTTGTCTCACAGCACAAGGCTGAGACAAAATCACAAATGGAAAAAATGCAAAGTTTGTGTTGGATCAATAATATGAATTTGTGTTTCTAATCTTTTCAAAGTTACTTTTTAGAATTTTCCTAAAACTATCATAAATTTGGGAGGTAAGGGCAAATTAATTTGGTTTTATTTAGAAACCCTTAAAAGAGTTTAACAAAGTCAAAAATTTCTGGAATGTTTTTGAAATATACAAAGGCATAGAAAATCGTGGAAAAAACTTTGATGAAAGCATAGAGGTAGAGAAAATCTTGAAAATTCCCCTGAATTGCTCTGGATTCCAGAAAAACTCATCTGCCTCAGTGAGAATGCACCTTCTACAGTGGGAAAAGGATTCAAAGGTGTTCTGTTTTCTGAAAAATATGCACCATGTATAAAGTCAATGAAGTTCACAGTGCATTACATCAATACTGATTGTTAGAGTTAATTGAAGCTCCCAGTACTTTGAGTAAAAGAGACAGCACTACAGAAAAAGAAAACTAATTCTTTTCATTTGATTCTGAGTCCAAACAGATTATAATCAAAGCCCAGAGCAAGTTTTTTATGATTATTTAATGATGGGCTAATTTGCTTTAGGCCACAAAGTTTTCCAGCCACATTTCATTAATCTCAGAAAATGCCACAGGCTACAGTTGTTACTGTTTAATTAAAAAGTATGTCACAGTTGCAAAGCTACAGAAAGCTCTAAAAATTATCCTTTGCCAAGCATTTACATACCCAGGATAATCTGTAGTCAAAAGGAGGAGTGAAAGAGAAAGGAAGAGCTAAGCACCAGATGCTTTAGGCTGAGGTAACCTATTTTTTGTCACTGTCATTAGATAGCTCTAAATTTATACACTCATGCAGCTTCTACACCACAGTTTTTAATGTTTGTGGCTGATTCTTTATGATTATACTGGCCTCACGTGAAGCTAAAGGTAAGACTTCTGTTACCTTTTATGAGAGTTTGGTTGTACCCAGACAACCATGAAGGTAAGGCACAATTTTGCCTCTAAAATTCAAGAGAAGAAGATGTCAGGATATCTCTGAAGTAACACACACACTCACAAAAAAAGTATTTAAAAAGGATTTCTGCAATGTTTATGGCTCTTAAAATCTTCTGGATGAATAGAAGATGGTGCAGTTCTGCAACTAGAAAGGTACACATTGATATTCTTCATAAGAAAAAGTGAAAACACAAATATGCACTTAAAAATACAGATATTTTCTTTTATAAAGCTGCAATAAAATCCATTCTTTTTTTTTTAATAACATAAATATCAAAACACCAGACAGTAACAATTTTAAAGCTGAAGTGACAAACTTTTTCTTATCAGACTGTAGAGTTTCTTACACGAAACTGTTGCTAACTGAAGAAATGTGACAGTTCTTTGGTCAGAATACCATAGCAAATCTAGTTCCTAAACATTAATTCACTCAGAAATAAAATTAAAACTTAATGAACATCTATGGTTTCTTTCACATCTACCAGACTGTAACAATTTTAAAGCTGAAGTGACAAACTTTTTCTTATCAGACTGTAGAGTTTCTTACACGAAACTGTTGCTAACTGAAGAAATGTGACAGTTCTTTGGTCAGAATACCATAGCAAATCTAGTTCCTAAACATTAATTCACTCAGAAATAAAATTAAAACTTAATGAACATCTATGGTTTCTTTCACATCTATTTCTTTTGAGAGATAAAATTCCAAGAAAATTGGAATGGGTTCTATATTTCATTTCATTTTTATAAATCTTCATTCTATTAGAAAAAAGTTACATTTAAAAGCCATTAAGATAAGAGGTATTGAAGAAGAAATTATTTTGTATAAATGCCCATATTCCCGTAAGCACACAGAGCCTGGCAGTCCATCACAAAAGCCAACATCACTGTTTCTTACTGTAATTTCATCAGAAAAGTGAAAGTACAGCAGTACTATCTACTTCATCACCGGTTGCTGGTAAGCTGTTTAGGTCAAGGCTGAGACATACCAAACATGGTTTTCATTTATCCAGTGACCACTTATGACATCCCCGCAATGTACAGGAGCCTTGAACTAACTCTGTGTTACATGAGCATCTTGTTTACTGCCAAAGCAGCAGAAAGGAGCCTTAGTATCAGGTGGGTTCTCAGGAAAATAAATGTGTTGCTCCTTACTCTGTAGCACATTTGTTCATGAAATTATAGTCCAAGACAAAGTCAAGCCTAAAAGAAGAGTGCAAAATTGGGCCCAAGAAGGTATTTTCATTCTTTCCTGCTATTCACGCAATATAGTAGAAGTAAGGAAAAAGTCTATGTGTATCTGTACATATATGTTGTTTGTTTGTTTTTTTTTTTAAGAACAGAATCAGAAGTGAAGTTGGTCTGTAAGAAAACTCAAATGAAGAAGTCAGCAGACAAAAGCATATAGAAAAAGAAAATAGAAAATATAATGAGGTTACCCAGAAGGAAAAAAGTGCTAAGATCTGGCAAGAAAAAAATAAAATGGCATACACTGAGAAAAACAGTAGAACAAAAATAACCACAAAAACATTAAAAATGAAGGCAGAACACAAAGGAAAACTCTTCATAGGAATCAAAAAATATCATAAGCTAGCCACCAACACACACACTTATACACAAACAGAAGGAAAAAAACACAGAAAATGACAGTCCAATATACAGAAAAGAAAGATCAAAAGAGATTAAAAGGAAAATGGTTTGCTGAAGATAAGGATGCAGCAACCTGACCAAAGTAAAAAATGACAAAACCCACAGAGATAAGGAAAAGTCACCACAGAAAAACATAAGAAATGAAGTGCTAGAGATCACTAGACAAACAAGTAATCAGTGAGAAAAGAGATTTTAAGAAAAAATCAAAAAGAAACTACAGTATACAAAAAGACAAAATACTGTGTCTTCAAACTTGCTGCCTAGGCATCAGGAAAAGCTTTGAGTTAGATTTCTCCATCTGCTGGCTCTATCTGTCTTTTGAACTTGAAGTGCATGATGTGCATTACTGGAACATGAGAAACAGAGAGCTTCAGTCTTGCAGGCAGCAGAGATGCCCTGAATGAGTTAAAGAAGCACCTCATTATAATTGATCCTACAGGAACTATTAGAGGCATGCAATAGCTATTTGCTTTATACCTCATTAAGAATGATACCAAAATAAAAAGACAGTGGTTAAAAAAAGACTGCAACAGAAAAAAGACTTCTTCCTGTATTAATCTTGCTAATTCTATGTAAAATCCATTAAAATGAGCATAAATGTGAAGTTTAGCCATCCAACTTTTCCACAGTTCCTGCACAGCTTACAGAAATGCAATTACTCTACATACTGGTCTACATACAGCAAAACAGCTGTTCTTGTTGTAATGTATCCAAATCAAAGAAACCTTTGAGTGCCGTAGCATTCCTGGCAGACAGAGAATAACAGCTGCAAATTACCAAAATTAACACTTTCCTTACCTAATTCATCAAAGCTAAGCTGGGGTCATTCTAAACTGTCTAGGTAGGACTAGTCAAAGAAGCTGAGATCTCGTGGGAAATAAAATGGGTGCTGATGACTGAGAGCAGAGCTCTTCTTGCAAAAATCCCTCACAACAGTCTGAACAAGGAGTCTCACACTCGCCACGTACAGAAACCATCATCCTGGGACATGGATAACCGCACCGTGCTAATTTTCACCATGCTGAAGATGACAAGTGCCATTTTTTTCAGAATAGTATATAGCTTTTTTCTTTGGAAATACTTTTAATTAAGGTCTCACGTTACCTTTCCAACTCACCTTAGTAGGTCTACAGCAGCTTTTGTGCTTTGTAGCCTTAGATTTTACAGCAATAAACCCAGTATACAGTCATGGTCCATCCACGTGCAAACTGGGATCCTCTTAGCAAAGTATATTGGTCTCTTGTCAAGGCAAAAATTCACTAGTAAAATACTAATCCTCTCATCCCACTACCTCCACAGCAGTTCCAGCACAATACCACGGCAGAGAATTCACGAAACAGGGGCAGGGGCCAGTTTTTAATCCCTATCTCTCACACAAGCAAGTACGGCTCCTACATGCAGCAGCCTGAGCATATCTTAGAAGTACAAGTGCTCCTGAGGCCAGTGGGGACAACTTTATCCTGAATTTTGATCACTCAAATTAATTCTAGGAGAAGGACATCATCTCTGAAAAGGATGCTGCAAGACCTTCAATTCTGCTGGCACAAAAGTAATTGCAAGAAACTTAAGGACAGATTTTGTAAATTAGGCAGAGGGATACACATACTCAACAGCAGAAATGAGGTCTCTAGTGTTTATAAAACAATAGAAGAAAGTACAAGATCTATTACTGGAGATGAGGGGAGAAGCAGGAGTGAGAAAGAGCGCAGAAAAATACCATATTTTGCAATAAAAATACCTATGTTTTCCATGGCACAGCAGAGAGATAACTAGGCACAACTGCTATATAAAAGTGTTTACACTGAAGCTTGTATGTACAGAGATATAAACAAAATTTTCATATACAGATAATGGGAAACAAGGTAAGCAGTAATTTTTACAACATTACTCCTATTATGGGAGATGATATTTTCACCTGAAGAAACTCCAAGCAACCAATTCCTCTTGAAGCTGTTTCTGATCCTCTAACATTGCAAATATAAACTGCCTCCAGGAGCAGTTAGGACCTTCTTTGCATAATACACAACTTCTGAGGCCCAGCACCTCTTATATTCAGAGGCCAAGTACCAAAGGAAATTTGGGGTTGGTCCATCAGCTGTGAGGGTGGTTCAAAATGGTATTCTGGCAGAGCAAAATGGTAAGATCAGAGTTAAAGTGTGAGAAGGAATTGGAAGAAATCTTGAATTTGAAAGGGTTCTTAGGTCTTTTGAAATAGCTGTGAACACTTTGCTTTGAGGAAATACATAAATGGCAGTGTTTAAAATTGACTTCAGGTAGTTACTTAGCTCAGTGTGTAAGACTTGGATAGTGTGAAATAATTCTGATGGTGACGTGTTAATATGGATGTTGCCTCAATCATGTGCAGAAACATTCAGAACAGATGCTCTTTTCTGCATTAGGGATTTTTAGGTACTTTTTTAAAACTCTGCAAGGAAACATGTCCTGCTCTCCAGGCTTACATCTCAGAATTCTTTTTAAGGAGGAGGATGGTTTAATACCTAAAAAATCAAGTACATTTATTTCCTCTTTTCCAGGGCTATCTTTGCATTTCATGTTTGACATTAAAGAATAATCCAAGAAAGTACATAATCACTCCTTGAAACTGAAGCTTAAAGGGGAATGCCCTAAAACCCATTCCACAAGCTCCTGCTCCCTCTGGTGCCTCTTTGCCCTTTGCTACCAAATTAGAAACTTTAACAGTTTTTTGGCTTTGGGGTTTTTTTTATTCCATCCCCAACCTCAGACTGTGATAGCATAGCCTCACAGCCTGGTGCTTTGCAGTATCCTGAGAGCAAGAGATATGGTTTTAAAAACCTAATGATAGGAAGATAATTGTACCTGATCAATCTGTTCCTTGAGTCAGGGCTTGAAACTTCTGAAAAGCTGGCAACACCACCAACTTTTCCTATTGTGTTTTGGAAAGGAACTGAACAATTGTTACCTACTGTCTTCCTTTACAGTGAATACTCTGCTAAAATAGCTCCAAATCATGTTGCACTGGACCTGATGGAGGGGGAAGAAATGAATTCTTCTTCCTCCCTGAAGTTCACCATTTTCTCTATGAAGAATACAGACAGATACAATAAACGCCTTTCAAGGGAGACAGAAAAAGGAACCTTTACATCATGGATTTTGATAGTTATTAAAAATATAGAAGGTACTAAACTAACCAAAGCTGTAAATGCTATCTCTGGGCAATACACAGAAAAGCACATGCATTTTGGGGAGTGGAGAAGGTTGCCTTTTCTATATCCATTGTCTATATTTTTCTATAGCTTATTCTGTTCCTAGTATTTCCTACTACCAACTTTACTACTCTTTGTTTTTATCTGTCATTTACCAGTCCTTTATATTTTATTCTCTCTGGTCAATAATAAAAAGCCCAACAGTGTTATCAATTGCAAATGACTGCATCTGGAGAATGTCTTCACATCCTTACAGTAAAGTGTGCCTACAGTTATAAATTACATTATTTTATGGGGAACATTTGGCTAAGCAGATCCCACTTCATGGTCCGCCCTGGATGGAAAGGGGAGCTGCAGCATTTTCATCCTGACCTTCATTACTTCCTTTACAACAGGCTGCCTTCACAGAATCAGACTTGCCATAATTTAGTCATTCCTGTTTGTATCTTGCAAAATTATGGTAAAATTTGTCTATCACCTACAACAGTCTTAAACTAACACTATTTCCTAGTTAAGATAACAAATGTTACTGTTACCTAAACTAAGATCCAAATATCCTACAGACAATCACAAAACCTAACCTTAGGCAACTATTTCAGGTGCCTAAATTAGGAGTTTGGTCTTTCTACACAAATTACGCTCATCAGAGAGCAATGGATTTGAAGCACTGAAGTCAGATCTTGTTAGGAATAACCTGTATAATGAAAATAGATTCACAAGTTAACAGCCTAAAACAGTCTGAATATTTTTTGCCCTACCACTGGCCAGCAATTATTCTGGCTCATCTAAAAATCAGGTTGACTGGGATCTATCAGGGTTTTTTCAAATAAAAATACTATCAGTTTTTTTGTATATCAGCATGGTATTACTGTTAGTACAAACCTTATGATATTGCTGCTACAAAGCCCCACTCCTGTTTTAGAAATTTTGAGAAATCTAGCATTTTGTGAAAAGCTCATTGGCCTATCATAAACTTTTTATTATTAGAGTAAGAATTATTTTTCTAATTACCAGGGTGTTTTGAAACACTAATTAGTCTGCACACTGCTCCTCTTCAGTTGTGCCAGTTATTTCCATGATGATTAATACATTGATTAATAAAAAATCTACTTTTAGCAGACTTCACTACTACAAATCTGGTAGTGAAGTCTATAGAACTCTGAATTTTCCATAAATTGACCAAAATAAAACACTGGATTAGGCATCAAATATGATTCAGTGGGAATTTTATCACTGAATTTAATGGGTGGAATGCTAGGTGCTACCGATAAGCCATACCAAATCCATAAAAGCAGAAACCTAAATATATTAGAATAAAGAAAGATTTGAGTTGAAAAAATGCATTGGGTAATCAAAAGCAAAGGTAGAGGTGCAGGGGAAAAATGTTAAAGGCCAGATTACCAGCTGATATAAAACTGCACTGCCCTAAAACACCTCTACAATGCTAAAAAACATTTCTAAGTATTTTACTCTTCAAATCATCATTGAGCTGGAAAATTAGATACACATATTATTTCTGAACAAATATCAGCAAAGCATTACCAGTTTCAGATCCAGAGCAAAAGAAAACAAACAGCAAAATAAAAATTGTGTAGGTATATCTCTATTCTAGTTAAAGAACTAATAGGGCAAGAAGATGCAACTTTAAAATACACATTTTGAATACATGAATTCTAAGGAACATCATTACTGAACAAAGACACATCAGCATTTAAATTAAAACACTAGGTCTGAGAAAAGAATAATGATAAAAATAGGATCCAATACAATTCACGTTGCGTTTGAGGTTGTTTGTTGTAGCAATTCTGACTCTACAGGCAGAACATTCATATTCCCAGTAGATCTCAAAAGTTTGAAATGAATGTTACATTGCATATGCTACTCCATTACCATATCTACAGGGAAAAGTCTGAGTAATAGTCCTTTCCAACCAATTCCTTTTTACTCATGTATGAATGATGAAAGTGGCAGGGCTATGAAGGAGAGGTAAATGGCAGGAAAAATACAGAATTAGAGACATACAGGAACAATAGCAAAAAAAAAAAGGCCTTGTGAAAGACTTATGTACCAGCATCAGAGAAAGGAAGAGATGAGAAGGAAAAAAAACCAACCTTTTAGCAAACTAGAGATTTTGAAGGATTTCTAGGGGCCACTCTGAAATATGGTCTGAAAGTGTTGGAGAGTAAACTTGAATCCAGTCTGTGTTGAAGAAAGTTTCTGATAAATAGATTAAAAATTGCTATCTATGTAATCAGAGAGTAGAAGGGGGAAGGAAAAAAAAATAGTTACTTTGGGATTTTGAGTAGTGCCATTGCATTAGAAAAACTCCACAAAGTTCAAGAAGTTCTACAGTTGCTATCAAACTCTGCAGGCAGGAGGCAGATTTATTTACATAAAAGTCAGACGAAACATTAGACCGTGCATGCTTAGAAGCAGATAGATGGAATGGAGTCACAACTCCAAATGAATATTAATCCACTACTATGGCTAGTAGAAGGGGAGAAAAAAGAAATAGTTACTTTGGGATTTTGAGTAGTGCCATTGCATTAGAAAAACTCCACAAAGTTCAAGAAGTTCTACAGTTGCTATCAAACTCTGCAGGCAGGAGGCAGATTTATTTACATAAAAGTCAGACGAAACATTAGACCGTGCATGCTTAGAAGCAGATAGATGGAATGGAGTCACAACTCCAAATGAATATTAATCCACTACTATGGCTAATTTTAACAGCTTGAAAGTCAACAAACACATTTGTCTTAAGTCCAGAAGGAATAGATGTGCTTTTGAAGTGAAATGATGAAATTATTGCAGGAAATAAAAAGCTAAATATTGTAGTGAGTGTTAGAAAAATGAAACAATGGCTTGTCAGATATCTAAAGAGAAATGAATGCAGATAAATTATAATTAAATGTGAGCATTATAACAATTTTTTATGCTTCAAAGCTATGCATTACACCTCATTTATCTTTACTTGTTCACTGTTCTTAATGGGCAAAATTGGCCTTTACTAGCTATTATTTTCTAATGTTATGAAGACGGGTTTTTTTCTCTGTGTGTCAAAGCACAGGTCACAAAAATGTTGTCCCTGACCTAAAGGTATTAGTGCCTGAATGGCTGATGAAACACAACAGGAAGCAGTAAACAGGGAGTGAGTTTCCTCTTTGGTTCCTACTGAAGCCAGTGGAAACTACTGCTGATTGCAGTAGAGCTGAAATTGCCTCTTAAACCAGTTCTATACTGACATTGTTGGACTTACTATTGTCCTCTTGCTTTTTGGTCAATAAAGGAGAGATTAATCAAACTAATTGGCTTTTTAAATTTTTTTAAGTAATTTTTAATTTTTTTGTCCCATGAACAAGCAGGTTTTCCAACAGAACTTAAATGTGCATGAGAGTAGCTTAATAAATGGAGAGAAAGGCATTCCATCCTTGAAAAAGGCAATACAGAAAAATACATTAAAATATGAAAGAAAAAATATGGAGTGCTCTTCAGTGGAGCAATCAGGAGAGAAGTCAGCAGAGAAGGGCTGAGGTCTGAAGTCAGGTTCTGATCACCATTTGCAATTGACAGAGGACATAATAGACTGAGGAATTCAGATTGGAGCGCTGTGTTATTATGGCATGAGATGGTGTTAAATGTTGTAGTCTTAAACACCTTGAGTTCCTTTAGAACAATAATACACTCAACAATCATTATAGCATGAAAAATATCTATGGACTTCTTAGATATCACACTTTTCCACAACTAAATATGGTTCCTACCTTAACAGCCACCAAAGCACTCCAGAGAGCTTGTGTCTAAACTCTCTATGACCGGTGTGATGGAACCTTCCATGAACCATTTAAAAGGTGAAAGTTATTAAGGAACAGACTGTATTTCTGATGGATAATAAACTAAACCTAACTATGATTACCAGGAATTTTGTCAATAGATGAGACAAGCCTTCAGCTTATTCAGTTACAGAAGTTTAACACCCACATTTGTACATTTTTAAATGTTATCCTTACTCTGTTGAACAAACGTGTATCTCTGTTCTGCTAAAAAGATAAGTACGTGAACACTCCACATGACTAACTGTAATGATACCTTTAGATTTGTTCAGCTTTTACATAGCTCTAAAGGTCATGTACATTCATGAGGTGAATGTTGTGTTTGAAGCCATCTGTTGTTTTTTTTTTAAAAAGCCCTCCAGTTAAGGTTTGTAATACTTCAATATCTAACGCTTAGTTGACAGCCTTTAAGTTAATTGAGCACACTTCACCAGTAACAAATCTATCATTATCTGGTTCACAACACGTTGCATTTTTGATAAGGCTTTCTAGCTACATATTTTTAATGAACTTTCATGTCACTTTCTGATTCAGAGGAGTTTATGCTGCACAGCCTCATCTGACCCCATAAGACTCTGCCCACCCACACAGGCAGACCATGTGCTTTAGGAGATTATTCCTATGTTAACAAGGGGAGCAAGATACAAGTAATTTTTCTTTTCAGTTCTCGGTTTTATTCGTTCCTTCTTCCTCCACTTCCAGAACTGAGCTTCTCCAAGGACATTACTACACACACCACCTGAAGTCCTTTACCAGCTTGAAGCTCCCCACAGAGTGACAATGTTTTCATTAGACTTATGATTTTGGTCTCTCTCTTCCACTTCACATTCCTGTTAAACCTTCACTGTACTCGCACCCTGACTCCCAACCCCTTGAATGAACTGCCAGAACCTGAAGAAAATGCGTTCTCATTCTTTCTCTGTAACTTCATCTTTCCAGCATCCTGACATCAAAATGACAAATACTTTTTTCAAAACTAGATTTCACATAACCATTAAAGTGAGCAAACACTATTTCTCAACTTTGCTTGAACTTAAATTTACCCTGCTTCTTACAGGGAGTTACATCAACTTCGTTCATTTTTAAGAGTTGCTCAGGGTCAGCAGCAGCTCAGAAACAGATTTCACCTGAACAAAGTATATGTACCTTCTTTCTAGCGACATTTCTTTTCAGAACAATTTTGTAATATTGCAAGTGAAAAGCCTGATAAAAAACATAGACTTCGTTTAAAAAAAATGCAGGCTTTATCACAAGTCAGTCAATTGCTTGACTAAGTAATCATGGATTTTTGTTTTCTTTGTCATGCTAAAGTATAGTTATAATAGCTATTATTACATTTTATTATTCATTTTGAGGGAACAGTCCACATGCTTAGGCACCAGGTTGGTCCCATTGTGCCAGGTGCGGCACAGCATAGCTCAAAGAAAAATGGCCAAAACCAGTGTACAGGGCAGAGCTGGTTACTGCAGGCAAGGATGGGGCATGTCTGCCAACATACTCCCCAGGGCTTCACATGCCAAGGTTAACTTTCAAGGAAATAAATTGGACACTTCCACAACCAAAGGAAATAAAGACAGTTCTTCAAATAGGTATGACTGAACTACTTGCCTGGAATTTTGTATCACAGAAGTGTGAAGAATCACGCAAGCAAACCAGGCACTGAAACTGCAAAGTTTCAGCAGTTTGGAGTCTGAGACCTGTATTTCAGGAATTTTATCAACAATATTGCTACAGAATGGGCAGCATCCATGGATGCTCCGCTGCAGTGCTGGCCTGGGAAGACGGTCTCTGGTTTCTGCTTCCCTGGTGCTAATAGAATCATAGAATCACAGAATCATAGAATCATAGAATCATAGAATGGTTTGGGTTGGAAAGGACCTCTAAAGGTCATCTAGTCCAACCCCCCTGCCATGGGCAGGGACATCTTCAACTAGATCAGGTTGCTCAGAGCCCCGTCCAACCTGACCTGGAATGTTTCCAGGGATGGGGCAAATAGCTTCAGTCACATTATCTGGGATACACACTGTACGTTTCTCTGCTTAGGACTGCATCTCTTTTGCAGTTTCTGAAAGGGAAACAGGCACATTAGCAATGCAAAAGATGCCTCTCCTGCCTTCTTCCCCCCCCACTTCATTTAAGGGAGGGAAAACAAACAAACAAAACCCCAAACCTGTTCATAGCTTCTGCTGCCACTTCTGAAGCACTTTCGGTTCCCAAGGCACCTGAAGAAAAACTTGCATTGCATTCCCAGTGTTCCCAGGCACCAAGCCACCACTGTAGCTGATTACTGGTATCATATTCACTTAAGGCTGTAGTAACTCAGGAGGAAAACAAGCCTCATATGTTTCTTAAAACCTGCAGAGAACTCTCCTTTATTGTAGAGAGAATGAAAATACACATTTTATGGTTGAGTTTATTAAAACGATTTTGTGAACACTGGAACACTCTGGTTTAGACATGGAACTTCTTTTCCCACAAAGGTGTTTTGCTATTTTTAAGAGTTCCTGTATTTAAATACATCATGCACATTTTACAAAAATCTAAAAAAACATCTATTTTTATGGAATTCTCTCTGAGGCTTTTGAGAGAAATGGAGCTATTTGTTCTAGTAATCTTGCATGTGTTTTTAGAAGAACCAGTGTATCATTACTTCATATTGTATTTTCAAACATGCTTTTTTACTCTGCACAAGAATAAAACATATCTTTTGTTTTTCACTTGTTGACAGTCTCTCATGCCATCACAACTCAGAAAGGTAGGGGTTTTTTTTTTTTTTCTTCCTCATCCAGGTATCAGCAGCTTTTTTCTTAGAAATTACTAAATTAAGTGGTAATATTTCAAGTAGTTACCTACTCATATGCACACATGTATAGCTACTACTTTCATACACTTAATAACAAAGAAACTTTTGCAGTATGAGTAGCCCCAAGTCATACTCTTTCCTGCTCCATTTAGCTGGGGAAATTTGAGATGGAATTCAATTAATTAGATTCAGCTTTGTGCTGTCCCCATGTTAGATTGAAGCTAAAGGTTATTTCAGATCTTGCCTTTACAATCAAAGCCGTGTTGACATCTGTCTTAGCTCCTGACCAATTCTCTCCAGCCCCATCTCATTTTCAACAGCCTCAACAGGCAAAGCTCTCTGCCTGTCAAAATGTATAGGCTATATGGTGTTCCCCAGCTCCTGAGCAACCACTGGCTATTTCTGGTGCCTGTGGCTCAAATGATCATACCTCTTACAGTACAGTTCTGGATGTTGAAGTACCTTCCAATTCCTATTTTAGATACAAAGCAATGCTTTACTTTTATGCCCTTTAAGCCATAATTTGAGGTTCTAAGTGGAACTAAATTATGTTTTGGCTTTCCTGCATGTAAACTTCAGCCTGAGTAGAATTTCTGGTTTTCACTGTTGTATCCAGTAACTGTAACCAGTAAAACAAACAAAACCGGATCCTACCGCTTCTCACTAAACTTCTGTGTTTTACCAGCTGAAAAAGTGATATGCTCAATATTTAGCACAACTTTCATAAAACTGTATAATTTCATTGTAATCAGCTATAAACAAGAGTTAACTGTATTGCAACAATTAAAACCACAAAATTAACTTTAGCTAATTCAGTATTTTCAATGTATAAACACAGAAATACCTCACAAAAAATGCTTCGGTAATCCCTGAAGATATATTACAATCTGATTAAATACAAAAATGTGTAGGAGGCAAAAATCTGGTAAATGAAGGAAACACAGCTGCCAGAAACACTATACCATCCCACATTTCTTAAAAAGCTGACTTTGACGAGAATGGGTACCATTAGTGTATTTTGTTACAGTACTTGTTAAGGGTTATTTTTATTAAGTTTAGATGCTTGTTTTCCATATTTTCCTCCACTTTCACACTATCATGAAAATACTGTAGTATTACATTAAGGGAAATCCAATAGTCTAGAAAAATAAAAATAGTGCTATTAACCTCGAACATTCATTTACTGATAGTAAGAAAAGAGTTTAGTAATATCAGGTGAATAAGAACTGTAATTTACTCTTGAGATGAACATCATGCACTGGAATCTGTTGTCAGAAATTTAGTTTTATATAGCAGCCATATTTATTGAGTTTATGAGGTAAAAAATAGTCTTTTAAAATAAAGCTACCAGATGATATGTGAATTCAGGACAATGATTAGGTTTTCATTTTATTGCTTAATAAAGCAGACACATATTCCATATGTATCCATAAATTGGATACGTATTCCATTTCTATCCAATTGGAAAGTGTCCAAAACTATATGAATCTTGAGGAAAACAAGCATTTAATTGAACTTTCATTCACAGACACCACAATTTCTTCTCTTTTTTCTACCTTTCTGGTTGTGTTATGTACCTGATGCAAAACAGATGCGAATATTTTTCCTGCAAAGTCTAGAACGTGAGCATTATTGCAAGCCATGACCAGCTACTACTGTGGAATTTAATTTCACACACTCTTGACTTTTTCACTGTCAAAAAATATATTAGCCCTTCAAGTCTCTCATTCTTTAAAAGGTTTGTTTCAGATAAAGCAGTACTAATCATTAAGAACAATATTCTATACCACATCTACTAGTTTAGGCCGTTTTGGTCTCATTTTTACTGTCCTGCTTGTGCCTTGAGGCAGCAAATACGATAATCAATTTTGAAACATAAGGTACTTTAAGATTGAAAAAAGAGACATTGTTTTTTAGCAATTTTACAAAATCAGTTCTGGTTGGTAGCATCTACCAAACTTACAGCTTCCTTACCCTTCCAACCCACCTTCGCATTCTCAGTGAACTTAAATAAATGGATAGTCCAGTTACATCGGAGTCTCTGTGTTTCTTCCATCTAACTCCTACTGTGAGAATTCAATAAAATTGAGACTTAAGGCTACAAGAGTAGAGTCCTTAACTAGCTGAACTGAGACTTGCAAAAATTGTAAAGTAGCTACCATTTCCTAGGCCAGATTCCTTTTTTTCCATGGGGAATTCGGGGAAAACCATCACAGACAGTTTCCATGGGAATTTCCATGGGGATTTGGGGCAACTAGGCTGAGTAGTGATCAGCAGCCTGGACCCTCAAAAGTTATCCAAAATATGTTATGGCATCTGGATAATCTTGTCCTTGGAAATGGATGAGTGAATCAGACACTAGTTAAACAGAAGTTTTGCTATGGAGCATATTGGTATGAGGAGTTAGTCACAGATAAAAGAGCCTTGAAGGGAGAATCAAATCCCAAGACAAATGCTAAACAAAGCTGAACAGTATGGTAATGAGAATTTTGTGGTGTCAGTAGGAAGAAAGAGGATGGACAAAATGTGGCAACTGGGGGACTTGTGTGGGCTGTCCAGCAAATTCAGAGCATTGTGAAACTCTGCCAGAAAAGGCAGAAATTCACCCATGGTATGTTGCTTTCTGTGGGTGTTTCCCTAACTCCTACACTGAAATTCATGGTGTGGCTCCATATAAGAATTGAGTTCATAATTTTCTGTCTACAGATGTTCCATATTGTTCACTTAAAATAGCCTCTTTTCACAGATTTTTAGGGCATAAAACCTGTTCAGAGTGTCCACAGTAGAAGTGCCACATAATTCAACCAGAGCAAATAACTTAAAAATCAAATAAAATAGTCTCAACATTTTTTGTACAAAACATCCATTTCTGCAAAATATTACGTTAAATCTAAAGCAAGGCGATTGACATATTTGTGACATGTCTTCTGTAGTACATAATGGAGCAGAGTTTCAAGAAACAATGGAGAGAAGAAAATGTCCTGCAAAGAAGGACATCAGATTCATTTATTTTTCTTAATTTTGCCTGAGTGTCATTTGGTGTATCTTCTCTAAAATCAAACCAAATTTGAACAACAGAATACGGAAATTGAATCACAAACATTCTCCCATTAAACTTCTTGAAGCTGTACATCAAAGACTTAATTAAAAATCAGTTTTTTCATTAAATATATTTATTTTTTCATTGCTTGATGGGGTGGAAGATGGAAACACTCTTATTCTAATATCTGGCACATTTGCTAACATTCACAGGAGATATAAAGCCTGACAGAGGAATGATAGCATGAATTTACAGTGATACATCAAAGCATTCTGAATTAGTTCACATCCAGGGTAACAACAGCCACTTTTCAACTAGATAAAGGCTAACAATAAGGAGGTAAGACACATGAAGTAATAGATTCTTATTGTAGACTGAAAAATAGACTCAGTGGATCTCTAGTGGAATATTTATGTGTGGACAACTTTGTTATTATAATCAAACACTGGGAAATCTGGAGGATTCACATGTGATGGAAGAGTAAAAGGTAGGTAAATGCTGAAAATTTACAAGAAGTCCTGTTACCAAGTGTTCAAGTTAAGTGGCATGAGAGTGAGCAAATCATGCCTGCGTGATTTAATAACATAAGTATACAGATGACAGATTAGGACTATGGTGTTATAAATCAGAGCAATTTTAGGGAATTTTAGATTAACTGGAATTTTATCATTAACAGAAGGCAGTAAGTATTACCAGATTCAGGACAGTAATGGCTCTGAAGCTGAGGACAAGCTTCAGATGACAATCAACGCATACAGAGAGGTGGCAATCCACCTCTCAAAGCCCAGTCCTAGAATCCAGAGAAAAATTGTCACTTATCACCTGTGCCTGATGTGGACTAGACAAACACAAAAAAACTACATATAATAGAGCACTATCCAGCTGAAAATGTCAGGAAGAGTACAGAAGAAATACAGTTGACAAAGAAATTAGAGGCTGAATCAAAGAATATCCAAGAAAATTAAGTGGCCTAACAGATTGCAATGAATAATAGTAAAAGACAGATACCTATTATGCAATATACTTCAGTAATTCTTGTGTTTGTAGATCATCAAATGCTTACACAAAGAGCAGCAACAAACAAGGCCATGAACATATCGCCTTCTGCATAGAGTGAGGAGAAAGAGAAAAAAAAAACAAACCAGAAAAACAAAAACAAAAACAAACAAACAAAACAACAATAAAACAGAACTAAGTTTTTGGGAGACAAAAGTTTGAAGTAGATGCCAGTCTTCAAAACTAGAATATTATCTGCTTGTGTAACATCTCTGTAAATCACTCTTAATTAGTATTATTACTTTAATTTTACAAGCAGTCCCTACTTGTAAAGCTATGTGATTATGTACATGATGACATTTTTCCTCTGACAACTGTAATTTCATCAAAATGTTTGAAAGATATTCTTTTTTTCAGGACAAGAATGAAAATAAACTCAAAACTCAGAATGGAATTATCCTCTGGTTAGCTAGAAATGTAGTACAGAAAAAAAGAAAACTATCCAGTTTAGTATCATGGTGCTTTTCCATTTTCTTTCTTCTTTCTATTAGAAAACTGAGAAAGGAATGATTCAGAGTAAACAGGTATCTATTTTTCTCCTTTTCCTATCGGAGCACTATAAGCAGTCATCCCTCTGACTTTGTATCCAACTTCATCCATCAGCAGATTGCAAAAGGGTACAAGAATCTCAGGCACCATCAAAATCAGGATTCACATATGGTTCACATAAAAAAAAAAAAAAGCACTAGTTGACACCAGAGAAGGGCTCACTTCCAAAAATTTATTCATATTTAAATTAAAATGTAAGCAGTTTCAAAATAAAGGTTGCATAACATACAAGGTTCTCCTTACTGATTCTAGTTTACAGGACTTTTTTCTTCCCCCAGTTTGTGTAGAGACCTTTAATGTGACATGTCAAGATTATGTCTTTCTATTGAAAACTAATCAAAATAATTCAGTCATTTCTGAAAGAAAGGCTAGGGAATAATGCGCTGCTTTGCTTATTACTTTATATCAGCTGACCTTTAATATTTCCATAGAAGATGCCCTCAATATCTTAGTTTATACCACAAAGAGTTTTCCCTTGATTTTCAATGCTCTTCTTTAGTAAAAGCAATTGCCTTATGTTTGTGAAAATCACAGGAGTTTAAGAAGATAAAATTAAAATGAAAGCAATTTCATCGCATAAACAACCAGGATCTTGATGAAAAACTGGAAACACAGCTACTAAAGAAAACTAAGAAGACTGAAATAAGCAAATGGTCATTTTAAATGGTTGTGAAACTAACCTCTTTTCCACAGTGGTGTTTAGCGTGCCTCTGAGGCTGCCCTGAACTGCAGCAGATAGGCATTACCATATGAGTGCTTCACTTCAGGGGTTGCCTTCCAGATCAGGCCACCTGAAGCTTCACTCCACAAAAGCTGAGAGGTTAGTTTGATATCACCTCGCCTTCTAAGGGCTAGTTTTTCTGCCAAGTTAACTGAGGGGGCTGGAAACTAACACACACCTGGGAAGTTTTTGGAGATTTACCTTGGTCTTCTGTCAAGACTGATCTCGCTCTCCCCCTCCCTTTCAGTGTTCTTTTTATTTTTTCCCAAAGGGAATGGAGACATAAGCTTATACCAGAGACGACCAAGGAGACACAAAGCCTTTTTTCACCCTGTTCCTCCTAACTGAGGTCAGAGCTACAAAATAGAAATGCAGGAAATGGGACAGGGACTTGAAAAATGTTGTCCCATTTCTTGGTTTGTGGATGTGAAAGTTGTTGGCAGATAGAGTCGGTGCTACTGCTGACACTAAAAATCTGCCAAAATCTGTATTTCAGATAAGATTGAAGTGCCTAGGGGATTCAGTTTTATTTTAGATTTCGTAGTGTTGCTTGAACTCCACCTTTTGCTCTTTCAGTGGCATGGTTTCCTTGCAGGCTCTCCCTCTGATCCTTCCTGTGCAAGGTACCTAGATATTCCAGAGCAACTAAAATGTTTAGACACCTGGGTCTCTCCACTAAATTCTTTCTTGAAAAATAAAGAACCAAAAAACGTAGTTCACACAGCTGCAGAGACAGAATTACCCTAAAATCCCTTCCACAAGTGATGAAGAGTCAAATAAGGTTTTCCTCTCAAATGAAGCTGCAGGCTTCTGTTTGTAGGCAAAGGCACTGGGAATAAGAAGAGAAGAGCTGTTCTCTGCATGCCTGAGAAAGCTGGTTGATTTGAATATGAAGATAACAAACATTTATCTTGGTAAGTGGCATAGGACGGAATTAAGCACTGTTGGATAACAACCTTTGAGAATAAAGAGATAGCATGTAGAGATGTTACTTTATTTTTCTCCTTTTAATTATGTGCTGTAGGTCATTACATCTTCTTATCATACTCCCACAGATTCAATTCTTAATGTAACTTGAATGTAATTGCCTGTTTTACCAAACCAGATTCAAAGTTAGTCTTTCTTTAGCAAATTTTTATTGCAGGAGCAGAGGAACCAGACAATATGGTTTGGGGGTATAATTTGCATGCATTATATCAGAAGCTACATTCAGTTTCCTGGGAAATATAACAGAAATCGGACCTAGCTATTGCTACTGCTCTGTGTCACTCCTGAAGGCAAACTGTCATATTTCTTCACTGTTTTCTGCCATAAGCATACATAGGGCAAAAGTCATAATGTAGTTTACATAAACTCCTCTCAACGCAGTCCTTGTTAAGCACTTTACCTATTGACATTTTTCTGAAAGCAGCTAGGCAACATCCTAGGTCCAGACTGGAATGAATTTCCTGCATCAGATGAATGTTGACATCAGCTTTTGACAAGAAAAAGCTCTGAAATTTCGTCTTTGAGAACAACAGATCATTAATTGATAAGGCATATGTCTTCCTAGAAGGGAAAATTTTAGTCCACATAGTTCAGAATCTACTGCGTATGGCTTCTTTCAAGTTATCCTAAAAATATAAAAAGGATACTAATTCCAGAATTCACTGTACCCTTTGAAATTCCCCTTCCCACTTCTAGCCTAGCTACAATGCATAGTTAGGCTAACAGCGAAAGCAGAAGTTTGTCTCAGCTACTAGCTCATTAAAAAAAGAACTGCAACAGAGGCTTAAGATAAAAGAGGAAGAATATAAGTATTACATGGGTATATATGACCCAATATATATTCAGACAGTGTACAAGGTTCATAGTTGTTGGTCCAGAGAAGATGACACTTAACGATGTAACTGGAAATTCTTCTCCAAATGGGAGCAAACAACCTCTCCACTACTGTGATCTGACATCTTGCTGTTATGGTTGCATAGCCCTAGAATACATTATATTCTGCTCAGGCTATGCAAGCTCATTTAGAAATTAAATCTTCTAAATCATCTTAGAAGAATTTTTAGAAGAAAATGTAGAATTTTCAAATTTCAACTGACTTTTTGGGAATGAAGGTGAAGGATTATGATGCATAAGCAGAGTTCCTATCAGCCTTACTGCATGAAGGTAAGGACTCAAATGGGGATAAACACAAGTAAAAGCATATCTGTAGACACAGAGAAAAGGATTACAGTTTTCCTGATTAGAAAACAGTGACTGCTATAGGTGAACCTTTTGGTGAAGAAAGGGATGAGTACACTGACTCAGTAATACAGTCCAAAGAATGGTTCAGGATACACAACTGGGGGAAGAAGAGAAAGGAAGGAGTAATATTCAGAACGGTATGCCTGTCCTAATATCCGCTAAGGGTAGAAAAGCAGATCCATTTTGAGAAAAAATACACTGTCAAAAATCCTTCAAGTAATATTCCATACAAAAAAAATGGACGTTTTTAAGCCTGGAATACAATTCTGAAGAGGGATGATACCACTGAAGATAGGCAATGATTATAAAGAGATGTAGTAAGAAATCGGGCTGTACAACGAACACATTAACAGCTCCAAAATCTAAAAGGGATCTTAAAAAGATAAAGAAAGGTTCAGACTAAGCCTAAGACTACAGCACAGTCACATTAGGTTTAATCGGAATGACCACAGTGCAACTAGCAGGAAGCATAGAAAATCAAGAGAAAATACTAGGAAACAACAGAAACAAGTAAGAAAGGTAAAGGAAAACACAGGTGCACTGAATGGAGAAAGGAGATGATGGAATAAGGACACCAGAAAAAGCTCAGCATATTCAGGATGTTTTTAGCTGATGTCACCACAAGAATAGTTATCATTAAAATCCTTAAAAAAAAAAAAAAAGAATAAGGAAAAAAATAGATCAAGGGATATCTGGATATCCTTGTATTCAGGTCAGAGGACCTGGTGATATTTATTTTGATAAAATTTCTGAATTATTAATGATTATATATGAGAAGTAATGGGGAATGAATGAGACCCTAGAGGATTGAAAAAGAGCATAGATACTATTTGTCTTCAAAATATGGCTAAAATGAGGACAAGCTGTGCTAACTTTAATATCCAGAGAGATATCTGAACAAATTACTAGACGATCAATATGTAAACAATTTGGGGATTAGAACATGGATTTGTCCATAGCACACGATATCAAACCAATTTCATTTCTTTCTTTGAAAAGGTCATTGAATCTATCATAAAAGGAATGCATCAGCTGTAATGTAATTTGAATATTGCTGGACTCCCACATGAGATTTAAGCAAAGAGAGTATGTTTTAAATAAAACTGCTCTGAGCGCACAGCTAATGTAGTTGAAAAATCTTATTCAAAAAAATTTGTTGTAAATGTTAGCAGTTAAACTTTGGTGAATTCCTCACAATTTAGGCAAATGCAAAGTGTTTGGGAGGTTATAAAAAAGTGCCAATATAGTTCTCCTTTTAATATATTTATGAACATATTTTTGTATTATTTAATGTCCTTTTTACTCAAATTTGTTTTGCGCCTTAACTGTTTTTTATTTTGACCCTACACACATGTAATCTTTCATAGTTTGCCTTAGAAAAAGTATTATTCTGCATTACCTCTTTCTGGCCTTCACATCTTGATGCAGCTAGCATGGCTATTCACTATGCATCTTAATTTGCAATTGTATGGGGAAATTTTGCAGTTGTGCATACTCTCAGTAACTTTCATCTCATCTGAAATATGGTATTTTCACTATTTTCTTGTGAGATTTTTCCTACTAATTCCTTGGTTGTATTGAACTCTGTTTTTCCAAAACCTATAATCTGTATTCTGCTGTAATCACAAACACCTTTCCTAAGAATAAATGAGTGCTTACATTTTGCGATCACTTTCACACAAATTACCTTCAGCGTTTCACATTCTCAATCAACTGCATCCTGCTATGTAGCTGCTCCTTAATTACATTCCTCCACCATCTGAAATACAAAGACGTCCCCATCTAGATGTATTGCCTAAGACTTTTGGGGACTGTTTTGTTTTCCAGTATATAGCTGCTAATCTGATAACTTCCAGGACACATCCATTATTACTAACCTTGTTCTTGGACATTTCCAGTAGTTGCTGAAGTAGCTTATAAATCTTCTTTTCTTCCTAGGCAGCAACCCTAAGAACAAATCCCTATATCATATTTTCCCTCTTCTTTTCTATCATCTCCTTCACTGAAAGGGATTCAAAAAACTTCTGTCTCATCTCTTTCAAACTAAATACAAATTATGTCTACATTAGCAAGTAATGCAGTGCAACAGGAGTAGGTGTAAAGAGCAAAACAGCTGATTTTTGGATTTAGCATTTATACTATACACACTCGGAAATTTTACTTCGGACTAGCTCTAATCTGATCTCATAATCTGAAATCTCATTAGCAGGTAGGATGCATTAGATGTTGTTGAAGTCTATCTTCTGGAGTGATTTCATCTACATAAATCATTTTCCTTGTGAACACAGCACAGCATGTTAGCCATGGATGATCAACAAAACCACTTCATAATTATACTCTTGATCCAAAATAGGTGTTAAAATAGGACTACACATACAGAGATATTGCTTCATTTTGTCTTCTCTTTTCTATTACTAAACCATGGTTCGAGGCCTGTGTTTCCACAACATGGATTGTGGCATGGCATTCATTCTGCATAAAACTCTTAGTTCTTGTTCTTTATTCTACTATTTCTGACATTTCTACAGTAATTAAGTTACTTGATGTTTATATGTTTCCTCGTAAATATGTTTCCTTGTTGTTAAGTGTGTATTTAACTTTGAGGTTAAACACTGCAGTGTCTAAGGAAAACTTTCTTCTTAAAAAATCCTCAAAAGGACATGCAGCAATGACATTAATGTCCTTTCTACTTGGAAATATTTTTCTTATATACTAAAATAATAGTTTACACCAAATTTCAATTCTTCTTTTCCTTCCTTTGTAGCCCTGCATTGTACTTAGCAGTTAACAGATGGGGATTAAAAACCTGTATCATTTGGAATATCACTAATGTTCGTGTCAGCATGATGATGGACCTCAGATCTGAAGAAAGGTAAACTTATGACCTTAATATTTTAAGTTTCCATTCTAATACATACTTTGAATATTAGTATCAGTAGGATCCCAGAGATGCTATGAATAAAGAACTACTTATGAATAGATATTTTTTGCCAATTATTTTACTCTGCTTTAGCAACATCAGGGTGGATTTGAGCAGGAACTTTCATTTACAGCAGCTCAAAATATCTAAAAAGACTCATGTATCACAGTAAGTCATTTTGCCCCCAACATGTGAACTATTTTGAGTAACGAGAAGTACAAACTTTGTCGCATAAATATGGAGTAAAAGCAAAGATGGAGTGAAGGTGTTGGCAATAGCAATATTTAGTCAGCAACCAGTAGTTCAACTGCCAGCTGAAGTCTCAGATGGAAAATGCATAGTAGCCTCTCCTATATAAATCTTCTGCTTGTCCTATGACTACAAGCTCATCTTTGAGGGCACCAGCCTCACATTTGCTTTGTATTAGTTTTCACTTTCAATAGAATCTTTCTCCTCTACTCTTGAGCCTTCCCCTCCTGCCACTGAAGTTATTCTCCACAAGAAAACTTATAACCAAACCAGCTGATTTCCCCCCACTTACCTATATCATGCTTTTAGTACAAATTAACAGGCTAAAATTTCTGTATCAACAGGTTTCATCAAACTCATATCTCATATTTATTTGTTTAGCTAGTGGTGGAGTCTTTCCCCTAGACATAGATAAGAGTTGGTTGCACTCCCATAATTTTCAGGGACTGAGTAACGAATTACTTTCTTGCCTGACTGAGAGCGTGGATAACCCCACTATGATTCCTGCTCATGGTGAAAATTACACCTGTCAGTAGTAAAGTGCTGGAATTACAGGATGCATTAAATATGGAAAAAAATGAGTGTCTGAGGAATTTTTTTTTTTAGACTGATTTGGAGCATCTTCCAATACTGAAGAAGCAAAATAACTCTGATACTGGTAAAACTGAAGGAATTTTTTTTTCATGTTTCATAAAGTGAAATTTTCTTCTTGCTTTCTTTACAGTGCCAAAAAAGTAAAATGTACTGCCTCCTGTTCATATTGTACATTGTACTGTAAAATGTTCTTATTTTTACAGTGAATGTTGGATTTTGCCCTAGAGATTCCAGCTATTTATGTATCAATTTCTATTCAACAGGGAGTAAAACCATTGATTTCACTTTATGACAATTTTTGAGGTTTTGTTTCCCTTGCTTCTAAGGGAGTTTAAAAGGACAACTAAAAAGAAATACAAGAAGTGGAGAAGGAGTAGATGGCAAATCATTTTGGCTGAAAGACAACCAAATACCTGTTACTCTGAGAGAAGAAATTTAGTTTGTTCTTGAAAAGTAAAAACAGTTCCACAAATCTGAAGGGAAGGTCTATTGACATCTTAGCAGTCCCTGGTGGTTTTAAAAATATGCTGTTAGCTAAGAATTATCTATAACTGAACACCTCAAATACCGTGTTCAGTTTTGGGCCCCTCACTACAAGAAGGACGTCGAGGTACTGGAGCGTGTCCAGAGAAGGGCAACGAGGCTGGTGAGGGGTCTGGAGAACAAGTCTGATGAGGAGCAGCTGAGGGAACTGGGGTTGTTTAGCCTGGAGAAGAGGAGGCTGAGGGGAGCCCTCATCGCTCTCTACAACCCGTGAGGAAAAATGTCTTTCCTGAAAGAGTGGTTAAACATTGGAAGAGGCTGCCCAGGGAAGTGGTTGAGTCCCCATCCCTGGAGGTATTTAAAAGACGTGTAGATGCGGCACTTAGGGAGATGGTTTAGTGGGCATGGTGGTGTTGGGTTGACGGTTGGACTCGATGATCTTAGAGGTCTTTTCCAATCTTAATGATTCTATGATTCTATAACTGAATTCCTATAAGTTCACTGAATATTGTGTGTACTGATTGCAGAAAACAGCTAGAAGACAGGGCAGACTTTCCTCATCCTCCTCTCTACAGAATTTTCTTTTAGTAGTGGTATTTATTATAGACACCACAGCAATAAGTTGACTTGATTCTATTTTAAAAAATCATGGTCACTTATACTTACTCTGAACATTCGTGGATGAAAAGAAATTGCATGCCTTTTGAGATCAATGGAGATTTCAACCTAAAATGAATGATAAAGTATACTGAGATATATTGTTACTGGATAATATTTTCATTAAGAAACTGTTTACAGTCAACAAATATCATGCAGCATACAGTTCTAATATCTTTGTTTGCACTGCTCCTATGAGTAAGGACTGAAGGTGTCTTAAATAGCAGCAAAAGTTAAAAATGACAGTAAGTGAAAACTGAACACAGCACAACAGCTGCAGCTAGCATTGATATGTAATGGATATAATGATCTAGAATTATAATGCTAATTGCAGGCTGTTCTGAGTGTAACTAACATTTTAGATAAGTGTAAACAAAACCCAGGAAGATATGCATGTGTTTTTCTCTTTACGAGTCTTGCGCTAGCGTTAAGTGCTGAACGGGCCACCAATCTAAATACAGATCACCTTTCTCTTCACTATCATCGTCTTATCACAAGTATCCAGCTCACAAACTTTTCCCATCTTTGTTATATCAGCAGCAACAAATAGCTCATGGACTGCAGGGCACTGTAAGGTAAATAACCATATCACCAGAAATACAGAATCACCCCAAGTGCATTTCATAGGCAGGATAATAGTGATTTGAAAGCTCTTTGTACTTGCTTCTTGCAAATTTTCCCCAAATAACACTTGTGCATGGAATCTCTCTGCAAAACCACAATAAACCCTGATCTCAGAGGGTTTAATTAATTCTAAAAATAACCATTGGGGAGAATATGAGAGGAAAATATCCATTTCATGCAGGTGCACACAAGCCTACAAGCAAGCTGGAGGTCAGTGGGGAATGATGGAAAGAGTATCCTGGAAAACAAACATTAAGAATGTAAGTATGTGTGAGGAGCTTCTGATTTTGGCTCTGCTCTCTAAAGGAAATACATTGCTTAGCCATGGGAATAGATAACAACAAAACTTCCTTCAGATTGTTTTTCAGGTGGTTAGCCACATAATTGAGGGAACCAATTTTCCTGGATTTGATGACTGATGTAACAACAGTAGATTTCTGTTGCCCACTGGATTAGCAATTTATTTATATTAATGAAGGGAAAAAAATCCAAAAAGACAGAGTAATGGAAGAGGAGACAGTTATGATAAAGGAAATAAGTTTCCTTGCCCAAGTTGCATTTATATGCTTTGAGGCATACATGGAAATGAACAGACATTCAATTTCTCCCTTTTATATTACCCTTATTTCAGTCTTACCAAGTTTGTAACATTTCCTTGAAATTCACCTCTCTCATGTCAGCAGGGGCTCTTCTTACTGAGGAATATATTCTTCTGGGCAGTTCATAGCATTAGATTCCCAACCCACAGAGAGAAACTAAAGAAATAACCCAGTCTGGGGTACAGAGCAAGGAGAGGAAAAGGGAGAAGGAGACTGCAATGCAATGCTGTTTAATTTAGTATGTGGCTTCTCTAACAATAAAGGGAAGCTTCTTAGACCAGACCTAGCCCTTTTTACACAAAGAGATGGGGAAGGTAAATCTGTTAAGTGTAAATAGAGGTGACGCCCATCCACAAGAAGTGCCAGAAGGAGGATCCGGGGAACTACAGGCCTGTCAGTCTGACCTCGGTGCCAGGGAAGGTTATGGAGCAGATCATCTTGAGTGCCATCACACAGCATGTACAGGACAACCAGGTGATTAGGCCCAGTAAGCATGGGTTTATGAAAGGCAGGTCCTGCTTGACCAACCTGATCTTCTTCTATGACAAGGTGACCCACCCAGTGGATGAAGGAAAGGCTGTGGACGTTGTTTAAGTCTAAAGAACAAGTCTTATGAGGAGCGGCTGAGGGAACTGGGGTTGTTTAGCCTGGAGAAAAGGAGGCTGAGGGGAGACCTCATCGCTCTCTACAACCACCTGAAAGGAGGTGGTAGCGAGGTGGGGGTCGGTCTCTTCTCCCAAGCCATCCCTGGAGGTAGATTCATAGAATTACAGAGTCATTTAGGTTGGAAAAGAGTCTTAAGATCATCGAGTCCAACCATAATCCTAACACTAAGTCCACCACTAAACTATGTCCCTAAGTGCCATGTCTACACGTTTTAAGTACCTCCAAGGATGGTGACTCAATGACTTCCCTGGGCAGCCTGTTCCAATGCTGCAATGCGCCACATCTACACGTCTTTTAAATGGTATTCTAAGTCAGACCATTTTGCTGCTGCTTTACTCAAAATGAATTTGTATTCTCTATACAGATGTCAAGCCTTATGAAAGTTGTAATTTGAAAATCTCACCTGTTACTTTTAAAAATCTCAACTCTGCAAATACACTCCATTTTCTATGATACTCTGTGTCAGTTAACTGAAGAGTTTAAAGTGTGCTGTTACAAGTCCAGCAAAAAAGTCCATAGAAATTAGGTGAATTTAAACATAACATTAAACTGTATCCATACAAAATACTGTGGGGTCTTAGAAAAATACAATGCTGACAAAAATATGTTCAATTCTCCTCAAGCAAATTATTTAAGCTTTTCTAATGGAAAACTTGAACGCTACAGAAAATTTGAAATTTTATTACATCAAGTTTTATATATGGGAGTTTTCCAACTACCTCTAGGGGATACTACTTTACAGGATATTTAAATTCTTTAGGAAATGGTGGCAGAGTGCTGTTATTTCTCTGTTATTAGTTCTATTTGCCCATGTTATTCACTCTTAATTTATTTCTTACTGAAGCCAAACTTAAGGGTTTGAGTAAATTTCATTCTATTTGCCATCAATGTGGTTTTAGAGGAGGTTAATTTAAGAGAATAAACA
Source organism: Aptenodytes forsteri (assembly GCF_000699145.1). NCBI lineage: Eukaryota > Metazoa > Chordata > Aves > Sphenisciformes > Spheniscidae > Aptenodytes > Aptenodytes forsteri. The sequence continues at coordinate 2,328,416 of NW_008795491.1, forward strand.
TTTTTAAAAGTAAATAGAGCAGGTGACATTATTTTTGGAGACAGTCTGTAAAGAATCCTGAATAAATTAGCAAATGGTTCCACACTATTGTGGGAGTTTCTTACTATGCTCTACATAAATAACAATTCAGATAAGACAATCTGTTCACTGGAAATAAACATTTTTGTTATAATTTTTAGAGTACTACACAATGACAGCTATAAATTAAGCTTATAAAGATTTGTACATCACATTTCCAAATAAATTTTCAATACTTGAAAGATATAAGGGAAAAAGCTTAATTGCTGCAACTACTTCAGAGCTTTATGTTATATCTAACATAATGGAGAGAAAATAATGCTTTCAGGGCTTCATTTCTTCTGCAACTTGTATGCTCAGATTCTAACACAATGATGTCATGAACATAATTCACTACATCTTTCCCCTCTATTCTCATGTGTTGTTGGAGAAAGAAGAATCAGTGACTGAATTTGAAGGGAGAAGGATGACAGCTATGGAATAGGAAGCCTCTCATTTCTATGTGCCCAGTGTCAGGAAATCCTTGACACAATCAATCTTTCAGGAACAGACTGTTAAATTGCTTTCAGGTTGACAAAATGCAACCAATAAATCTTAAAGTAGAGTTTATAAGGACCTTATTTTTTGAACCACACTGAAAAGCCAAGAAATAAAAATATAATTCTAGAAGTAAAAGTTTGCTGTCGTTATTAAAGTACATGTATCAGCATTGAGTTGATCCTGGAACACCTAAGAAGAAGGAGACTTAGAAAAGTATTGTCAGGGACAAATTTTTTTGTTCATTCTCCTTATTTTTTAAAGCTCCAATTTCTGGACTACTGTTATTAAAAATGCGCTTTGCCTGTCAGGCTTTATTTTATTAAGTTATTTGCTTTTATGCATAATATCTAAAAAATGTTCAAAGATCAGAACTCCTAAATTAGACATTTTTTAAAAAAAAATTCATTTCCTTGAAATGTTGTTCACATATCAGTAGGGCTTTCCTTATTTTACATTTAAGGTGGCTAATAATGGTAAAAAGATGAAATATTATCTCTATGTCCAAGCTGAAAACCAAATAAGATTCCTTTGAAGAATCTGATGCAAGGCTAAATCACATAGAAATGGAAATTAAGTGCACTTGAAGCGTAAGACATCTAACCAGGAATGTTTTGCAACCCCATATTTGTGTCTCAGGGCATCTGAATTAGTTCTTCTAAAAATCAACAAACTTTTGATAAGAAAAATCATAGGGAGGACAGATCTCTTCCACTTATAAAACTGAAAAATTCAGTGGAAACAGCCCTGAAGGACTTCACCTAATTAGTCTGAATGTCTTCTCTTAAAAAAAAAAAAAAGTAACTGCTAATAAGAGGTCTGGAATACACTTCAGATAAAAACATAAACACAGCTTAAATATTTCAGTGCATATTTGCCACCTGAAGCACCAGGCATATATGCAATTTGACAAAAGACCAGGGAGACTCTAGACTGTAATGAAAGGTGACAAACAAGAAGCAAATCATCTAGCATTGCACAAGAGCAGCATAGACAAATAGATTGAAAGAGTTTTAGGGAGGTTGTGTAGACCACCCACTTCCCCGCAGATTTTACTCATCCTTGACAGAGACCCTAATGTGTACTTAAAAATCTTTGCGGTTGAAACTTAAACAATGTTCCTAATCAATCTTCTACAGTTTTTCACGGATTTTCTGAATAGCTGAATTAAACTCTCCTTCTCCAATTAAGACTTACTAGTTCTTGTCTTACCCACCAGAGACATGAAACACAACCCATTTCTTTCTCCTCCTTTTGACATATATGAAATTCATTATATCTCACCTCCAGCTTTCCTCACAAATCATTTTCCAGGAGCCTGATCATTTCCTTTGTTCCTTTCCAGACTTTCAATAGTTGGTTTCACCTCTTTCCTGAGGGCAGCACCCAAAGCTGGAAATATATTCCAGGTAAGGTCTTCACAGTTATTGGTACAATATACAGATTCATTTGTGTGATCTATACACAAAGTCAGAAAAGTTACATTTTTATGGCTCTTCCTTAATAACAGCAATAGAAATAAAGGAAATCAGTGCAGCTTTCAAAACATTTCACAGAAACACCACTGCTGAGCTGTGTCAATAAGATATTGATATGCTTTTCCAATAGTATATTGGATCTACAGTGCTTCTTGTATTTTATAGTTCCCTGTCCTACAACTAGCTGCACAAGCAACTTTCTTGTCTTTCACTTCCAGCAAGGATTCATCTGCACAGAGTCAGTAATGACTAAATGTCCTCATCTTTCTCACTCTTTCTTTCTTTATGTTTTATTTATTTTAATTTTTTAATCAGAAATTAGCCTCTCTGATTATGTTCCACAAACATCTGTCCTTCAAGTTTTTGTGTGTGTGAAGAACATTACAAAGATTTAAGATTTCACATTGAGTTTTCACAGCACATGTATTTTCAACCATTTGAAATGAAGTTTCATTTACTTAAAAGAAAATGAAAAGGATGCATTTCTAAAATAAAAGACTTTGGGATCGTGCAATTTGTACTTCTAATAAGAAGGGAGATCTGTAGTTACTCATCTGAATTGCGGGTGCATAACTGTAGCCTTTCAGCTTGCAGCTACACGTTTCATACCTAATGAGATAAAGTAAATATGCATGTTTTCTGTGTATTCAAGAATACAGGTAAGGTAGCCGTGAAAAAGCCACAGTGAGATTTTTTTTTCTGGAGATCAGACCCTAAACCTAGCTGATCCACTCAGACTTTGCCTACTTATAGGAAATTCAGAACACTGATTTCTTCATAACATCATTCATAAGGTCATTACCACATAAATTCTAGGAGCCACAAAATATATTTGGTATTTTTGCATTTATTCTGTTTGTTGACTAAAATATACCAGTATTCACTGACTGTGTGTCTAGGTTATGTGTGATTCAGACTGAGGGCCAAAAAGAAGGAAAGATCTACTGTAGTGGCCACAGCAATTTATTCCATGAAAACAAAAAGCTGGCATTTAATAGAAAAACTGTTTTTATTAAAAGCAACCTGTATATTTGCCCTGATGAAGCCAAACAATTTGAAGGCTCTGAAGGATGTTACCAAATTCAAAGTCGTATAACACCTTTTCCTCCTTCAGGTTCAAGGCATAGAGCAAGCACTTCCCAGGTCTATAAAATAAAAAGGTCTAATCACTCTGAACCAAATTATATATGCTGCAGATTCAGTGTTGTTAGTTTACTAATTTATGCACATTTCCAAAACAAAATAAAAATCATATGGAATCTATTCAAACACAGGGATTTGCTCATCTTATTCTTTAATGTCATTCAAGATAGAAAGTGCATCTTCTTGTGCCAGGTACTTAGATGGTCACTTTGTCTTTATTTTTTCCCCCATGTAATGTCTAAAGTCAACACCTTCTCAGAAAGTATTTCCTGCTTCATGCTTTCATCCTCCGAGATACCAACTCTCTTTGAAAGCTTCCCAATGCACACAAATCTCTGTATTGCATGTTAAATCTGAGATTTGTACTCACCAGCCTTTCTCCTTGACCAGCCCATGAAGGATGACCTTACTGATAGTTTTGCACCTCAGCTGAGAGCGCTTCTGGCTCTCAGTGTATCTGTTACCTGGCTGTGACCAACCCCAAGATTTGAAGACAAAGCCTCCTTTCAGTAAAATTCGTCAGAATACTCCTGCTTAAGGGAGAAATGGGAGGTAAGAGGACATCATTAAAGCGATATATTTAACCAACCATCTTCATAGCAAGTTTTCTTCCAAGTGAAATTTTAATTAATATATATATTTCTTGAGTACCCTGGCATACAAATATATTCGTGTAGTAAAGAGGCCTTTCTCATACAATAACAGACATTTTTCTATTTTTTTTTACCTAGTTCTCTTTATTAAGGCAGGACAATACCTTTTACTTACATAACAGGGTCCTCATCCATAGTCAAAACCCTTGTTAATCACAGTTCTATCCATCTGCCCATGACACCTGCCATGTCCCTCCCAATGCTTTCTGACTTGTACTGCCATTCTTCTGTTCGTTAGATTTACCCCTTCAGAATTTATTCCACTTCTGCTATCTCTTCATACTAATTTCCTCTTCATATTAAACTTTCCAACATTCCCAATAAATACATTTTTTAAAAACATTTTTCTTCCTCACTCCTTCTATTCTTGCTTCTCTCCTACAGTGTTTTGAACTGCACAGATGTCACTTCTAGCTCCAGATGTGCAGCCACAGGTCTCTGGAGACTTCAAGAGCTCACTGAGGAATAATCACAATATCTTTGGCTTATTTTTATGGTCTTCCCTAACCATCTCCTATTGGCTCCTGTCAGGAACAAAATGGGTTAGATAGCATTGAGTGACAGGAACAACCAAATCACATACAAATTCTTCAGTAGCACTGAAAATTTTATAGATAGTGACATATCCCACTGCATTTGTTTCTTTCTCATACTGGAAAGTCCTAGACTACTCAGCCATTCCATGAAAAGGAACATTTAGTCATTCTTGTTGCCATTTTTTAAAGCTTTCCAGGTTCTTCTATGCCCTTTTTGAGACAGGAGACTAAAAGTTAATCTGTATTCAAATTGTAGGCCAACCACAGATTTCTATAATGCGAAGTGATGGTGGTTTCTTCTCTATTCCTCTTCCAGTAATTCCTAGTACTAGATTGGTTTTTCTCCTTGTTATTCACTATTGCTGCAGTTTCCATGGAGCTATCTATCATAATCCCAAAATATTGCTACTGTATGATAACAACTATCTTTTTATATGTGAAATTAGGTGTCTTTTTCACCATTCACACTGTTTTATGTTTATCTACATTGAATTACCAGACACATTACTACCAGTCACACTGTTTCATAAGGTCTTCTTATAATGTTTAATACTCTGCCTTCGTCTGTTCTAACTTAGTACCATCACAAAACTTTGTTTCCTCACTGCTCATCTCCTTTTGCAGGTAATTTATGAAAAGATTAAAAATCTTCCAGTGCAGAGCTCTGCAGAACTCAAATGGCCTCTCTCTCCCGAAAGAACTGGCTGTTTCCTCCTACACTTTGTTTCTTACCTTTTTAGCATTTACCTACCTATTCAGGGATCTTCTTTCTTACGCTGAGGCTGCTTAGTTTCCCTAAAGTCTTTGATCAGGGACTTTGTGTAAAGTCTTTTGGAAATCCAAATAGACTGTATCAACCAGATAATTCCTGTGCCATTTCAATTACCATCTCATTTTCTTCTGCTTTTAAGTTGATTAAATATGCTTTATTGCTGTTTGGAATTTCAGTTTTATTTTTCAATTCAGTTTCTACTGGTGAAACTGCTACTCATGTCTAAACTAGTATCTGTTTACCTGCTCTTATATTCAAGGCTCTTTACTGTTTATTTTCTCCTGAGATATTGATTATTGCCTGCAATCTACTCTTAATAACACATTTCAATGCCCAAGTGAGACTGTTTGTTTTAAAATCTCCTCTTTACTTTCCTCCATAATGTTTCTCCTGCATACTCCAGAAAACATCAAGCTCCTTTAAATTAAAACTCTCCTTTTCTGCGAGTGTTAAAACACTGACAGGGGTGAAGCTGTCGCTAAGACTGTTACCTCTAATTTTCACAAATGCTGCCTCATTGACTTTTTGTGGTTCTCCACCTGTCTGTTTATAGCTATTTGCCAGCACTTGTCCTTGAATGGGATGAAAATTTGCTGAGACAGAAGTTCTCTTTAGTACTTCCTAGTATCGTGTCTTTACAGACCGCTAGCATACTGTGAGCTTTCGATCCATGGCTGGGTCTACAAAAATAAGCAAATAGTATTAATACTTGCTAATACCAACAGCTCTTTCAAATCCTGGTAGTGAGGCTCAGGTAGGACTCCTGCATGCAATACTCAGACGGCCACTTTTTCTGCCTCTTGACATACCCTGGCCAGCACGTCTTACTCTGTTTGGCTCCTGCAAGAGCAAAGTAAATGTAGTGTATTCTGTACAGACTGAGGTAATTCTGGAGCCACTGCAGATGCCTTTGGCATGGCTCCTGAGCTCACAAAATCTGCCAGCGTGTACTCAAGCTCTCCTGCATCCGTGTTACACCTAACTCACACATCAGACAATCTGCTTATAGATAACTGAGGCTTAATTGTAACAATAATGTATTTTTTATATATTTATCATGGATCCTGTCACCTCAGAACCATAGCTGACCAGCAGAAAAGATAACTTACTGCTAGAAAAGCAAACTCCTGATTACCTCCATACTACAGTTCAGAAAATCAACCACTAGTGGAGAAAAATAGCTGCTTCCTACACCAAGTCGTTGAATAAGCTCTCCCAAAAGCACTGGGTAAACAGAGAAGTGCAATATTCAAGGATCTTATAGAGTCAATAAAGTAAGAGCTATATATCATTGCTAACATTTCACAGCAGAGCTTCTCAGGACTTAAGGAAAGGATGAAGCAAGGGAACTATTAGGGACACGAGTGGTTATAAGTTCTTTTTCTGCATTTTCCATATTGATTCTTAGCTAAAACTCTCCTTTCTCTTCTCTTCTATCTATCTGAACGCAGCTGCTGGGTTTTCAATACAAACATACATCATGACCTATCAGACGACATTAAATTCTCCTGCTAAGCAACTGCTGGTGGTGCATGGTAGAGCCAAGCAGACATTAAAGCCCCTTATAAATCTTCATGTGTGAGACTAAGGAGAATACAGCATGAGGAAGAATGTTAGAAAGGATAAAAACAAACTTTGCCGCAAGTTAACCATTCTCAATTAAAACTAGATTATTGCTGGAATTAAAGTGCTTTTCTTGCTCACTTCAGCTGAAATTAAGAGAAAGGAATTTAATAGATGTGCTGCTTTGTCATATGGCTAATCAATCTACCTGATTGTGCAGCCCTGCTTGATAGCTACACTGGCACAGGTAAAACTGCTAATCTAAGGGGAGGGGGGAAGGAAAAAAAAACCCAAACACATCTTATAATAAATATAGTATATCAAATGCATATTCTCCTGTCAGATTCTACTACACACAATGAATTTTGAGCATGAATTGCTTTCAAGAAAACAGTTTTTGGTATTCACACACATTGTCATCTACTGGAGCTGGGGGGGTGGGGAAGGGAGATAGAAAAGGAATATAATTCATTCTCTAGCTTATTGAGGAAAGTTACTGTGCTCACAAGGTAAGTAATACCTTTATTACTGCTGCAATTTCATATTCCGACTAATATCGTACACAGCCTGACTGCCATTAGCCTGTCTTTGAAGCATTTCTTTCCCTTGTAAATGGCTAAAGGGTTGTTCTTGATAATATACATTTGACAGCACAACATTAGGCATGTAAGATATTGCACCTCTGTGCCTCCTACTCATGTATTTTTTCAGACTTAGCTATCGTAAGGCAATTTTTAAGATTCAGAGAGCTTTCTTCAAATATAAATTATCAAAGGGAGATTTTGCTGATTGAAAGCTTAAAGCTTTTTTTTCTTTTTTAAGGTTATTGAATTGTCAAAGAAAGTTACAAAATATTTGTAACAGATAAGACCTAGGCCTAGGAGTAATGAAATTCTACTTAAATTTAACTTCAGCCTTCATTGCATCAGTGTTTTTGTACTTGTTCTTGACTTACTCTGAGGAAGCCCCGAATGTGGTGTCACCCCGTTTTGAACGTTTTCCTCTTGCACACTCTCTTCTCTGAGATAGTCAGGGCTCTGGCTTCACAGTACATGCCGAACATCCATGTTTACCAGGACTCTGCCCTGGGGAGGAATTAATTTGTCAGATATATTATGTCAAAGATATCATCCAACAAAAGCAATCTCCTGTATAAATTGTAAATCAAAATTTTTATGGAATGCTATAATTTTATTAAATTAAAAGCAAATTGGTACATTTAGTCCAGTGAAGAGAAGCAAAAATAGGCCAGGACTATTCACATAAAAAGACCAAAGAGCTGAGAATAGAGTGAATTTGATACAGGGTCCAATTGATAGGTATTGATAGTTTCATACCAAAATCTTTACAAGTCAGATTTAGTTTGCAAAAATCAGAAGAAAACATTCCTAGATTCTTTTAAAGTTGCTTTTTCTTATTCATTTAATAATGTTGTTTTGCTAAGCAAGCTAGCAGAAGTGTGAGGGCTGGTGTTCAGAAACATCACACCTAGGAGATTCTCCACAACATAAAAGCTTTACATTTTCTTTTATCTACTTTGCCTATTTAATTGCTAAGCAGTTCTTTGCCACATTAATTACTGCATTAAAATTTAATTCCTGTTAGCTACTGAAATCAGTTGGTGAAACCTATCTCAGCAAGTATTATCCCATTACCGTTGTCTATATTATTGAAATTTATCATTAAGTGGTATAGTTAACCAAGAACAATATAATGTAACAAAATACTGAGTATGTATTTTTCCTCCTAACCAAGAAGCAAGGTCACTGAAACCTTTTTGGGTAATAAGATACCTATCAATGTATATACAATGCAGTTCACTTCTGTCAAGAAGTATTTTAAACCTAGATTTGCCATGCTTGTATTTCTGCCAAGCTAAAACACTTCAGTAGGGCCACTATGGTGCAAACAAGCTCCCTGGTATCAAAGACCTTTCTGAGGCTAGACATTCCAGCAAGGCTGGTAGGTAGGTAAGGCTCCCCAATTTTGTAGAAAATGCCACAGAAGTGGCACCTGGCTAACTTGAGTTCCCAGCCTTGCTGGATATGGGGGCTACCTTAACCCCAGACTAAGTCTTTAGCTCATACCATTAAAACCAAATGCCTTACCTCATCTTCCGTAACACATTACAGTTTCTGGGAATGCATAGCTATATATTGTAAAACATAAAAATTTTTGAAAGAAGATTTATATGTTAACCTTACTTTTAATGGAAGCTGCCATGTTCTAGGTAACTCTTTCACGTAATTCGTTGTTTCCTTTTTCCCTGATTTCTCATTAGCATACGTATCAGATTTGCTAAATGGCTTCGCTAGGTTCCGGAAAGAGCACCATTGCAATGGAGTAAGTGTCTTATCACATGTATTTAAATCAGCCAAATCAGACATACATAGAATAAAACAGCTCTCAGCAATACAGTAAGAATAGGTATATGATAACAATGTGATCTTTTTTATTTCTCTAGACTTAATGCAGATTAGCAAACAACTGCAATACTAATTTTCTGTGCTGACTTTGATTTATGGACTAACAGCTATTAACAAAGATTTGTTTCAGTCATGATATTCAACCATCATTCTAGCAAAAGTCTGTTTTCTCCAGTTAGCTCTCAAGTACTTTGTCTCTGTGTTTGACAAGTAGAGAACCTGCCATATAACAACAATCCAAAAATTTCCTTTGAAGATTGAGACCTCAATTAAAAAAAAAAAAGGGGGAGAAAAAAAACCACTTTGGAACAAAAGAAATATGAAGAGAATCCAAATTCTACCCCTCTCAAAGCTGAACTATTGTAAACATTTAAGTATCACAAAATTTTCCCTTATACCTGCAGTATAAGGTTTCAACTACTACTTCAGAGGATGCAAATGTTTAAGAAAATCACTATGGGAGGAAAACAAGAAGTTTCCCTGACTCTAAGGAGTTCTGATATAGACCAGATTTAAACAAAATTGACATACATGGGAAACTTCTTTAGAGAAGCTGGACAAAGAGAATCTTCTCCTGCTCAACATGACTTGCACGGGGTGGGGGTGTGTTTTTAATCCCTCTTTGTTTCTTTTTTTTGGTTTTGAAACCATTGTACAAAGAAAAGAACAAAAAGCAGAAATTATCTAAGGGCTACTATTGCTCAGTGCAGAAATCACTCTTAAGCTGATTAAACCCAATCATTGTTGTGAGCCATGTCTTCTCTTGATAAGAATTTGGAAAATGAAATATTTGTTTAATTAGAGCTATGTGCATTTCTTGAAAAATCAGTGAAGGTTAGTAACTTCTCTGTGGTTATTAAAGCCATAGAGGAAAAATTAGGTTATTAAAGCCATAGAGGAATAATTGGGGCAACAATTTAATGACCAATTTGACCACTATATTAGATATAGTGATTATTACATATATTAGGTATAGTGATTAATATATTAGATATAGTGATTGATGGAGTGACGACATCAGTGGACACGGGAAGGGCTACAGATGTCGTCAGTCTGGACTTCTGTAAGGCCTTTGACATGGTCCCCCACAGCATTCTTCTCTCTAAACTGGAGAGGTATGGATCTGATGGGTGGACTGTCCAGTGGGTGAGGAATTGGT